>NC_069503.1:219468264-219820764 GCF_027579735.1 Bombina bombina | reverse complement strand
CTTAAAGGGACATGAAACCTAAAAGTTTTATTTCATGATTCAGATAGAGAATACAATTTTAAACAACTTTCAAATTTACTTCTATCATTTAATTTGCTTCCTTCTCTTGTTATCATTTGCTGAAAAGTTGATCTATGTAAGCTCAGGAGCAGCAAAGAACCTAGGTTCTAGCTGTTGATTGGTGGCTGCATATATATATCGATTGTGATTGGCTCACCCATGTGTTCAGTTAGAAATCAGTAGGGCATTGCTGCTCCTTCAACAAATGATACCAAGAGAATGAAACAAATTAGATAATAGAAGTAAATTAGAAAGTTGTCTTAAATTGTATTCTCTATCTGAATCATGAAAGAAAAAAATTGTGTTTCATGTCCCTTTAACACTAGAGGTGTTTTTGGTTTTCGAGCAGCCTGTTAATCTGTACCTAATGAGTCCTTATGGTTTTGTTTATTATAGCAGTACTCTGTATATTATAAGCACCTTTCCATACACATATTGTACAGATGTGATACAGATATGTCCTACTTGCTTTCTCCATTGGCTGATCCTGAAATACATGAAGAATATACTCCTCTTTAAGAAATAGTATTACCTGTATAAAGTAATGAGCCCCCTACATTGCGGCTGACTCCTTTCCCCCCCATATTTTACTGGTTAAACTAGGGAAAATGTGTCCCCCTTGTGATCTATATCCCCAGAAGTATTGATATGTTCACTTCACCATAGAGGTAATTGATAGCCCCCATCCCAATCAATAAAGTAAAATGAGGTTTCTATAATATAGGTTCTTGCATATAAGTTTAAGGTACCTTTCTAGACAACTTGTAAAATGTCAGCTGTTTTAGCTACATTCAATGTATTCCCTCTTCATATGCTTTAGAAGTCATTTATTGTATTATACCTGGTGTATTTCAGTGTGTTAAAATATATTCGATTGGCGATATTTTATATTTCATCCATATTCATGTAAGAACATATTTCTAATGTTGTATGTATATAACAACTTCAATAAAAAAAATTCAATTGATTTACTCTTCATAGGACATAGTATATATGCCTTAACCTATCCATAATATATATACAGGGAGTGCAGAATTATTAGGCAAGTTGTATTTTTGAGGATTCATTTTATTATTGAACAACAACCATGTTTTCAATGAACCCAAAAAACTCATTAATATCAAAGCTGAATAGTTTTGGAAGTAGTTTTTAGTTTGTTTTTAGTTATAGCTATTTTAGGGGGATATCTGTGTGTGCAGGTGACTATTACTGTGCATAATTATTAGGCAACTTAACAAAAAACAAATATATACCCATTTCAATTATTTATTTTTACCAGTGAAACCAATATAACATCTCAACATTCACAAATATACATTTCTGGCATTCAAAAACAAAACAAAAACAAATCAGTGACCAATATAGCCACCTTTCTTTGCAAGGGCACTCAAAAACCTGCCATCCATGGATTCTGTCAGTGTTTTGATCTGTTCACCATCAACATTGCGTGCAGCAGCAACCACAGCCTCCCAGACACTGTTCAGAGAGGTGTACTGTTTTCCCTCCTTGTAAATCTCACATTTGATGATGGACCACAGGTTCTCAATGGGGTTCAGATCAGGTGAACAAGGAGGCCATGTCATTAGATTTTCTTCTTTTATACCATTTCTTGCCAGCCACGCTGTGGAGTACTTGGACGCGTGTGATGGAGCATTGTCCTGCATGAAAATCATGTTTTTCTTGAAGGATGCAGACTTCTTCCTGTACCACTGCTTGAAGAAGGTGTCTTCCAGAAACTGGCAGTAGGACTGGGAGTTGAGCTTGACTCCATCCTCAACCCGAAAAGGCCCCACAAGCTCATCTTTGATGATACCAGCCCAAACCAGTACTCCACCTCCACCTTGCTGGCGTCTGAGTCGGACTGGAGCTCTCTGCCCTTTACCAATCCAGCCACGGGCCCATCCATCTGGCCCATCAAGACTCACTCTCATTTCATCAGTCCATAAAACCTTAGAAAAATCAGTCTTGAGATATTTCTTGGCCCAGTCTTGACGTTTCAGCTTGTGTGTCTTGTTCAGTGGTGGTCGTCTTTCAGCCTTTCTTACCTTGGCCATGTCTCTGAGTATTGCACACCTTGTGCTTTTGGGCACTCCAGTGATGTTGCAGCTCTGAAATATGGCCAAACTGGTGGCAAGTGGCATCTTGGCAGCTGCACGCTTGACTTTTCTCACTTCATGGGCAGTTATTTTGCGCCTTGGTTTTTCCACACGCTTCTTGCGACCCTGTTGACTATTTTGAATGAAACGCTTGATTGTTCGATGATCACGCTTCAGAAGCTTTGCAATTTTAAGAGTGCTGCATCCCTCTGCAAGATATCTCACTATTTTTGACTTTTCTGAGCCTGTCAAGTCCTTCTTTTGACCCATTTTGCCAAAGGAAAGGAAGTTGCCTAATAATTATGCACACCTGATATAGGGTGTTGATGTCATTAGACCACACCCCTTCTCATTACAGCGATGCACATCACCTAATATGCTTAATTGGTAGTAGGCTTTCGAGCCTATACAGCTTGGAGTAAGGCAACATGCATAAAGAGGATGATGTGGTCAAAATACTCATTTGCCTAATAATTCTGCACTCCCTGTATAAAATATTGTTTATGTTTTAATTTTAAAAAAAATGTTTTTAGTGTACCTTTTTATTGAGATAGAATGTGAAATTAATTAATTTCTATAAAGAATATAAGAACATTGTATGAGAACTGGTATACTGGATCTTTATTTAATATATCTGATTTAAAAGTATTGACTTACTTTTATGAAATGGAGGATTTTAATCCCATGCTTTTATCTCCACCATAACACAAATGAGTATTCTGTAAATAAGCTTCACCAATCAGCAAATCAAACCTATCTTCTGCTGGTGAGAGTTAAAGGGACAGTCTAGGCCAAAATAAACTTTCATGATTCAGATAGAGCATGTAATTTTAAACAATTTTCCAATTTACTTTTATCACCAATTTTGCTTTGTTCTCTTGGTATTCTTAGTTGAAAGCTTAACCTAGGAGGTTCATATGCTAATTTCTTAGACCTTGAAGCCCACCTCTTTCAGATTGCATTTTAACAGTTTTTCACCACTAGAGGTTGTTAGTTCACATATTTCATATAGATAACACTGTGCTCGTGCACATAAACTTATCTGGGAGCAGGCACTGATTGGCTAGACTGCAAGTCTGTCAAAAGAACTGAAAAAAGGGGCAGTTTGCAGAGGCTTGGATACAAGATAATCACAGATGTTAAAAGTATGTTGTTATAACTGTGTTGGTTATGCAAAACTGGGGAATGGGTAATAAAGGGATTATCTATCTTTTAAAACAATAAAAATTCTTGTGTAGACTGTCCCTTTAATAAAGTAGAAACAGCTGTCCAGAAGTGGTTTTGTTTTTTGCTGCACCTGTCTCATAAAAGGTAATTGCTGTGGTATCATAGTATAGGAAGCAAAAAGCATGAGATATTGTACAGGGAGTGCAGAATTATTAGGCAAGTTGTATTTTTGAGGATTAATTTTATTATTGAACAACAACCATGTTCTCAATGAACCCAAAAAACTCATTAATATCAAAGCTGAATAGTTTTGGAAGTAGTTTTTAGTTTGTTTTTAGTTATAGCTATTTTAGGGGGATATCTGTGTGTGCAGGTGACTATTACTGTGCATAATTATTAGGCAACTTAACAAAAAACAAATATATACCCATTTCAATTATTTATTTTTACCAGTGAAACCAATATAACATCTCAACATTCACAAATATACATTTCTGACATTCAAAAACAAAACAAAAACAAATCAGTGACCAATATAGCCACCTTTCTTTGCAAGGGCACTCAAAAACCTGCCATCCATGGATTCTGTCAGTGTTTTGATCTGTTCACCATCAACATTGCGTGCAGCAGCAACCACAGCCTCCCAGACACTGTTCAGAGAGGTGTACTGTTTTCCCTCCTTGTAAATCTCACATTTGATGATGGACCACAGGTTCTCAATGGGGTTCAGATCAGGTGAACAAGGAGGCCATGTCATTAGATTTTCTTCTTTTATACCCTTTCTTGCCAGCCACGCTGTGGAGTACTTGGACGCGTGTGATGGAGCATTGTCCTGCATGAAAATCATGTTTTTCTTGAAGGATGCAGACTTCTTCCTGTACCACTGCTTGAAGAAGGTGTCTTCCAGAAACTGGCAGTAGGACTGGGAGTTGAGCTTGACTCCATCCTCAACCCGAAAAGGCCCCACAAGCTCATCTTTGATGATACCAGCCCAAACCAGTACTCCACCTCCACCTTGCTGGCGTCTGAGTCGGACTGGAGCTCTCTGCCCTTTACCAATCCAGCCACGGGCCCAACCATCTGGCCCATCAAGACTCACTCTCATTTCATCAGTCAATAAAACCTTAGAAAAATCAGTCTTGAGATATTTCTTGGCCCAGTCTTGACGTTTCAGCTTGTGTGTCTTGTTCAGTGGTGGTCGTCTTTCAGCCTTTCTTACCTTGGCCATGTCTCAGAGTATTGCACACCTTGTGCTTTTGGGCACTCCAGTGATGTTGCAGCTCTGAAATATGGCCAAACTGGTGGCAAATGGCATCTTGGCAGCTGCACGCTTGACTTTTCTCACTTCATGGGCAGTTATTTTGCGCCTTGGTTTTTCCACACGCTTCTTGCGACCCTGTTGACTATTTTGAATGAAACGCTTGATTGTTCGATGATCACGCTTCAGAAGCTTTGCAATTTTAAGAGTGCTGCATCCCTCTGCAAGATATCTCACTATTTTTGACTTTTTTGAGCCTGTCAAGTCCTTCTTTTGACCCATTTTGCCAAAAGGAAAGGAAGTTGCCTAATAATTATGCACACCTGATATAGGGTGTTGATGTCATTAGACCACACCCCTTCTCATTACAGCAATGCACATCACCTAATATGCTTAATTGGTAGTGGGCTTTCGAGCCTATACAGCTTGGAGTAAGACAACATGCATAAAGAGGATGATGTGGTCAAAATACTCATTTGCCTAATAATTCTGCACACAGTGTATATCTAATTTGAATATCTTACCCAAACTTCTCTAGTATATTGGTAACCATGTATACAGAGTACTTAGGGGTTAAAGAAAGCACCCTTTTTTCTTTCATATTTTCTTTTGTTTAGATAGCATAAAAAATATCTCAGTAAACCTATCTATAGTTAAATAATGAATCAAAGTAAATAACAACATAGTTGTAAATGCAAATAACATTGAAAAATAAGAACATCAAATAAAGATAATAATAAAATGAAGGGAGAATGGGAAAGACACCTAAAGCTTTTATTATTAGAGGAAATGATAAATTACATATATTAAACATAGCTGTTTCCATATTTTCTTATTTGTAGTATTGCACACAATATGATGGACACCTTCCTAAATTTTATAATTGATTATCTTAACTAAGATAAATAATGATAACACTGACGCCTGGCTCTATAAGGATCAATGTTATCTAAAAGCTATGCACTTGTATTACAGAGACAAGGAGTGATGGGTTCACTTTAACAGTCAGTGACCACTTTTTTCCATTTTATAAAGGATATTTTAGGAAAGGTAAATGAATAGGAAACTAATCCTCTCTGGATAATGTTTTTAGGTAAGATTGTAATTTTCCATGAAAATGACTGAACAGCCATGTAATGTCACACATTTCAACCCTAGCAATTTTATATTGATTCATAATAAAGCATTATTCATTATTACAATAAGTATTTATATCAGATTGCTATTGAATCTGAATACAGGTGACCCTCGGTTTACAACGGTTCAATTTGCACCGTTTCAGAATAACAACCTTTTTTTTCAGTCATGTGACTGCTATTGAAAAGCATTGAGAAACAGTGCATTGATTAAAATAGCCAGTAGGTGAAGCTGTCCGCTTGTGTTGCAGCAAAGATATGCAAGCCAAGCAAGCTGAAATTAATCAGTTAAACCAGACCTGAACTATCGAGCAGATTTCAAAGGAAAAATATATTCCTGTCTATAAATCAGTCCAGATTGGAATGCATAGAAAGAACTGTTTGCAAAAAAATGAAAGTGAAGTCTGTGTTGTGTGATTATTTTAATAGGTTTATAATGCTGTTTAGCAAATGTTTTTGTTCATTTAACTTAGTTTAATTATATATTCTGTGTTGTGTGATTATTTTATTAGTTTTATAATGCCGTTTAGCATTTAAAGCTTTAAAAATAATGTATTAGGTGTTATTTATGACAATTTTGAGAGGGGCCTGGAACCTAACTCCCTCACTTCCCATTGACTTACATTATAAACTGGGTTTCAATTTACAACTGTTTTGATTTACAACCATTCCTTCTGGAACCTAACCCCGGCGTAAACTGAGGGCTACCTGTATTTAGTTAGTAACCGTTGTGTGTATATATGGGGGTTCAGCAAGCTAAATAAATAAAATAAAAAGTCAGTGCTACATTTTAAGTGTTTAATTTTATCACAGCGATAGTATTACATACATTTACTAAAAGCCACATACCAATGCATTTTGTCTGTACTTATGCCAGACTTCATCTGGGTTACCACTGAACCACGGCTGTAAATATTTTTCCATACTTTGTGCCTTAAAGAAAAATATTTTATTCCCCTTTGATCTTGGAAAGTATTTAATTAAAAAGAAGCAAACTTCCAGATTTCCCAATATCAGCCACTAAAACTTCAACTAAGAGTATGTAAGAAAAGTGTTCTCACCATATAAGAGAATAAATGTAATATCCAGTGTGAAGAATTCATATTAATCTTAGTTGCTCTCAGAGTTACCAAAGTGTGCTTGACATGATCCTGTTTAATCAAACAATTACTTAAAGGGACACTGTACCCACATTTTTTCTTTCATGATTCAGATAGAGCATGACATTTTAAGCAACTTTCTAATTTACTCCTATTATCCTTTTTTCTTTATTCTCTTGGTATCTTTATTTTAAATGCAAGAATTTAAGTTTAGATGCCGGCCCATTTTTAGTGAACAACCTGGGTTGTCCTTGCTGATTGGTGGATAAATTAATCCATCAATAAAAAAGTGCTGTCCAGAGTTCTGAATCCCCCAAAAAGCTTAGATGCCTTCTTTTTCAAATAAAGATAGCAAGAAAACGAAGAAAAATTGATAATAGGAGTAAATTAGAAAGTTGCTTAAAATTGCATGCTCTATTTGAATCACGAAAGAAAAAAATTGGGTTCAGTGTCCCTTTAAAATGATTTGAATATCTATCTGTCTGCCTATCTAATACAATATAATAAATATTATATTAACAAAATATAAAACATATTTATTTTAACTTATTATATCAAGAACTTAATAGGTAAATATTCATATATCTCGCATATATACCCATCTATAATACATTTAAGGATTAAACTATTTGATTAAATATTATAGAAAAGTGATACAAAATATTATAGACAAGTGATACAAAACAACTCACAAAATGCCATACCGCCTAAGTAATCTGACGGCTAGATTTGGAGTTTTGTCGGTAACGACCCGAAAAACTAACGCCGGCTTTTTTCTGGCCGCACCATAATAATAACTCTGGTATTGAGAGTCCACATAAAGGGTGCGTTAGGCTCCAAAAAAGGAGCGTAGAGCATTTTTAACGCAGCTTCAACTCTCAATACCAGAGTTGCTTACGGACACGGCCAGCCTCAAAAACATGCTCGTGCACGATTCCCCCATAGGAAACAATGGGGCTGTTTGAGCTGAAAAAAAACCTAACACCTGCAAAAAAGCCGCGTTCAGCTCTTAACGCAGCCCCATTGTTTGCTATGCGGTAACACTTCCTACGTCTGCACCTAATACTCTAACATGTACCCCGAGTCTAAACACCCCTAACCTTACACTTATTAACCCCTATTCTGCTGCCCCCGCTATCGCTGACACCTGCATTTTATTTTTAACCCCTAATCTGCCGCTCCGTAAACCGCCACTACTTACATTATCCCTATGTACCCCTAATCTGCTGCCCCTAACACCGCCGACCCCTATATTATATTTATTAACCCCTAATCTGCCCCCCTCAACGTCGCCTCCACCTGCCTACACTTATTAACCCCTAATCCGCCTCACTAACCCTATAATAAATAGTATTAACCCCTAATCTGCCCTCCCTAACATCGCCGACACCTAACTTCAATTATTAACCCCTAATCTGCCGACCGGAGCTCACCGCTATTCTAATAAATGGATTAACCCCTAAAGCTAAGTCTAACCCTAACACTAACACCCCCCTAAGTTAAATATAATTTACATCTAACGAAATTAATTAACTCTTATTAAATAAATTATTCCTATTTAAAGCTAAATACTTACCTGTAAAATAAACCCTAATATAGCTACAATATAAATTATAATTACATTGTAGCTATTTTAGGATTAATATTTATTTTACAGGTAACTTTGTATTTATTTTAACCAGGTACAATAGCTATTAAATAGTTAAGAACTATTTAATAGCTAAAATAGTTAAAATAATTACAAAATTACCTGTAAAATAAATACTAACCTAAGTTACAATTAAACTATCAATAAATTAATTAAATAAACTACCTACAATTACCTACAATTAACCTAACACTACACTATCAATAAATTAATGAAATACAATTCCTACAAATAAATACAATTAAATAAACTAGCTAAAGTACAAAAAATAAAAAAGAACTAAGTTACAAAAAATAAAAAAATATTTACAAACATAAGAAAAATATTACAACAATTTTAAACTAATTACACCTACTCTAAGCCCCCTAATAAAACAACAAAGCCCCCCAAAATAAAAAATGCCCTACCCTATTCTAAATTACTAAAGTTAAAAGCTCTTTTACCTTACCAGCCCTGAACAGGGCCCTTTGCGGGGCATGCCCCAAGAAATTCAGCTCTTTTGCCTGTAAAAAAAAGACATACAATACCCCCCCCCCCCACATTACAACCCACCACCCACATACCCCTAATCTAACCCAAACCCCCCTTAAATAAACCTAACACTAAGCCCCTGAAGATCATCCTACCTTGTCTTCACCTCACCAGGTATCACCGATCCGTCCTGGCTCCAAAATCTTCATCCAACCCAAGCGGGGGTTGGCGATCCATCATCCGGTGGCTGAAGAGGTCCAGAAGAGGCTCCAAAGTCTTCATCCTATCCGGGAAGAAGAGGCGGTCTGGACCGGCAACCATCTTGATCCAAGCGGCATCTTCTATCTTCATCCGATGACGACCGGCTCCATCCTGAAGACCTCCACCGCGGACCCATCTTCTTCCAGCGACGTCCAACTGAAGAATGACGGTTCCTTTAAGGGACGTCATCCAAGATGGCGTCCCTCGAATTCCGATTGGCTGATAGGATTCTATCAGCCAATCGGAATTAAGGTAGGAATATTCTGATTGGCTGATGGAATCAGCCAATCAGAATCAAGTTCAATCCGATTGGCTGATCCAATCAGCCAATCAGATTGAGCTCGCATTCTATTGGCTGTTCCGATCAGCCAATAGAATGCGAGCTCAATCTGATTGGCTGATTGGATCAGCCAATCGGATTGAACTTGATTCTGATTGGCTCATTCCATCAGCCAATCAGAATATTCCTACCTTAATTCCGATTGGCTGATAGAATCCTATCAGCCAATCGGAATTCGAGGGACGCCATCTTGGATGACGTCCCTTAAAGGAACCGTCATTCTTCAGTTGGACGTCGCTGGAAGAAGATGGGTCCGCGGTGGAGGTCTTCAGGATGGAGCCGGTCGTCATCGGATGAAGATAGAAGATGCCGCTTGGATCAAGATGGTTGCCGGTCCGGATCACCTCTTCTTCATGGATATGATGAAGACTTTGGAGCCTCTTCTGGACCTCTTCAGCCACCGGATGATGGATTGCCAACCCCCGCTTGGGTTGGATGAAGATTTTGGAGCCAGGACGGATCAGTGATACCTGGTGAGGTGAAGACAAGGTAGGATGATCTTCAGGGGCTTAGTGTTAGGTTTATTTAAGGGGGGTTTGGGTTAGATTAGGGGTATGTGGGTGGTGGGTTGTAATGTTGGGGGGGGGTATTGTATGGGTTTTTTTTACAGGCAAAAGAGCTGAATTTCTTGGGGCATGCCCCGCAAAGGGCCCTGTTCAGGGCTGGTAAGGTAAAAGAGCTTTTAACTTTAGTAATTTAGAATAGGGTAGGGCATTTTTTTATTTTGGGGGGCTTTGTTGTTTTATTAGGGGGCTTAGAGTAGGTGTAATTAGTTTAAAATTGTTGTAATATTTTTCTTATGTTTGTAAATATTTTTTTATTTTTTGTAACTTAGTTCTTTTTTATTTTTTGTACTTTAACTAGTTTATTTAATTGTATTTATTTGTAGGAATTGTATTTAATTAATTTATTGATAGTGTAGTGTTAGGTTAATTGTAGGTAATTGTAGGTAGTTTATTTAATTAATTTATTGATAGTTTAATTGTAACTTAGGTTAGTATTTATTTTACAGGTCATTTTGTAATTATTTTAACTATTTTAGCTATTAAATAGTTCTTAACTATTTAATAGCTATTGTACCTGGTTAAAATAAATACAAGTTACCTGTAAAATAAATATAAATCCTAAAATAGCTATAATATAATTATAATTTATATTGTAGCTATATTAGGATTTATTTTACAGGTAAGTATTTAGCTTTAAATAGGAATAATTTATTTAATAAGAGTTAATTAATTTCGTTAGATGTAAATTATATTTAACTTAGGGGGGTGTTAGTGTTAGGGTTAGACTTAGCTTTAGGGGTTAATACATTTATTAGAGTAGCGGTGAGCTCCAGTCGGCAGATTAGGGGTTAATAATTGAAGTTAGGTGTCGGCGATGTTAGGGAGGGCAGATTAGGGGTTAATACTATTTATTATAGGGTTAGTGATGCGGATTGGGGTTAATAACTTTATTATAGTAGCGCTCAGGTCCGCTCGGCAGATTAGGGGTTAATAAGTGTAGGCAGGTGGAGGCGGCGTTGAGGGGGGCAGATTAGGGGTTAATAAATATAATACAGGGGTCGGCGGTGTTAGGGGAGCAGATTAGGGGTACATAAGGATAACGTAGGTGGCGGTCGGCAGATTAGGGGTTAAAAATTTTTATTTGAGTGTCGGCGATATGGGGGGACCTTGGTTTAGGGGTACATAGGTAGTTTATGGGTGTTAGTGTATTTTAGAGTACAGTAGTTAAGAGCTTTAGAAACCGGCGTTAGCCCAGAAAGCTCTTAACTACTGACTTTTTTCCTGCGGCTGGAGTTTTGTCGTTAGATGTCTAACGCTAACTTCAGAAACGACTCTAAATACCGGAGTTAGAAAAATCCCATTGAAAAGATAGGATACGCAATTGACGTAAGGGGATCTGCGGTATGGAAAAGTCGCGGCTGAAAAGTGAGCGTTAGACCCTATTTTGAGTGACTCCAAATACCGGCGGTAGCCTAAAACCAGCGTTAGGAGCCTCTAACGCTGGTTTTCACGGCTACCGCCAAACTCCAAATCTAGGCCTGAGTTTTCTAACTTTTCAAATAAAATTAAAAAGTTAGTTGAAATTTTGACAAATTCATATTAGAAACCTTTTAAAAAAAAAGAAATCTTATAAAATCTATTACTTTAGGTGAGATATATACTTTTATTTAAAAGTGATCATATATATATATATATATATATATATATATATATATATATATATAAAATATATTTTGTGGGTTTGTGTAACCTCCAGTATACAATGCTTGAATAAAATTACATCTTATTTATTATAACGATCTCTTTAGAATACAATTTCAATTTGATATTGTACAAACTCATTAGTATCTATGAATAAGATAGACAGCAATAAAAAAAAAAGATTCTGCAACTTATGTACAATAAATCTATGTCAGATAAAATCTGTTTCACTAAAGGGCGGAGTCTGGCCGTGCCGGAACATGGCCGCATAGAGATTGAGCTCCGGGCTGAACAACTCTTATCCCTCACATAAGAACTGGTTGTTTGACCCGCAGAGGGCAACACTTTGAAGCTGGGAGACCACAGAGGCAGTAGGATCCCCCATATAGCAGGATGGCGTAATTTCAGGTCCAAGACAAGAGTTATCTCTAACTGCGCATACATCACAGCAGAGACCGGCGCCATATTGCCACACGGAGTCTGATGGCTAAAGCTGATATAGGACCTATAAAAGGCAGGTGAGAAAACACGCACAACATTGTGTAAACCAACTGACTAGGTGTTATTTCAGAAGCGGAAACCACCGCATGCAGATGGAAGAGATAAAAAGTTAGCCACACAGAAGTGAATGTTATATTGAACAGCAGAACTGCTATGCCACTAGCAGTATCGGAAGGCTAAGTTTTAACATGGTTTAACATTACAGTATCACCTATACGCAACCTTGCTGGCCTATTAAGCTACCCTTGTTCCCAATATAATGGAAGTCAATGCCCCACCATAAGTAATACAAAGATGTATATCAGGCACACATCTCACTAACTTAAGAGCTGCAGGCCCCACATGGAAAAGTAACAACACACCTACAGAGCTTCACAGACATCCCTTGGGTCACTAGCTCCGCTTGATAGAATTCTAAAACAGGCTATAAGGGGTCACATAGCCCTGAATACAACCATTAAACCTTATCATCTAGCATTCTCCATTGGGAGGTGAACAGAGAGATTAGCATGGCATCTAAAAAAGGCTCTAAGATGGACAAAAATAACAAACAACAAGCTGCCCTACCTATGTCAGTGAGCAACTTTTTTGGTCCTAGTGAGACTTCTAACTTGGAGCAGCGGGACACTGGGGGCAATACACAGAATCCCCAAGATGCAGCACAACAACTTGCCCCATTAGATCTGATGACACAACTTAAAGCAGACATAGCTAATCTCCCTTCTAAGTCTGATTTCAACTCATTGAAAAGCTTAATTAAGTCGGAACTCACCACTATAAGAAAAGAAATCTGATATTGGATATAGGGTAGAAGATTTGGAGGAGACACAAGAAACGCTAAACTCCTTGACCGACTCAATCACAACACAGGCTAACATACATGAGGTTAAGATATCTTCCCTTCAGGACAAAATAGACAATTTAGATAACAGAAATCGCAGAAACAACTTAAGGATTCGTGGAATACCGGAGAAAATTGCTACTGCAGACTTAGAAAAATACATCCAAAATCTATTTTGTCACTTGAAGAAAGACCAACAGGCCCCAGGAGTGGAACTCGACAGGGTCCATAGAGCTCTTAGACCTCCCCCACCAGTTACTGCTCCACCAAGGGACGTGATCCTAAGGTTCCTCATATATAAGGACAAAGAAGATATGTGGACATTGGCTAGTCAATTAAGATATATAACATATCTAGATCACAATCTTCAAATTTTCCTGGATCTGAGCCCCAACACATTGCAAAGAAGAAGGGAAGTTGCTTTTATAACCAGAGTGCTCAGGGACAAAAAAAATAAGATATAGATGGGGGTACCCCTTTAGCTTGGTGGTCTCGCATGATGGCAATGTCTTAACCTACAAGAAACCGCAAGAACTTGAGGCTCTCTCCAAAGGACTTAACTTAACATTCAATATCCCATCAGAGTTTAACTCTCTGGGGAACAGAGAGGATGGAGAGTCTGTGGAATCCAGACCATTGCAGGGAAAGCAACGCTGGCCGGTGGTATCCATCAGCAAGCGCAGAAAGGACAAACATAAACCTGCTACTACTGATGCAATGGTTTCTACCGCTCAAGAGACATGAAGCTGATCAAATATGGGTGAGATTGTTCTAGTCTTTAACATGTGTATACCGTTTGGAAATTGTTGGGTGGTGATGGGCATGGTTGCATATATACACAACTGGGAACTGTATAGAATGTGCGTTCTCTCAAAGGTTAAACTTAAATATATTAGCGAGGGAAATGTTGTTTTTTCGCATTCCCCCTAATTTATAGCAATAAGCTATATTATTGTTTTTGAACTTTGTTTTATTGTTGTTTTATGGTTTTTATGTGTTATTGTTTGTTATGAAAAACTGCATATGCTGACATGTAGTTTTCTTAAAAAGCAGGTTAGAAGAGGGTACATAATGTGCTATGAGGCTTATATCACGCATACAATCCTTAGGAGGTAAACATATACACGGTGCTGTGCCTTGAGAAGTCCATGGGGCCTATAGATAAACAAAAGGGGATAACTTTCCTCACAGTTAATGCAAAGGGTCTCAATAGTCCGTTTAAAAGGAATTTAGCTATGAGAGACTTCAACGAAAGAAAGAGCAATGTGATCTTCTTACAGAAAACGCTCTTTTTACAAAATAGAGAACCTGGCACATTTAAATATAAATTTGGTGACTCTTTTTATGCCTCTAACAATACCAAAAGAGGAGGAGTGGGAATATTGTTTAGAAGAGGCATATAATTTCAAGTACATAAACATATAAAGGCAGATTTCTCATACTAGTGGGTACCTTATTCCATAAGAAAGTGACACTCATTAATGCATACGCCCCGAACACAGCACAGGATGCTTTTTTAAAACACTGACCAATGCAATCTTAGATGTGCTAAAGGGCACTTTAATAGTATGTGGAGATCTCAATTGCACATTAGACCCCACGATAGATAACTCCACAGGGACATCATCTACTTCACATGCAATTATCAATAAACTTAAAATGTGTCTTAGAGAACTTGCTTTGCGTGACATTTGGAGGATATTGCATAGAAAAGAGAGAGATTATACATTTTATTCCCACCCACATGTTAGGTACTCTAGGATCGACTACATCCTCACTGACGTCACTAGCTTAGCACTAGTTAAAAGCTGCATGATATTTCCCACGACATGGACAGATCACTCCACGGTATGCTGCTATATGCGATGGGACACTAGAGATGGAACTAGTTATTTGTGGAAATTGGAAGATAGACTACTAGATGACCCATTATACGCAGAAAAATTAGAGAAAGCACTACATTGTTTCTTCCAGTTTAATTCAGACAATGGAGTGGACGCTAGATATTGCTGGGGAGCGCTCAAGGCTGTTATTAGGGGAGAGCTAATGAGTATGAGGGCACACCAACTGAAACAACAGAAAGCCTACTTCGACTCTGTGTTAAATAAAATAGAAGACCTAGAGAGAGATCATAAAAAGAATCCTCGGGACTCACAGATATTAGATCTCTTAGTGGACTATAGAGGTAAACTTAATGCAATAATTCATAAGGAATGTAAAACCACAGCACTCAAACTTAAACAACAGAATTACGAGGGGCATAATAAATGCAGTAAGTTATTTGCCAGGAAGTTGAAGTGTAAAATAAATAAAACTTACATTCTAAAAATTAATGACTCCAAAGGGAAAGAACATACCTCATCTGAACATATAGCTGAGGCATTTTGTGTATATTATGAGAAACTTTATAATTTGCAGGAATCCCCCCTGGAAAACATAGACAAATTTATAGATCAGCTGGTTCTACCTGATATAGAGGAAGAAGACAGGGCTCGCCTTAATGAACCTTTTACAATAAATGAAATAAAGAAAATAATTAGAGATCTCCCAAATGAGAAAGCTCCTGGCCCAGACGGCTTCACAACCTACTATTATAAAAAATACATAGATACCCTCACACCACATTTATTAAGATTATTTCAGACTATATCAGAAAAAAACCCCATTCCTAGAGGAGACTTTGGCGGCGCATATTGTAGTACTCCCTAAGCCCCGTAAGAAAACAGAGTGGAAAATTTTCGGCCTATATCCTTGCTTAATAACGATATAAAAATCTATGCTAAACTGTTAGCCACTAGATTAAATTCCATTATCCCCCGTATAATTGCTGAAGACCAAGTAGGATTCGTGATTAATAGAGAGGCAAGGGACAATACAGTGAGAGCCACCGACCTGATAGATTACGCAGTGTCGAAGGATGTCCCCCTGGTTCTAATCTTTAATGATGCGGAAAAAGCTTTTGACCACGTCAGTTGGAGATTCCTGAGCTCAGTCTTGGAAAAATTTGGAGTAGGGACCTCATTTATAGCAAAAATCATGACATTATATAGCTCCCCTTCTGCACAAGTGCAAGTAAACTGTATTTTGTCCCAGCCTTTCCTAATTAACAACGGCACGAGACAGGGGTGCCCTCTGTCCCCCCTGATGTTTGCCTGCATAGTGGAGGCTTTAGCTATGACAATCAGGTCTGACATGAATATTGAGGGAGTTAAAATGAGAGAAACTGATTATAAAATCATGTTATATGTGGACGACATCTTATTTACTCTCACAAACCCAATCATCTCCATACCCCTAATACTGCAGCATTTGAAGGAATTCCAACTCGCATCAAATTTTTTGATTAACAAATCAAAATCAGAGATACTCAACGTCTCCCTCCCACAGGCACATCTCACTCAGTTAAAAAGGATTTGCCCCTTTAAGTGGCAAGAAAAAATCTTTAAAATACTTAGGGGTCTTCCTTACGAATAATCCACAAGACTTGTTTCAGATTAATTACATCCCATTGCAAAGGTGAATAGTAGCTGATCTCTCCTCCTGGAGATCTTTACATACTTCTTGGATAGGAGAATAAATATTTTTAAAATTAACGTATATTATACATTTTACAGGCTTTGCCTATCCCTTTACCACTTAACTTCCCTACAATCAAAAATTCTAGAATTTGTCTAGGACAAAAACAACGCTAGAATAAATAAAAAATATCATGTGTACACCTATTACAGTTACATCCCCAGGGACATGTTCCCTATTACCTGGAGAGAGGGAACAGCGAACTGAGCATAGATATTAATCAAAGGGAGGCAAAGGGTATTTTCTACAACATCTCAAAATCATCCGTGTCAGCTAATATGATTGAGTTAAATCTAAAAATACTACACAGGTGGTACATGACCCCAGTTAGGATACATAAGCTTTTTCATACACAAAATAATGAATGCTGGTGGTGCGGCTTAGAGAGGGGACGATGTCCCATATTTGGTGTTCTTGCGCTAACATAGTTCCGCTATGGGAAAGCATAGCTGTAGAATCCTCCAAGGTAATAGGAAGACCGCTGCCATTAGACCCTAAGTTGTGGTTATTTCTCTGCACCAATAGAAAATTCACGACAGCACAAAAAAATGCTACATATTTTAAGTAATAGTAAGAAAACACTGTTAGTCCAGAAATGGAAGACACGAGACACCCCTGATATAGCACAGTGGGTACATAAATGTAATGACATACTAAAGCTGGAGGAATACCATTATATGAAGGTCGGATGCATAAATCTGTACACACAGATACAGTCAATGTGGGAGGCCTATGTGGTGCAGAAATTCGAGAGTCAGGGTCGAGATAGCTAAAGAAGCATCACATTAGTACACTACCTGGAAAGGGAGGAAATGAGATCAGGAGGAATATAACAAAAATGGACGGTATGTCTCACTGTTATAGGAAAGTACCGCATGATGAGTTAGGTATGTTCCTAACAAAAAACCATGTCTAGCTTGCAGTTATGTTTTCAAAACGTTATAATGTTACAAATATAAATGTGTAAGAAGGAATCCAGTCCTTTTGTTTCGAGGGTCTTTACAACTGTAATTTTTGCTAATATTCATGTAATTGACTATCGGATGTTATTGTAATTTTTGTTTTTACCCTGGATGTCCAATAAAAAAATATTTAAAAAAAATAAAAATCTGTTTCACTAAAAACAGTGGCCAGATTCATTGCGGTTGCTAACTGAGAATTCTTTCATTTTGAGTGCACATATTTTACTTTTTACTTTTTTTTTTAGTGAAGATTGTTGTAACATAATATAGTAAGATTACATTTGATTTGAACTCTGTTTATTAGTGGTTGCTGGGATTTATTTGTTTTACAGAAGAGTTGATACATATATTTCTGATAGGCACTAGAAATACTATTATAAGTAGTTGTTAAAAATAAATATATATATATAAACAAATACCTAACTTCTCTAATCTTTTTCTTACTGTCACATTTATTTTATGTCATACGTACGTAATGCATAGTTTATAATGCGAGAGACGAAAAACTGAATCGTAAGCAAATTTAATAGAGAAAGGGACACCACTAGCAGATTTTGTATTATTGTTAATAGGTGAGAAAATAAAATCATTCCCAATAATTTTTCTTAAAAATATTACATAAAGAGTTATGATAAGGTTATATATATTTAAATCTCCTAAAACTTTATGCCTTCAAAGATCCTTTAGAAATTAACAGTTGATCCAGTTCACACCCTTTTCTGCACAGGGAAAAATCATTATTTTAATTACTCATGTTAAAATAAATTAGTATCAATATTTAATACAGAAATATAGTAAACTCACAATAAACAATATCAATCTATACAAAACAATGTGAGAGTGTCACCCTTAATGTAATCAAAATAAAGGATATAGTCCAAAAAAATTGATGAGAAGTTCCAGCAGGAGAGTTGCGGTACCCACCTCAGCAGTCTCCACTATTATACACATACGCGTCTAGTCTACACTATGGGCCAGATTACAAGTGGAGCCCTAAAAGAGATATTAGCGCTCCACTTTGTAATACCAGTGCACGATAATGTGTGCTGGTATTACAAGAAAATCGCAATGCGAACGCAAGCTCACGTTTACATTGCTAGAAAGCATTGCGTTCACGAGAGACCCAAACTCAGGAGCATGCGCATGTCTGGAGCGCTTTACAGCGGTTTAGCAAGAATGTTATTAATTTGCAAGACCTCTAGATAGCAGCACTATTTCCTGCCATGTAGTGCTACAGATACCAACCTAGGTATTCAGCTTCAGAAATCTTCCCTTTACTAGACTTTGATGCTTTTTGTTGTTCTATCTTGATTTAAAGATTCCTGGTTTAAATACAAAATGATATACATGAGCTAAGATTGATCCTGCATCACTATTGCCTGACAAGCTTCCAGGGATGTGCAACCTAGATAGCTATACCTAGCTCCATATAGTTTGAGTTAACAGTAGGCACTGTGGCACACTTTGTTTTCTTATTTTACAGAATGTGTTTTGTATCTTTTTTTTAGTGGACATCACCATTCAAGTTTAAAAAAAAAAACACATTTTCATAATTGGTATCATTTATTAGAAATATTTAATACATTCACAATATAATTATTTATTCAATATTTCCCCTTTAGTCACATTTATATACCAACATTTAATATTTGTTTTAGAGCAAACAGACACAGCCAACATCTTATTTGGTGATCCTTACATGTAATATGCAAAGCAAATCCACACCCTCTGATAAAGATGCAGTACAAGGTAAATGGTGGTTTTAAGAGTAAAGGAAGACGAGCATCATGCTTGGGAGAAAGGTGTTTGCAGTGTTCATCTGAAGAAGAAAGAGTTATAACCAAACGATCCCACGACAGGCTTCTTCCTCAGCGTTCCACATCTGTCCTCTGCAGCGGTGACTGCTCTTCCTTGGCATGCACGGCCGTGCCCTGTGCTGATTTAATGGGGCCATGCAGAATTACTGCCACATTAATGGCTACAGGTGTGGTAGTTCCTATATAAATCCACTCAGCCCATCACTCTGGGCTGAGTTATTGAGAAGCGCACCTAATCCTGTATCCTATGGTGTAACAAGCTGTTTCTGTTCCTGCGGAGTCTCCTGTGCTTACTGTACCAGTGGCAGCTTACCTGAATACTGCTATACGCATTGCACCTATCTGGTATCCAGTGACAGCCTCACCAACAGCACCCACTGGATATCCTGGGCCTGCTGAGTCTCCTGTATTCTGCTGTACCAGTGGCAGTTTACTTAATCCGGCTTTACCTGTTGCTCCAACCTGGTATGCTGTGACAGCCTCAACAAGACTTCTCACTGGGTATCCTGTGTCTGTTGAGTCTCCTGTACCCTGCTGTACCTGTTGCACCTATCTGGTATCCTGTGACAGCCTGTTGAGTCTCCTGTATCCTGCTGTACCTGTTGCACCTACCTGGTATCCTGTGACAGCCTGTTGAGTCTCCTGTATCCTGCTGTACCTGTTGCACCTACCTGGTATCCTGTGACAGCCTGTTGAGTCTCCTGTATCCTGCTGTACCTGTTGCACCTACCTGGTATCCTGTGACAGCCTGTTGAGTCTCCTGTATCCTGCTGTACCTGTTGCACCTACCTGGTATCCTGTGACAGCTTGTTGAGTCTCCTGTATCCTGCTGTACCTGTTGCACCTACCTGGTATCCTGTGACAGCCTGTTGAGTCTCCTGTATCCTGCTGTACCTGTTGCACCTACCTGGTATCCTGTGACAGCTTGTTGAGTCTCCTGTATCCTGCTGTACCTGTTGCACCTACCTGGTATCCTGTGACAGCCTGTTAAGTCTCCTGTATCCTGATGTACCTGTTGCACCTACCTGGTATCCTGTGACAGCCTGTTGAGTCTCCTGTATCCTGCTGTACCTGTTGCACCTACCTGGTATCCTGTGACAGCTTGTTGAGTCTCCTGTATCCTGCTGTACCTGTTGCACCTACCTGGTATCCTGTGACAGCCTGTTGAGTCTCCTGTATTCTGCTGTACCTGTTGCACCTACCTGGTATCCTGTGACAGCCTGTTGAGTCTCCTGTATCCTGCTGTACCTGTTGCACCTACCTGGTATCCTGTGACAGCTTGTTGAGTCTCCTGTATCCTGCTGTACCACTGGCAGCTTACCTGAATCCACCCTCTGCACCTACCTGGAATCCCTTAGCAACCTCACAACAGTACACGCTGCATGTCTTGCTGTACCAGTAGCAGCTTATCTGAACCTCATTTTCCTTACTGTTTCAATCTAGTATCTGGTGCCAGCATATCCACCTATACCTGCTGGTTGCTCCTTCCTTTCCCATTTGTACCTAGTTGCTGGACTGATCTCACGGTACCTGACCATTCGCCTGTTCCTGGTTTCTGCTCTTGTTTGCCCCTTGGTACCTAGTTGCGGGACTGGTCTCACAGTACCTGACCTTTGGTCTGTTCCTGGACTCTGCTCTTGTTTTACCTTTGATATTGATCAATTCTATGTTTTTGTTTCTTTTGCTTTATTAAAGCCTTGTAAAATACTTTTAGTTTCCTGTAATCTATTCCTGCATATTGATTTCCATTCACACTATCCCTCACAGAGAGAACTAGGTCCCCATAAACTGAAGTGTTGCTCGTCAATGTGCACAACACCAGTTTCACCTGTCAAATTAAAAAAAATAAGCTTTTAATAACATCTTTATGTTGAGACTTTTCAGCACCAACACAAAGTCAACATTCTAAAAACTCAGCTGCTATACATGATATCTCTCACCACCAATAACTTCTTTATTATAAATCCCACACCAGGTGTAAGTGACTGTTTTTAACAATCCACTCTTGTTCTTTCACAACATTTAACCACTTACCAGTGGAGCATTTCCAGAACCTGCCCCTTTCTCACACAAGATACAACCAAACCTCTAAATTACTCATTTGATTGTTTCTCTCTCAAGACAATATGATTCCATCTGACTCAACAGTAATCACCAATTTAATATCCACGTCTCATATCATCCATAATTCACTTAAACTGATGACTATTTATAAGTATGTGTATTATTTGTGATGCTTCTTTATGGGAAATTCAGGTTTTTCTGTGTATCACCCTTCATACAAACATTAGAGGAAAATAAAACTCAAAATTGAAATGCACATAAATGTATTCAGCTTTGCATAGCAGCATTTCTGTAATGCACAAGGATTTAACTAAAATGCTTTTAGTAAAACGTCAGTGTTATGTTTACTGTGCGTGGAGCAGGGTGGATAAAAAACAATTATTTCAATAAAAATAATATATACAGTATATATATATATTTTTTTTTAAATAAAACACTTTTTGAGGAAAAGTCCATCTAAAGGTAGTTTTCTATTTAAGATAAAGCATGATCCAAACCTTGATCCCTATCCACTGTTAACCCTTACATCCCATATCCTCCAATACTATCCATAACCATGCCTTTTCCAAACAGTATTAACCCCTTCCCACCTGGATCCCCACATTATTCTTAACTCTTTATCTCTCAGACCCACCATTAACATAACTACAAACCACCAAATGCTGTTAACTTTCTTATCACTTGGATCAACTCACCAAGGGCGTGATCACATATATGGCACAGGTTTTGGCGCAAGCGTGGGAACCTGCGCCGCCCGTAATTTCACCTCGCACATTGGGGTATTACATATACCCCACCGGCAGTTCATAAAGTGCCGTAAGTCTGATAAACTAGCGATTTCCAGAAATAAGCGTAAATACAAATTTCTGGAGTCGCTAATGACTTACGGCACTTTAGAAACTGCCAGCGCCCAAAAAAAGTAAAGAAAATAACCAATCTTCCGTAAAAGTCTAACCTGCCTCCCAAAAATAAGCCAGACACGTAAAAAAACCCTATATCCACAATCCCCCCTCTCACTACTAATAATAAATGTATTAACCCCTAGACCGACAACCCCCCACAATGCAATAAGCCTAATTATTAACCCCTAAACCGCCATAGCCCACACCGCAAGTAATAACTAAATTATTAACACCTAAACCGCCATAGCCCACAACGCAAGTAATAACTAAATTATTAACCCCTAAACCGCCATAGCCCACACCGCAATAAACCTATTCTAGTATTAACCCCTAAACCGCCATAGCCCACATAGCCTATTAAATGTATTAACCCCTAATCTGCCGCCGCCAACGTCGCTGCCACTATGATAAAGTTATTAACCCCTAAACCTAAGTCTAACCCTAACACCCCCCTAACTTAAATATTATTTAAATACATCTAAATAATATTACTATTATTAACTAAATCATTCCTATTTAAAACTAAATACTTACCTATAAAATAAACCCTAAGATAGCTACAATATAATCAATAAGTACATTGTAGCTATTTTAGGATTTATTTTTATTTTACAGGCAACTTTGTATTTATTTTAACTAGGTACAATAGCTATTAAATAGTTAATAACTATTTAATAGCTAAATAGTTAAAATAAATACAAATTTACTTGTAAAATACATCCTAACCTAAGTTACAATTACACCTAACACTACACTATCATTAAATTAATTACATTAATTAACTACAATTACCTAAAATTAAATACAATTAAATAAAATAAACTATAGTACAAAAAAAACCCCACTAAATTACAGGGAATTTTTTTTTTACAAGAAGTTTAAACTAATTACACCTAATCTAAGCCCCCTAATAAAATTAAAAAGCCCCCCAAAATAATAAAATTCCCTACCCTATACTAAATTACAAATAGCCCTTAAAAGGGCTTTTTGCAGGGCATTGCCCCAAAGTAATCAGCTCTTTTACCTGTAAAAAAAGAAATACAACCCCCCCAACATTAAAACCCACCACCCACACACCCAACCTTACTCTAAAACCCACCCAATCCCTTCTTAAAAAAACCTAACACTAACCCTTTGAAGACCACCCTACCTTGAGCCGTCTTCACCCAGCCGGGCAGAAGTCTTTATCCGATCCGGGCAGAAGAGGTCCTCCAGCCGGGCAGAAGTCTTCATCCGATCTGGGCAGAAGAGGTCCTCTAGCCGGGTAGAAGTCTTCATCCAAGCGGCATCTTCTATCTTCTTCCATCCGACGAGGAGCGGCTCCATCTTGAAGACATCCGACTCGGAGCATTCTTCCTGGCCGACGGACTAACGACGAATGAAGGTTCCTTTAAATGACGTCATCCAAGATGGCGTCCCTTGAATTCCGATTGGCTGATAGAATTCTATCAGCCAATCGGAATTAAGGTAGGAAAAATCCTATTGGCTGATGCATTCAGCCAATCGGATTGAAGTTCAATCTGATTGGCTGATCCAATCAGCCAATAGGATTGACCTCGCATTCTATTGGCTGATTGGAACAGCCAATAGAATGCGAGCTCAATCCTATTGGCTGATTGTCTTCAAGATGGAGCCGCTCCTCGTCAGATGGAAGAAGATAGAAGATGCCGCTTGGATGAAGACTTCTGCCCGGCTGGAGGACCTCTTCTGCCCGGATCAGATGAAGACTTCTGCCTGGCTGGAGGACCTCTTCTGCCCGGATCGGATGAAGACTTCTGCCCGGCTGGGTGAAGACGGCTCAAGGTAGGGTGGTCTTCAAGGGGTTGGTGTTAGGTTTTTTTAAGGGGGGATTGGGTGGGTTTTAGAGTAAGGTTGGGTGTGTGGGTGGTGGGTTTTAATGTTGGGGGGGTTGCATTTCTTTTTTTACAGGTAAAAGAGCTGATTACTTTGGGGCAATGCCCCACAAAAACCCATTTTAAGGGCTATTTGTAATTTAGTATAGGGTAGGGAAATTTATTATTTTGGGGGGCTTTTTTATTTAATTAGGGGGCTTAGATTAGGTGTAATTAGTTTAAACTTCTTGTAATTTTTTTTCCCTGTAATTTAGTGTTATTTTTTTGTACTATAGTTTATTTTATTTTATTGCATTTAATTTTAGGTAATTGTAGTTAATTAATTTAATTAATTTAATGATAGTGTAGTGTTAGGTGTAATTGTAACTTAGGTTAGGATTTATTTTACAGGTAAATTTGTATTTATTTTAACTAGGTAGCTATTAAATAGTTAATAACTATTGAATAACTATTGTACCTAGTTAAAATAAATACAAAGTTGCCTGTAAAATAAAAATAAATCCTAAAATAGCTACAATGTAATTATTAATTATATTGTAGCTATCTTAGGGTTTATTTTATAGGTAAGTATTTAGTTTTAAATAGGAATAATTTAGTTAATAATAGTAATATTATTTAGATTTATTTAAATAATATTTAAGTTAGGGGGCTGTTAGGGTTAGACTTAGGTTTAGGGGTTAATAACTTTATTATAGTGGCGGTGACGTTGGCTGCGGCAGATTAGGGGTTAATACATTTAACTATGTGGGCTATGGCGGTTTAGGGGTTAATACTAGAATAGGTTTATTGAGGTGTGGGCTATGGTGGTTTAGGGGTTAATACTAGAATAGGTTTATTGCGGTGTGGGCTATGGCGGTTTAGGGGTTAATAGACTTTATTAGTTATTGCGGTGGGGGATTGCGGTTGACAGGTAGATAGACATTGCACATGCGTTAGGTGTTAGTTTATTTTTGCAGGCATTTTCGGGAGTTACGGTACAGTTACGGCTGCCTTTTATGGCGCGTAAGATTTCTCCATTTTCGCCACGTAAGGTCTTGCGCTGGATATTGGATACCGATTTACGACGCGGTCCCATGTTAGCCTATGGGAGTAAAAATTGCGAGCGACGGGTGAAATATACGTGCCGCATTTACATGCGGCGCTGTATATAGGATACCAAAATCGCGTAAAAACTGGCGCTGCCGGCTTTTGCGGGCGACGCTGCATATGTGATCGAGGCCCAATACGGTGTGGATCCCCCTATAAATAAACCCTTACTTTACCAATACACCACAGCATATTTGCTTTCTACCACCCAATCTCTAGAACCAATTGGGATAATGGTGTACATTTTGTTTAATTGTTTATTTCTATAAACATTTTGATCACACAACAAATAACAGCACAGTTGCGCTTATATTGGGACTTTGGCACTGTTTAGTTGTAATCATTTGTAATCTAGCCCCTACATTGTATATAAGTAAAACCCAGCTGCATGTTTTAGCTACCATCTGTTTATTGTAGATGTTGTTTCTGTTCTATAGCTATTTGGATTTTTGTGGCTGCATTCATGATTCATATAGAGCATACAATTTGAAACAACTTTCCAATTTACTCTTATTATCAAATTTGCTTTGTTCTCCTTGTAGCCTTTGTTGAAGCATAAATCTAGGAAGGCTGATAGAAGCTTAGAAGCGCTCATGTGTCTTTAGCAGTCTATGGCAACAGTATTTGTAACATTGTATAACACTGCGATAAACAACACTACTGCCAGATGGCTATAGACACGTGCACACTCCTAAGATCACCTAGGATTACTCTTTAATAAGGGATACAAAGAACTGAGTAAAACTGATAATAGAATTATATTGGAAAGTTGTTTAAAATGTCTTACTCTATCCAATCCATTTAAAGGACCAGTCAACACATTAGATTTGCATAGTCAACAAATGCAAGATAACAAGACAATGCAATGGCACTTAGTCTGAACTTTAAATTAGTAGTATATTTTTTTATAACAAATTTCAAAGTTATGTATATCTCCACTCCCCTTGTACCATGTGATAGCAATCAGCCAATCACAAATGCATATACTTATAGTCTGTGAATTCTTGCACATGCTCAGTAGGATCTGGTGACTCAAAAATTACAAATATAAAAAACTGTGCGCATTTTTTTTTAATGGAAGTAAATTGGAAAGTTGTTTAAAATTACATGCTGTATCTGAATCATGAAAATTTTATTTAACCTGAGTGTCCCTTTAAGTTTAATTTTGACTTTACTCTCGATTTAATGCAATTTATTTTTATAAGGGTTCATTTTAAATGCAATGAAAATGTATTTTACTGTAATTTATTTATTTCAGATTTTTCAATATTCTAAGATTTAGATTTGTTATATAGTTTGTATATAAGAAGCACTCAATGTCAAATATATTGGTATTTTAAAGATATTATTATTATTATCATCATTATTATTATTTATATTTTTTCTTTTGCATCTAAACTTTTCTCTCTTTTTTTTTAAATGAATGTTTCTGTCCTGGATAAAACTACTTTATATTCTCATGCTTGTAGGTTTGTACATGGTCATTAACGACAATTGTCCTTATCATCTTGGGATGATTTGTGCATAAAACTTCCTCTTTTTTTCTATGTCAAAGTAACCAATGTTAATTGAATCATTTTTTTTGCCACTTGCCAGTAATATTTTAACATGTTCAAATAGTGCTTGTTCATGTAAGATTTGTTTTTAAATGTAATACATCTTTAAAGTGATGGTAAATCCAAGTGTATAACAAACGCTAGGATTTGCCATCACTAAAAATAAACACTAGCTTCAGTCATCATTTACTAAAAAAAACAGTGTTAAACTCCCCCTATCTGTGCCGCAAGTATATCGCTAACTCAGCGCCTCCGGGCTGCCCACTGCACCGCCGCACAGATAGGGTTAGTTTAGTAAATGATGACTGAAGCTAGTGTTTATTTTTAGTTATGGTCAATACTAGCGGTTTTTATATTTATTTATATTTACCATCACTGTAAGAAGTAGTTCAACTATATTGACATTTGTAAGTAACACATTTCTTTTAAGATCTTGTTCATGTGGTCTTTGTTGAAGTGTCTTTTGTGTTACAAGTCAAAACAATTATTATATATGAATATTTTATTTAAGAAGACGTTGATGTTTGTTTCTGGAACATAACAATTATTCATAATTGTCTCTTACTGATATGTTGGTATTGTGCTGAGTGTCATCAGCCTTTTTGCAATCTTTATCAAGTCGTATTATCATTTTTTATTAAATATTTTTTTAAGCCTGTTTATTTGTTGGATGCAAATTATTAGAGTGCAATGTCATCACTCTTGGTTATAATTTACCTGATTTTTTTTTTATCCATGGCCAATTTCTGATTATTTATATAATATTGTTCATTATTTCTACAGGTTTATTTTTTTTTATACTCACTTTTGCATGCTTTGAAATCCACAATGAGCTTTTTCTGGTGGAGTTGAATAGGAGATGTATCACAGACCATTGTATAATGTACTGATTGTAATGGTTTAACACTTAAACATTCCTGACATGATGATCCATATCAATAATTACAAAATAAATGGTTTACTGACTGGAATCTAGGCCGGTTTTTGAGAAAAAAAAAGTACGAGGCTATTTTCAATTGAAACCCCAATTTTTTTTTTCATGATTCAGATAGAGCATGTGACTGAACAACTTTCTAACTTACTTCTATTATCATTTTTTCTTCATTCTTTTGGTATATTATGTTGAAAATCAGCAACGCATGCTTAGGAGCCGTCCCATTTCTGGAGCACTATACGGCAGCAGTTTGCAAGGATGTTATTCATTTGCAAGTGAACTAGATGGCCGCATTATTTCCTGTCATTTAGTGCTTTAGAGGTGTCTCTTAAACACAGAATATCATGAGAACTAAGCAAATTTGATAATAGAAGTAAATTAGAAACTTGAATGGTCTGCTCTGTCTGAATCACAAATGATCATTTTTGGGTTTCATATCCCTTTAACTAAAATGCATATATACAGAATATAAATCATGACTCTAAGTTAAGTGTTATGTGAATTAGTTAAAAAAATGCTTTTAAAGTACATTGATTTTGTGAAACGTTGATTAGTGAATTAAAATATAATTTGAAGCATAAACGTTCAAAGCATTTACATTTTGTTACTGCATTTTTGTTTCAGTCAGTAATTCTGTGGAAATAAACAAGTTCTTCCTAACAAGGAAAACATAAAACATAAATGTATGTAGTATATAATGAATACGCTGAATACCAGGAAAAGCAATGGGAATACAAGTAAATCATTTTGAGCTTACTCATGCTCTGTGAGATCTATAGCTTCAGTCCATGGTTAATTATTTGTCTGGATTTCCTCTTTTACATGAATAATGCTATAGTGTGTTACAATCATTTTTTTTAAATAGATGTTTTACTTGCATCTTTCAGCGTGGAGTTTGGAGGTTTTAATTTATATATATACTTTGTAATGCTATAGCTGTAGATAGCTCTATATATATACTTTGTAATGCTATAGCTGTAGATAGCTCTATATATATACTTTGTAATGCTATAGCTGTAGATAGCTGTATATATATACAGTTTGTAATGCTATAGCTGTAGATAGCTCTATATATATATATATATATAGATGTTTTACTTGCATCTTTCAGCGTGGAGTTTGGAGGTTTTAATTTATATATATATAAGTAAACAAAATCAGATGCACTCTCAGGACTTCCACAAAATTCTTTAATGGAACGTTTTCGGGGTTCACAACCCCTTCATCAGCATCAACATATAATCAAATATCACACTATTTATAGTGTTTCAAACAGTGTCTCACCAAACAAGTGTTACTCCAAAAAGTGCGCCAAATATCGAGTGTGGAACGCATCTTGCATTCCACTGTGATCATGCCTACCGGAAGTGATGTTATCTCACTTCCGGTTTCGCGGCATGACAATATTGAGCATACAAATAGTGTTATGTATTGTGCCTTTATACATTCACTTTAACACAATCTAGTGTAATATGAGCTTCAATATGTAAGTGCAAAAAGTACCTTCTTGTATGTTAAGAGTCTGCTTTAGATCGCTATGTTATTAGCTCTGATCGGCAGGTTGAGTGTGGTAGTGTGTACAAGTTGTCATAGCAACTGTAGCTATGGTTATGATACAACCCAAATTAGTGTCTTAACACAGTGATAAATTGCTTAGTGTAGTAAGCATATATAAGTGACAGTAAGTACTAAACATTCTAAGTCACATTCATGCATAGGTGTGCGCAGTAGTATATGTACATAGATAGATATAAAATAAAATTAAAATAAAAAGTGGCGATTCTTGCTATACTTGTTATCAATACATATAAAGATGTAGAATGACTGCAAAATAATAGATGGACTCTTTGCAGGCTATACATCCACTGAATCAATTGGCAACATTATTCTGTTATGTTTTCCAGTAAACATATGGATAGATTGGTGATGTAGTATAATTAATTGGGCACAACTTTTTATATCAGTACCCAAAAGCTGTAAATAAATCAGTTCATCTATTTATCTGTATATTTGTGGTATGATACAGATATTTAGCCCAATAGAGATATTCACTTAATAATATAGTGAACTCACATAGAGACCTAGATTATCATGCTGGAATAGGGGGAGGTATATTTGATCATGTCAATATTCATGATCCCACCTTTTGGATGTATACCTCACTGTGTTACACAGCTAAGCCATGTCCTAAATACTAGAATAATACTTGATGGTGTATTCTAGTATTTAGGACATGGCTTAGCTGTGTAACACAGTGATGTATACATCCAAAAGGTGGGATCATGAATATTGACATGATCAAATATACCTCCCCCTATTCCAGCATGATAATCTAGGTCTCTATGTGAGTTCACTATATTATTAAGTGAATATCTCTATTGGGCTAAATATCTGTACCATACCACAAATATACAGATAAATAGATGTACTGATTTATTTACAGCTTTTGGGTACTGATATAAAAAGTTGTGCCCAATTAATTATAGTACATCACCAATCTATCCATATGTTTACTGGAAAACATAACAGAATAATGTTGCAAATTGATTCAGTGGATGTATAGCCTGCAAAGAGTCCATCTATTATTTTGCAGTCATTCTACATCTTTATATGTATTGATAACAAGTATAGCAAGAATCGCCACTTTTTATTTTTATTTTATTTTATATCTCTCTATGTACATATACTACTGCGCACACCTATGCATGAATGTGACTTGGAATGTTTAGTACTTACTGTCACTTATATATGCTTACTACACTAAGCAATTTATCACTGTGTTGAGACACTAATTTGGGTTGTATCATAACCATAGCTACAGTTGCTATGACAACTTGTACACACTACCACACTCAACCTGCCGATCAGAGCTAATAACATAGCGATCTAAGGCAGACTCTTAACATACAAGAAGGTACTTTTTGCACTTACATATTGAAGCTCATATTACACTAGATTGTGTTAAAGTGAATGTATAAACTAAAGGCACAATACATAACACTACTTGTATGCTCAATATTGTCATGCCGCGAAACCAGAAGTGAGATAACATCACTTCCGGTAGGCATGATCACAGTGGAATGCAAGATGCGTTCCACACTCGATATTTGGCGCACTTTTTGGAGTAACACTTGTTTGGTGAGACACTGTTTGAAACACTATAAATAGTGTGATATTTGATTATATGTTGATGCTGATGAAGTGGTTGTGAACCCCGAAAACGTTCCATTAAAGAATTTTGTGGAAGTCCTGAGAGTGCATCTGATTTTGTTTACTTATATCACTCATATTTGCACCCAGGCTGTTGTTTGGATATATATATATATATATATATATATATATATATTTTGGAATGCTGTAGCTGTAGATAGCTCTATATATATACTTTGTAATGCTATAGCTGTAGATAGCTGTATATATATACTTTGTAATGCTATAGCTGTAGATAGCTGTAGATATATATATATATATATACAGTAAGAAAGGGGACCCCCCAAGCGCCTACCAAGCTGGAGGCAGAAGGGGATAGCAAATAGGTTCAATAAAATTGTTAAAATATTAAAATTTATTAACAATGTCTAAAAACATACAATGTAAATCATGGATCCATGAGGAAAAATGAATAAAAACAATAAATCAGTATATACAATCAATGTGCAAAATATCAGCAACAGATAGTAAGCAACAAGTAATCACAGATGTTGGACTGAGAATACACGGGTTAGGGTAATAAGGGTACTCAGAAAATTGTCAACAATATATCAAAAAATATCAAAAGGTAAAAAATATATACAAATGGCTAGTGTCCAGAAATGTTCAATAGTGTGAAATCCAAAATTGAAAAATCGTCGTGGGAAATGACTCAATAGAAAAATGTGTCTATGAAAAATCAATAATGTGAATTGCAATTCAGTGACGAAAAAATCAAAATGAAAAAATTAAAAATGCGGTGTATACAAAGTGAAAATAGTCACCCAGACCTAGATGGATATTCCTTGTAGTGATCCCACAGTGTAGATATATCCTTGAGAGTGTGAGGGGAGGAAGGGCTGTGTCCACAGGAGTGTGAAACAGGATTAGAGTCTGAACCAGATTGGCCCAACAAAACGATGTCCAACCAATGGTGCATAAAAGGGATTAGGCTTACCAATACTCTCAGTCAATACTGTGTGAAGCTATCTGCACCATATTTTTCTTTATATTTTTAGGTGGACATCGTTTTGTTGGGCCAATCTGGTTCAGACTCTAATCCTGTTTCACACTCCTGTGGACACAGCCCTTCCTCCCCTCACACCCTCAAGGATATATCTACACTGTGGGATCACTACAAGGAATATCCATCTAGGTCTGGGTGACTATTTTCACTTTGTATACACCGCATTTTTTATTTTTTCATTTTGATTTTTTCGTCACTGAATTGCAATTCACATTATTGATTTTTCATAGACACATTTTTCTATTGAGTCATTTCCCACGACGATTTTTCAATTTTGGATTTCACACTATTGAACATTTCTGGACACTAGCCATTTGTATATATTTTTTACCTTTTGATATTTTTTGATATATTGTTGACAATTTTCTGAGTACCCTTATTACCCTAGCCCGTGTATTCTCAGTCCAACATCTGTGATTATTTGTTGCTTACTATCTGTTGCTGATATTTTGCACATTGTTTGTATATACTGATTTATTGTTTTTATTCATTTTTCCTCATGGATCCATGATTTACATTGTATGTTTTTAGACATTTTTAATAAATTTTAATATTTTAACAATTTTATTGAACCTATTTGCTATCCCCTTCTGCCTTTAGCTTGGTAGGCGCTTGGGGGGTCCCCTTTCTTACTTGATTCCTATTGGTGGTCACTAGGTACACCCCTCCCCCGAGCTAAGGGTATAGAGTAGGCGCTAGTCCCATCTCCTTAACTATTGTTATATATATATATATATATATATATATATATATATATATATATATATATATATACACTTTGTAATGCTATAGCTGTAGATAGCTCTATATATACTTTGTAATGCTATAGCTGTAGATAGCTCTATATATATATATATTATAATGCTATAGCTGTAGATAGCTGTACTGTATATATATATATACTTTATAATGCCATAGCTGTAGATATATATATACAGTATATATATATACTTTGTAATGCTATAGCTGTAGATAGCTCTATATATATATTTTAAAATGCTATAGCTGTAGATAGCTGTACTGTATATATATATATACTTTATAATGCTATAGCTGTAGATAGCTGTATATCTATACTTTGTAATGCTATAGCTGTAGATAACAATATACATTTAAATTAAATACATAGATCATTCTACTACTACTCCTTTTTAATGAGGATGTCATCCAGATAGATAATAAAATATACACGGTTTGTGTATATCCAGGGAGCAGTTGAGAGACCAAAAAGGTCGTCCTCTATATTGACAGGGCCGAAGTTCCATAAGAACTAGGCAAAAAAGGCAATAGTTGTCAATAAGGCATTCTCTAAGAAGGGGAATATCCTACAATTTAAAGGGACAGTGTACACCAATTTTCATATAACTGCATGTAGTAGACTCTACTATAAAGAAGAATATACACAAGTATAAAACCTTTTAAAAACTTTCTTAGAAGCTCCTAGTTTAGCAGTATTGGTGAGGTTAGGCTGGGACTCCCAGTGAAAGGGGCTGGGAAAACAAAAAGTGCAGACATTCCCCTCTCCCTCCCTTTCCCTGCATATGAAAAGACAGATAACATAAACAGTCGCCAGCAGTAGTCTGTAAACGTGTGCATGCATATGACACTGTGAGGCTTGGTTTGGAGTCTGAAAATCAGCACAATGTCATTAAAAAATAAGCAAAACTATACATTGTTACAAAAACACTCCCAGATGAGCTATAATGTTTACATATGGCATACCTTGCATTCCTATTGGCTGATTTAAATTTTCAAATTGAAATCAGTCAATAGGATGAGAGCTACTGAAATCCTATTGGCTGATTTGTACAGCTCTCATCCTATTGGCTGATTTGAATTTAAAGATTCAAATCAGCCAATAGGAATGCAAGGTATGCCATATTTAAATGCGTAAATTGAATTCAATATTCAGTGTACGGATCGTACGAAAAAGGATCCTCCACGCGCCATGGCTCCGTGGTAGCTGGTCTTCAGTTCTGCGGTCCTGGATGAAGATAGAAGAGGTCGTCTCTATGGAAGAAGATGTCACCGCTTGGAAGAAGACTTTACCGCAGGACTTCAGGAACCGTGAGTACCTATCTGGGGGTTAGACTTAGGCTTTTTTTTTAAATTATTTTTAATTGATTTTTTTTATATTAGGGATTTAATGGGCACTTGTAAAGGGCAATGGGTAGTTTGGTAGGATTTTTTAGTGTTAGATTTTTTATTTTGGGGGGTTTGGTGGGTGGGGGATTTTACTGTTAGGGGGACATTATTTTTTTTTTAAATGTAAAAGAGCTGTTTAACTTAGGGCAATGCCTGACAAAACTCCTTTTTAAGGGTTATTGGTAGTTCAGTTTAGATTAGGTGATCTTTTTATTTTGGGGGGGGGGTTATTTTTATAGGGATTGGATTTAGCTTTTTTTATTTTTGATAATTTGGTTTATTATTTTCTGTAATGTAAGACTTTTTTATTTTTTTTAATTTTAGATTAAATTAAATTTAGTTTTTTTTTTTTTTAAATTAATGTTCGTTTTTTTTATTTTAATTGTAATTTGGTATTTTTTATTTTGAGGTAATTGGGGTTAATTTAGGGGTGCTTCCAGGATGGCTCCGCAACTCTGGGATGAAGATAGAAGATGTCACCGGGATGGATGAAGATATCGACGCCTGGATGAAGATGGATGTCCGGACTTCAGGAACCAGGAGTAGATATTCTCGGGTTAGTGTTATTTTTTTTTTTCTTCATTTTTTTGGGTGTTTTTTTTTTAGATTAGTGCTTTGGGCTTTTTTTAAAAGATCTGAATACCCTTTTAAGGGCAATGAAAAAGAGCTGAATGCCCTTTTATGGGCAAAGCCCATACAAATGCCCCTTTAGGGGCAATGGGTAGCTTAGGTTTTTTTTATAGTTTTTTTTATTTTTGGGGGTTGGTTGGGTAGTGGGTTTTACTGTTGGGGGGACTTTGAATTTTTTCCAGGTAAAAGAGCTGTTTAACTTAGGGCAATACCCTACAAAAGGCCCTTTTAAGGGCTATTGGTAGTTTATTGTAGGCTAGGGGGTGTTTTTATTTTGTGCAGCTTTTTTTATTTTTATAGGGCTATTAGATTAGGGGTAATTGTTTTATTTTTGATAATGTCATTTATTATTTTTTGTAAGCTTAGTGTTTTTATTTTTCGTAATTAGTGTTTATTATTTTTTGTAATTTTATTTTTTTTAATTTTTTTCCGTAGTGTTAAGTTTTTTAAATTTGTAATTTAGATTGTTTAATTGGTAGTTTTTTTTTATTTTATTAGAATAGTTATGTTAGGTTAATTTATAGTTTAAGCTTGTTTTTTTTTATTTCACAGGAAAGTTTTGATTTATTTTAAGATAGTTATATTGTAATTTTAATTTAAAGTTAGGGGGTTAGGTTTAGGGGTTAATAGTTTAATTTAGTGTTTTGCGATGTAGGGGGGCTGGCAGTTTAGGGGTTAATAGGTTTATTTAGTAACGGCGATGTGGGGGGCTGGAGGTTTAGGGGTTAATATGTTTATTTAGTGGCGGCGATGTGGGAGGCCGGATGTTTAGGGGTAAATAACTTTATAATAGTGGCGGCCATGTCAGGGAGCGGCGGATTAGGGGTTAACAGCTTTATATAGTGTCAGCGATGTCAGGGAGCGGCAGAATAGGGGTTAATAACTTTATTATAGTGGCGGCGATGTCGGGGAGCAGCGGAATAGGGTTAATTAAATTTATTATAGTGGCATCAATGTCAGGGAGCGGCGGAATAGGGGTTAATAACTTTATTATAGTGGTGGCGATGTTGGGGAGCAGCAGAATAGGGGTAAATAACTTTTTTATAGTGTCGGCGATGTCGGGGAGCGGCGGAATACGGGTTAATAACTTTTATTAGTGTTGGCAATGTCGGGGGCAGCAGATTAGAGGTTAATAACTTTATTTAGGTGACGGCGTAAATCATTTTGAGCTTACTCATGCTCTATAAGATCTATAGCTTCAGTCCATGGTTAATTATTTGTCTGGATTTCCTCTTTTACATGAATAATGCTATAGTGTGTTACAATCATTTTTTTTAAATAGCTGTTTTACTTGCATCTTTCAGCGTGGAGTTTGGAGGTTTTAATTTATATATATATATATATATATATATATATATATATACATATATATACATATATATATATATATATATATATATATATATATACTTTGTAATGCTGTAGCTGTAGATAGCTCTATATATATACTTTGTAATGCTATAGCTGTAGATAGCTCTATATATATATATATATATACACTTTGTAATGCTATAGCTTTAGATAGCTCTATATATATATACTTTGTAATGCTATAGCTGTAGATAGCTCTATATATATATTTTATAATGCTATAGCTGTAGATAGCTGTACTGTATATATATATATATATATATATATATATATATATATATATATATATATATATATATATATATACTTTATAATGCCATACCTGTAGATATTTATATATATATATATATATATATATATATATATATATATATATATATATACATACAGTATATATATATACTTTGTAATGCTATAGCTGTAGATAGCTATAGATACAGGGAGTGCAGAATTATTAGGCAAGTTGTATTTTTGAGGATTAATTTTATTATTGAACAACAACCATATATATATATATATACTTTGGAATGCTGTAGCTGTAGATAGCTCTATATATATACTTTGTAATGCTATAGCTGTAGATAGCTCTCTCTCTCTATATATATATATATATACACTTTGTAATGCTATAGCTGTAGATAGCTCTATATATATATACTTTGTAATGCTATAGCTGTAGATAGCTCTATATATATATTTTATAATGCTATAGCTGTAGATAGCTTTACTGTATATATATATATATATATATATATATATATATATATATATATATATATATATATATATATATATATATATATACTTTATAATGCCATACCTGTAGATATTTATATATATATATATATATATATATATATATATATATATATATATATATACATACATACAGTATATATATATATACTTTGTAATGCTATAGCTGTAGATAGCTGTACTGTATATATATACTTTATAATGCTATAGCTGTAGATAGCTGTATATACTGTATATATACTTTGTAATGCTATAGCTGTAGATAGCTCTCTATATATATTTTATAATGCTATAGCTGTAGATAGCTGTACTGTATATATATACTTTATAATGCTATAGCTGTAGATAGCTGTATATCTATACTTTGTAATGCTATAGCTGTAGATAACAATATACATTTAAATTAAATACATAGATCATTCTACTACTACTCCTTTTTAATGTTAAAGCTTAATAAATATAGAGAGGAGTGAAGGTGATTCAGGATTAAAGTTATGCTGGTTCATAATGAGGATGTCATCCAGATAGATAATAAATTATACTCCTCTCCCACTCACGGTTTGTGTATATCCAGGGAGCAGTTGAGAGACCAAAAAGGTCGTCCTCTATATTGACAGGTCCGAAGTTCCATAAGAACTAGCAAAAAAGGCAATAGTTGTCAATAAGGCATTCTCTAAGAAGGGGAATATCCTACACTTTAAAGGGACAGTGTACACCAATTTTCATATAACTGCATGTAGTAGACTCTACTAATGATAGAAGAATATACACAGATACTTATATAAAAATCCAGTATAAAACCTTTTAAAAACTTTCTTAGAAGCTCCTAGTTTAGCAGTATTGGTGAGGTTAGGCTGGGACACCCAGTGAAAGAGGCTGGGAAAACAAAAAGTGCAGAGATTCCCCTCTCCCTCCCTTTCCCTGCATATGAAAAGACAGATAACATAAACAGGCGCCAGCAGTAGTCTGTAAACGTGTGCATGCATATGACACTGTGAGGCTTGGTTTGGAGTCTGAAAATCAGCACAATGTCATTAAAAAATAAGCAAAACTATACATTGTTACAAAAACACTCCCAGATGAGCTATAATGTTTAAATATGGCATACCTTGCATTCCAATTGGCTGATTTAAATTTTCAAATTGAAATCAGGCAATAGGATGAGAGCTACTGAAATCCTATTGGCTGATTTGTACAGCTCTCATCCTATTGGCTGATTTGAATTTAAAGATTCAAATCAGCCAATAGGAATGCAAGGTATGCCATATTTAAATGCATAACTTGAATTCAATATTCAGTATACGGATCGTACGAAAAAGGATCCTCCACACGCCATGGCTCCGTGGTAGCTGGTCTTCAGTTCCGCGGTCCTGAATGAAGATAGAAGAGGTCGCCGCGATGGAAGAAGATGTCACCGCTTGGAAGAAGACTTTACCGCAGGACTTGAGGAACCGTGAGTACCTATCTGGGGGTTAGACTTAGGCTTTTTTTTTTTAATTATTTTTAATTTATTTTTTTTAGATTAGGGATTTAATGGGCACTTGTAAAGGGCAATGGGTAGTTTGGTAGGATTTTTTAAGTTAAACAATTAAAACAATATAAATTATTAAAAATTATTATTGAGAATGTTTGTCTGATGTGCCGGCATCTGAATACTGCTGTGATCAAGCAGAGTAGCGTGCTGAGCGGGCAGTTGGATAAACTGGAAGTGACGTCACAAAGTAGCATCACATGACCTTAAGCGCTTCAATAACAATTTTTAATAATTTCTATGAAAAAAAGTTTTTATTGATTTTTCAACAGTTTACAAATTACAAGTAGCAAATCAGACCAACCGCATTACATTTTCAAACATTTTACAAATCTTCTTACCACCATCTGAGATGACCAAAGGTACTTAGCCCATTTGGAGGAGGACCCGGCCAGTGAAGATACTAGTGTATTCCCTGAGCAATTTATCTGAAATTCTGACCCCTGCCCAAGGGAAGATTGGATTCGACTTTATGAACAAAAAAAATGGGGAAATGTGCTGTGACCCACCCAAACTAACTGAGCAGGAGAGGAGATGGCAGGGACCGTGTCTGATGCCCCCATCCCATCCACCCCCATCCCTTTTATTTATTTCTGGCCTCACTGTACATTATCCAGGGTTCCCACATCCGCAGAAACTGTTCTTTATTATCTAATATATCTGCAGAGGCGCTGCTCATTTGATAATAGTAATCAATTTTATTCCTAATTATCAGAAAAGAGGGAATCATGGTCTTCCAATACCTTGCAATGGTTATCTTAGTTATAGTGCAAATCAGTGCCACTAACTTATTTGCTCTTGGAGACAAGCCTGGAAGAGGTTCGTGTAATAATGCTTGGGTTGGGGTTAAATTAATCTGCTTGTCCATGACTTCACTAAGGAGTGCTGATGTTTGGGACCATATGTGTGATACATGGCAACAGTACCACCACATATGTGCATATGTTCCACTTTCAGTGCATCCCCGCAGACAACATGCGTTTGCCTGCGCTGAATGCAATCTTGAAGGATGGAAGTACCATCTATAAGCTACCTTAATACAATTTTCCTTCAAGTGTGCACAGATAGAGAAAGAAGTGCCAGATTTTAAAATATCGCACCACCTTTCAGCGGTGCAAGTAAAATTAAACTCCTCTTCCCATTTAACCATAAACGGTAGTTTGCTCAGCGTGGGTGGGATGTTAAGCTGTATGTATAAGTTAGAAATTGCCCCCCTCATCCTTTCTGCGGCTAAACAGAGTCTCTCCAAATAGGAGCTAACGGTTAATTTATTGTGTCCAAGAACTTCATTTACTCTTGCTCTTAATTGGAGGTAGTGAAGCCAGCTCACTCTCTCTTGTCTATTTAGTTCAGTATATTGTTGAAAGTTTATTAGCTTCGTACCTACAAGAGCATCCGCAATCCGATATAAGCCCTTATTTGCCCATTTCTCTTGTGTGGCCTGGTCGTAATTAGTGGATAATGTCACCAAGGGGGTCGCTTTCGACCCCTTCGGTATCAGAGAGTACTTGGATGTCAGTGTTTCCCATAGGGTCAACGTGTGTGATATGGTGATAAAGCTTCTCCAATTAGGGGGCCTATCCTTTTTAGCAGTCCATAACAATTTATATATAGGGTGTATCCTCATCATATCTGATTCTATTTGAACCCATTGAACCCTGTCTAACTGGTTATGCCATAGTGCAGATTGTGCCAACCTAGCAGCGTAATAGTACGCTGCCAGATCTGGCATTCCCATCCCTCCTCCTATTTTATGTCTAAGAAGTGTTTGTTTATTGACTCTGGATCTACCATACTTCCAAACAAACGCTACCAGATCTTTCTGAGTTTTCCATAATATGGAGACAGGTATATTTATAGGTAAGGAGCGGAAGAGGTACAAAATTTTTGGTAAAACTGTCATTTTGATCGACGTTAGCCTACCATACAAGGAAATATTGAGCTTGTTCCACCTTAATAACAAATTTTTGATATGAACAAACATGGGAGCGTAATTTAATTTGTAGAGAAGGTCTAAATTATTTGGAATTATGATACCCAAGTACTTTATACCTTTATCAGCCCAATTAAAGTCGAAATTCAAGGTTAGTAGTTTTTTGGTATGTTCTGGGAGATGTGTGCTGATCACTTCACATTTATCATTATTGATCTTGTATCCTGAAATGTCTGCAAATCTGCTAATGGTTGAATATACTAGGGGAAGGGAGATCATAGGTTTGGTAATAGACAAAATGACATCGTCTGCGAATAGGCTGATCTTGTGCTCTCTTTCACCTATCTGAATCCCGCTAATATCAACATTTTGCCTAATACTAGTTGCCAACGGTTCAATGCATAGGGCGAACAATAATGGTGACAAAGGGCACCCTTGTCTGGTTCCATTAAGAATTTGTATGGAGGAGGACTTATAACCCGCTATTTTTATGAAGGCAGAGGGGCTGGAGTAGATTGCCGAAACTGCTGTACAAAAATTCCCCATGAAACCCATATTTTTTAACACCGCAGCTAGATACTTCCAATTTACCCGATCAAATGCCTTCTCTGCATCTAATGAAAGAAACAGAGAAGGCACTTTTTGTTTTGAGACAAAGTCCACGAGATTTATAATTTTCCTAATGTTATCTGGGGCCTCCCTATTGCGAATAAATCCCACTTGATCCTGATGGATAAGTTTTGGGAGAATATCGTTTAATCTGGTTGCTAAAATTTTAGTAAATAATTTAATATTTAAATTAATCAATGATATAGGCCTATAGTTTTTACAGTGTTGTTTACATTTTCCAGGCTTAGGAATAACTGATATACGAGCTTCTAATAGTTCTTTAGGAACAGCTCCCCCTTCTAACATATGATTAAATATTTTAACCAAAATGGGGCTGAGATCCTGTACAAATGTTTTATAAAAGATACCTGAGTACCCATCAGGGCCAGGTGCCTTGCTTATCTTCAAATTACGTATTGCTAGCTTAACCTCATGAATGGTTATTGGCGAATTTAGTTAATCTAGATCTTCTATCGCTATCTTAGGCAAGTTACATTCCTGTAAAAATTCATTTGTTTCCTTATCCAATGTGATAGGATTTTTGAGTGAGGGCAAGGCATAAAGTTTCTGATAATACTGGGCAAAAGTGTCAGCAATGACCTGTGGGTGATTCGAGATCTGCCCATCATTCTTTTGAATTTGTGGTACCGAGGACGTCCTAGTTATTTCTTTTAATTTAAGTGCTAGTAGTTTGTCAGGTTTATTGGCTTGTATAAAGTATTGGGCATCAACAAGTTTTAGGGACCTGGCAGCCTCCTTTGTCAATAATTGATCCAGAGCATATTTTTTCTCCCCCAATAATTTTAATGTGTTGTTATCATGTGATATCTGATGTTGTGATTGCAGATGTTTGATCTCATTTCTAAGGTTTTCTAGTTGCGCCAGATAGGCTTTTTTCTGTTTACTGGATTCTTTTATCAAAATCCCTCTGGTGAAAGCTTTTAGGGCTCCCCATATATGTAAAGGGTTAGATACTGAAAATGAGAAATTTCCGTCTGTAAATTCTGCGTAAATAGCTTATCTCTAAACAATGTCGGGTTTATGGTCCAGCTCCTGCCCCTATAAGGGTCAATTAAGCCTGTGAGCTTTGTTAGTACGACATTGTGGTCTGACCACGTTGCCGGTATGATATCAGAAGCTAGTATTAGGGGGGACATGATTTGACTAACTAGAATATAATCTATTCTCGAATATACATTGTGTGGTGTGGAAAAGAATGAATAATCTCTTACTCTTGGATTGATATATCTCCAACTATCCACTAAATTATGGTCAAGAAAAAAATCATATAGGAGCTTTTTGGGACTTTGAGAGGACCTCGTGGATGGAATCGCTGACTTATCTAAATCAGCGTTAGCTACTAAATTAAAATCTCCCCCTATGATTAGACGAGATTTCTTCCAAGTGATTAATAATTTTCCTATCTTGGACAAAAATGAAGCCTGAGATTCATTAGGTGCATAAATGTTCCCAAGTATAACATGTGTGTCGTGTATTCTACCCTTAACGATAATATATCTACCTGCCTTATCAATAATTACCTCATCTTCTTTAAAGTTTAGATCTGAATGGACCAGAATAGATACCCCGCATTTCTTAGATTGGAAAGTGGCATGAAATTGAGTGGGGTAGCTTTTATCCCAATATTTTGGAGTTTTTACTTTTGTGAAATGGGTTTCCTGCATAAGGATTATATGGGCCTTCAAAGATTTATATGTGTCCAGTGCTTTACGCCTCTTGATATTAGAGTGTAGCCCCCTAACATTATGTGAGACTATATTAAGAGACATTTCTTACCTATAGATAGAAAAAGAGAAAGAGACAAATAACAATTCTGGAAACCTAAACTGAAACACTCACCAAGTGTTGTTCGGCCAGGTCCCCCTCCTTGTATGGGTGCAGAGCTGTCAGACCGGCCCAATAGGGCACAAATATGTTGAAATATACCTCTATGAAATGTACAAAACGCTGAGGTGGAAGAACAGTTAACAGTTAGTCTGAGCAATAAAAAATCAAATAACAGTTGACCTTGTTCGGTCTGAGCTAGGATCCAGGATCCTGAGATGCAACATAACTTAGCAATAACAAATAAAATAACAGAAATAACAAACATATAGAACCAATATAACAAAAGAAACTTCGGGCATACAAAATTAGCATATGAAATTAAATACCTATCATCATGGTATTTTAACTAGAATCGAGGGTGGATCTCTTAGCTCTGGACTTAAATTAATAACCTTAATTATTTAATAACATACTCAAATGAAGTCCAGTTCTGAAGACATATCACAATTCAGGCTTGCTCTCAAAAAACAAAAAAACAAAAAACCAAGCCCCCTTTGATGCACATATCTCCCCTTAGGGAGCATGTGAGGTTACAGTTAAGACATGGGCTCTGATTCTGTAGGTCAAGTTGGACTCTCCGGCTCTTGGTTTCGCTTCTTGGTCTTCCCATTCTTTAGCACTGGTGTCCAGGTTCGTGTCAGGGCTTTTCTCTGCTGCTTAGGAGATTGAGAAGGTGTATCGGATGATTTATCAATGTGAAGCCTGTTTAAAATCGATTGTCCTTCTTCAACTGTGACACAGGAGTATGATGTTTTGTCCACTGTAAAAGACAACTTAAAGGGGAATCCCCATCTATATTTGATCTGAGCATTGGCAAGGGCTGCTACTATTGGCTTGAATTCCCTTCTTTTTTTCAAAGTGATAGGGGATAGATCTGCAAATATTTGGATTTTGTGACCCTCAAAAGTGATCTCTGGAACTCCCCTCACCACTTGCATAATTCTGTCTTTGATATGGTAGTAATGGAGTTTTGTTATCACATCTCTGTGGGCTCCAGGAGTTGGAGGTTTCACCAATGCTTGATGAACTCTGTCCATAAGAAGGAATGATGCATCTTCCTCTGGTAGTAGTTGTTGAAAGATCTGTGTGATGATGTCTTGAAGATTATTATACTTTTCAGGTAAATTGCGAATGCGAATGTTAGATCTACGAGATCTATTTTCCAAATCTTCCAGATGATCCTCTAATTTTTGTATTTGAGCTTGTTGTGAGCCCACTGTAGCTTGTAGTTCTGGGATTTCTTCCACTATTTCATCAACTTTATCTTCAATTGCTGAAGTTCTCTCACCTATATCAGCAATATCTTGTTTCAGCTCCGAAAGAGCCGCTCTCATTTCTTCATGGAACATTTGTTTTATCTGCTTTAATAGAGCCTCATTTGAGGAGGTTGACTTTTGAGAGAAAGTGGGGATATCCCCTGTATCTTCTTCTTGTTCCATCTTTTGGGATAGGTCCAGCAGGGCCTGTTTCTTTTTCTGTTGTGATTTGGACAAACACTCTTTAACAGATTGTGTGCGACTTTTCATCCTCTGACTGTGGGAGGTGATGCAAGGTAGAGAAAAGAGTCTTATACTCTTCACAAATGAAAAATCAACGATTAGTTCTTTAGCTTTTTAGCTGTTGTGCTTCAAAATCTTATCGCCCTAGTGGTCGCGTAGCCACCCAGAATGCCTTGATCTGTCAGAGAGCCACCCTTCTTCTCTAGTTTATTCAGACATGCCCGAAAAATTCCTCAATTATGTTATTTAAGCTTTCACTGTACTCATCTGTGCTTGAAAATAAAAGGGGTTTACCATGCGTAGAACAATTCTGATAGGGTGGGGGGAATCAGGGCCTGCAATAGTACCTCTTCTGTATTCCCCGCTGTCCACACTTCGTTAGACAGTAGGATAAGAGGTCAGCGAGTGGAAATAGCCCTTTTCTATATTCGGTCACCCCCTCAGAAGTCTATTAATCAGGAGTTAATCACATAGGAGAAAACATCAAAAGTCTCTATGTTCTAGGTTTTGGTGTGCTTTCGATTAACACTCAACTCCCCAGGGCAGTTTGTCCTCACAGGACCATCACGGGCAAGGAACTTTGGATATGACCTACCAGCAAATTGGCTGGCAGGAAAGGGATGAGGAGAGAGTGCCAATTTTTACTGCAGAAAAATAACAGCAGGCGCCTGTTGGTTATGGCTGAAATAAGCTGTTTTAAACTGTTCCGGTTCTTCAAGCTGGCTTTTAATGTCTTTTTTCTCCATGAGAGGTTATAACTTAAATCTGAACCCAGATTATATATCCAGCTCTGAAACTATTCTTACAGGTGTGCAGACAGATATCGATGTTTTGCAAATTAATATAGCACTTCAGGGTCACACTCCCTGTTTATTTCCAATTATATATAATGTCTCTCACATCACCAGATTATATTTTATAGTCATAGTACATCTGTCCAGTTAGTGTGTGAGTTGCAGGGTGCCAAATCAGTAAAATTGTACCTGTAAAATGGCGGTTTGCGCCAAATTCCGTTTTTTTCCCTTCTAATATGGATTAAGCAGGTCTTGTTGCTCAGATGAAGTTGTTTGCTTGCTTGAACACCTAGTCATGGCCGGTATTTTGACCTCAGGGATATTTCACTGCTTTCACTGCAACTTTCCGGCCCGGGATAGGCCGCAGCCCGGGACTTTCCTAGTTTTCTCCTGGAACTCAAGTCCGGATCGATTTCCTCCTTCTGAATTTTTGCAAAAAACAAGTAAAATATAGTTGTCCCAGCTGAGGGCACTACCCAGTGCCTAAGGATGTCCTTGGTAGACTTTTGAGATAACTTTTATGCCAGTTTTTAAGCTTTTTTGGACCAGAGCTCCACACAAACACTGCTGCCTCTATGGCTGGCTAGCTCCGCCCCTTGGTAGGATTTTTTAGTGTTAGATTTTTTATTTTGGGGGGTTTGGTGGGTGGGTAATTTTACTGTTAGGGGGACATTATTTTTTTTTAAATGTAAAAGAGCTGTTTAACTTAGGGCAATGCCCGACAAAAGGCCTTTTTAAGGGTTATTGGTAGTTCATTTTAGATTAGGTGATCTTTTTATTGGGGGGGGGGTTATTTTTATAGGGATTGGATTTAGCTTTTTTTATTTTTGATAATTTGGTTTATTATTATCTGTAATGTAAGACTTTTTTATTTTTTGTAATTTTAGATTAAATTAAATTTTTTTTTTTTTTTTAAATTAATGTTCGTTTTTTTTATTTTAATTGTAATTTGGTATTTTTTATTTTTAGGTAATTGGGATTAATTTAGGGGTGCTTCCAGGATGGCTCCGCACCGCTGGGATGAAGATAGAAGATGTCACCGGGATGGATGAAGATATGACGCCTGGATGAAGATGGAAGTCCGGACTTCAGGAACCATGAGTAGATATTCTCGGGTTAGTGTTATTTTTATTTTTTTTCCTTCATTTTTTTGGGTGTTTTTTTTTTAGATTAGTGCTTTGGGCTTTTTTAAAAGATCTGAATACTCTTTTAAGGGCAATGAAAAAGAGCTGAATGCCCTTTTATGGGCAAAGCCCATACAAATGCCCCTTTAGGGGCAATGGGTAGCTTAGGTTTTTTTTATAGTTTTTTTTTTATTTTTGGGGGTTGGTTGGGTAGTGGGTTTTACTGTTGGGGGGACTTTGTATTTTTTTCCAGGTAAAAGAGCTGTTTAACTTAGGGCAATACCCTACAAAAGTCCCTTTTAAGGGCTATTGGTAGTTTATTGTAGGCTAGGGGGTGTTTTTATTTTGTGCAGCTTTTTTTATTTTTATAGGGCTATTAGATTAGGGGTAATTGTTTTATTTTTGATAATGTCATTTATTATTTTTTGTAAGCTTAGTGTTTTTATTTTTCGTAATTTAGTGTTTATTATTTTTTGTAATTTTTTTTTTTTTTTTTTTTTTCGTAGTGTTAGGTTTTTTTAAATTTGTAATTTAGATTGTTTAATTTGTAGTTTTTTTTATTTTATTAGAATAGTTATGTTAGGTTAATTTATAGTTTAAGCTTAGTTTTTTTTTATTCCACAGGAAAGTTTTGATTTATTTTAAGATAGTTATATTGTAATTTTAATTTAAAGTTAGGTTTAGGGGTTAATAGTTTAATTTAGTGTTTTGCGATGTAGGGGGCTGGCGGTTTAGGGGTTAATAGGTTTATTTAGTAGCGGCGATGTGGGGGCTGGAGGTTTAGGGGTTAATATGTTTATTTAGTGGCAGCGATGTGGGAGGCCGGATGTTTAGGGGTAAATAACTTTATAATAGTGTCGGCCATGTCAGGGAGCGGCGGATCAGGGGTTAACAGCTTTATATAGTGTCAGCGATGTCAGGGAGCGGCAGAATATGGGTTAATAACTTTCTTATAGTGGCGGCGATGTCGGGGAGCAGCAGAATAGGGTTAATTAAATTTATTATAGTGGCATCGATGTCAGGGAGCGGCGGAATAGGGGTTAATAACTTTATTATAGTGGTGGTGATGTCGGAGAGCAGCAGAATAGTGGTAAATAACTTTTTTATAGTGTCAGCGATGTCGGGGAGCGGCGGAATACGGGTTAATAACTTTTATTAGTGTTGGCAATGTCGGGGGCAGCAGATTAGAGGTTAATAACTTAATTTAGGTGACGGCGATGTCGGGGGTGGCAGATTAGGGGTGAAATGCAAGAATGTAAGTTTAGATACCGGCCCATTTTTGGTGAACAACCTAGGTTGTCCTTGCTGATTGGTGTATTAATTAATCCACCAATCAAAAACTGCTGTCCAGAGTTTTGAAACAAGAAAAAAGCTTAGATGCCTTCTTTTTCAATTAAAGATAGCAAGAGAACAAAGAAACATTGATAATAGGAGTAAATTAGGAAGTTGCTTAAAATTGCATGCTCTATCTGAATCACAAAAGAAAAAAATTGGGTTCAATGTCCCTTTAAGTATTTAATAAAACAAGATTTTGAAGTTGTATAGTAAATAGATAGATCAATAGATATTAAAGGGTCATTATAGTTAAACATTTACATGCACTAATTTTAAGACTATGGACCCTACACTACTATGTGTTTAATCCCCGCAAGAACTTTTTAATTTACATCTATTTTCTAAATTTTCCTTGTTCTCTTGGTATATTTGTTGAAAAGAAGGGATGCAAGCTCAGGAACATGCACGTGTCTGGAGCACCATATGCCAGATGTTTTGCAATAATTTTATTCATTTGCAACAGCACTATTTCCTATTTTGTAGTTCTCTAGACACCTACCTAGGTATCTGTTCAACAAAGAATACTATGGGAGCGACGCATATTTACAGAAGTAAATTGGAAACTTTTTTTTAAAATTGTATTCTGTCTAAATCACAAAAGAAACATGTTAGGTTTCATATCCCTTTAAGGCTAATTGTTGGTGGAGTCACATTGTGTTGCGTGGAGCTGTGTAGGCAGTGGGTGGAGCTGGGCAGGGAGTTCTGCAGCGGTAGGCTGCTCAGGGGTGTGGTTATGTGCTCTTCTGCATGTACAACAAACTGTGACAGTCCCACAAAATGTGAGGCAGTTTGGAGCTCTGTATCACTGGACTTGCTAGACAGCCTATTTAGACAAGCCTTAGCCTAAATACATTTAATTGACATGATACGCAATTACAAATCCTACTCATTCTCCATCCTCCAGTATTAATGCTGACTAAGATTACCTTTCTATGTACAATGTATTCAGTCATTAATTCACATAAGCAAGCACAGCTGCTAGAGGATGAAATATAACCCAGCTGCCTGGCATGTGTCCTTGGAATTTAGAAACAGTGAAATATGTCAACTTTTATCAAATGTGCAAATAGAATGTTCATTTCTCCTTACAGCAAGTTAAAAACAAAGACATTTAGAGAACATGTTAGAAACTTAGATATGATCTTTCTCAATAGTTATTCCCATGGTAAATCTACCTTGAATGCAACAGAAAAAAAATCTTAAGTGCTGTTTCTTTTATTGCTGCAGGGAGTGTCCCTCTCAGCAGGTTTGAACAAGGACAAGAGTTTGGGTTACACAAAGTACAAACAGATGTGTCTTTCTTGTGATTGCAGCATTCGTACACTGCTCATTATTCCTGAGTAACATTGCGTACAGCCCCAGATCTTACATCAAAACATATTAACTTCTGAGAAGTGAAAAAAAAAATGTTTCACCCCAGCATCCAAAGGGTTAAATGTTTACAGTCAGCAATTGACAAAAAGGCAACTGTATTTTCAAGGAAAGTAAAAATGAAACTTATATGACTCAGATAGTGACTCAGATAACGTAATAGATATGCTCAGGAGTGTGCACGTGTCTTGAGCACTATATGGCACTATAGTTTTCAACAATGTATGTAACAGTGGAACACATTGGGGTCGATTTATCAAAGGCTTCGCAAGCCTTTCGACCCCATACGACTGCAGGTTCTCACAAGAGAACCTGCACACCGTATTTAACAAGCAGCGGTCATCAGACCACTTCTTTCCTAACCTATTGCCACCTCTAAAGTGGCGAATTCCAATCTCTCCTGTATATTCCAACCAGGGAGATTGAACCGGGGAGATCGACAGCTCCGGCCTGCACGTGATTGGCTGTGCGCGGGCAGGGGGCAGGATTGTGCGCAAGCGCAAAATAGCTCTCGTGTGCAAAGCTGAATTCTGCCAGGGGAATTCAGCCCATCAGAGGCGAGCAGCAGTGGACAGGGGCGCGTATGTGCGTCCCTATCCCCTCAGCTTGATAAATCATAGTACTCAGAATACATGCATGCTCTCAGTGTGATAACAGAAGTAAACTTGATTACAAAAAATAGCTCTATTTGAAGTATGAAAATCTATTTTGAATTATATGATATCTTTGTTCCCTCTTATTGTACTATATATTACAGTAGATCTTTTTATTTATTTATTTTTAAAAACAGATGTTCTGAGAAATAAATACATTTTTGTTCCAATGATTGCAGGGTTTTCCACTCCATATATACTGTATATATATATATATATATATATATATATATATATATATATATATATATATATATATATATATCAATCAATCAAGGTGTGGATGGAGAGAACCACCTGATAAAGACCCAGTCATGACCAGCCCAATCTCCAGACCTGAATCCCATTGAAAACATCACAAAAAAAGCGTCACAAACGCAAACGCCACAAGTACAGACGTGATCAGCAGAATTACTTCACTGGCAATGTGTATAGGTGGACACGCCCACAAAGGAAACCGATGTTCACTGTGCAAAGACGATATGACGCACGTTCCAGATTCCCACGTGAGCATGATAGCAGATTGTCATCAGGATCCGACAGTATGGGAACCGGTCAGACACAGAAATCTGAGATCCAAGGTACCCCTTTCACTAATCCTTTTTTAGAGACACAAACGCAGGACAAGACGTGGTGGGAGGCGCAAGAGGCATGGGGACTCAGTCGCGCTCAGGCCAGAGACAGAGGAGGTAAATATAATTAAATTATCCTCTAAACAACTAAGTAATGATGAGATCAAGGTTTTAAGCATGGGACTGACGTTTTACCCCACCGAACATCCAAACTCCTTTAACATCATGACTGAACTGACTAGATTTTTTAGGGGTTTAAGACGTAAAGCCTTCTTCAACAATCCTGATAGGATCTATGCCTTTGGGACCCATGGACTTACCAATGAGGGTGACAGAAAGCCATTTGACGCTGGTGACTATGGCCTCCATAACAAAAGTAACTTTGACCCCAGATAACCCGGCGGAAGAGACTTTAATTAAAATTGTGGACTGTGAATATAAATCATTGATGGAAAAACGGAATGTAAGAGGACTGTTCACTATAACCTAACCAAAGAACAAGAAAGTGCTTTGAAAATGTTTGAGAAGCATGATAGCATTACTATCAAACCTGTCGATAAGGGCGTGGCTATTGTTGTAATGGACACGGCTAAGTATAAAGCAGAAATATTTAGACTTAGTGATACAGATGTGTATGTCAAATTAGATAGAAATCCTACTGATACAATCAGTATAGAGCTTGCCAAAGTACTAGAAAATGCACTTAAAAATAATTTGATTACATAGAAATTGCATGATGTATGCTCCTCTTACACCCTGTAGCCCCATTATTCTATATTGTTCCCAAGGTCCACAAGAATTTGGAAAATCCCCTCGTTAGACCCATTGTTGCTGGAATAGGGTCCCTGTTAAGTCCAACATTCTAGTTTCTTGACAAGATCCTGTCCCCTCTGGTAAGGCAAGGAAAATACTATATTAAAAATACACTACCTCGAAAACGCACCACACTTTCTCACGCATCGACTACTTCCTCACATCCCCTCAACTCACTCCTAACATACTAAACACCTCCATTCTCCCAATTACAATTTCAGACCATGCTCCCATAAAACTAACATTGCAACTCTTCAAAACATCACCTTTTAAAAAGTCTTGGAAGTTCCCCTCATATCTGTACACTAACGCAGAATTTCGACAACAACTGAAGGCCTTCTGGCTGGAATACACCTTTGACAACGACAGCCATAGAACTAACACTGATCTATTTTGGCATGCATCCAAAACAGTTATTAGAGGCAGAATTACAGCCTACACAGCACATCATTCTAAGTCGCAGAAGAAAACCGCCACACAACTACTTTCTAACCTGACTTCTACCTACAACACCTACTTACATAACCCCACAGCACAGAATCGCCAGAAATATTATGATGCCAAACAAGAACGGGACTCACACCTACAAATTTTAGACCATATATTTAACATACATAGACAAGGCAGATTTTACCGGCACGGTAACAAGGCAGGTAGACTCCTAGCAAATCTGGTCAAAATTCATACACCTAAATCCTTCATATCTGCAATCAAATCTGGGACACACCTTAGGACTGATACAAAGGACATAATGAGGGAGTTCATAACTTATTATAAAACATTATACACTAGTCAGAACATTGCAGAAACGGACAAGCATGCGTTCTGGAACAACATACTGTTACCCCGACTGTCTGAACCCCAGAGAGAGAGCTTAAACTCCCCCATACAAGTGCAGGAAGTGCTGAGAGCCATTGGTAGCTCAAAAATAGGGAAAGCCGCAGGCCCAGACTTCCTTCCTATTGAGTACTACAAGATTCTTAGCACTGACATAGCTCCAACGCTAGCTTCCACATACACCAACTACCTTCTAGGGACTTCTACCCCAGATACGAGATTCAAAGACGCCAACATATGCGTTCTCCAAAAGCCGAATAAGGACCATACAATGCCCTCCTCATATAGACCAATCTCGCTGCTTAACAGCGACTATAAGTTATATACTAAGATACTGGCGGAAAGGCTAGCTGAGATACTGCCTGATCTGGTCCATCCAGATCAGACAGGCTTTATTAAAAGACGAACCTCAGTGATCAATATCAGAAAAACACTGGCAGTCATATCTCACTACAATAACACACACTATTCAGAACACCAGAAACCCAATGTAGACGCATGCCTACTCGCCATCGACGCTGAAAAAGCGTTCGATCGAATAGAGTGGGACCACCTCTATACCTCACTAGATAGATTTGGCATCTCAGGGAATTTTCTCAATACACTCCAACAACTCTATGCTTCACCCTCAGCCTCCATTATTATCAATGGTCAGGTGTCTCCCTCATTCCTATTGGAAAGGGGAACCAGGCAGGGATGCCCTCTTTCCCCGCTGCTCTTCAACTTGGCAATGGAACCGCTCGCATGTTACATCCGCCAACATAGTGCAGGTCTAAAAATTCATAAGCAGACAGTACACCTGTCTTTATATGCGGACGACCTACTTCTGTATGTCTCTAACCCACATATTAATATACCCAAACTCCTATGTATCTTAGATAAATTCAGTGCGATTTCTGGTTACAAAATCAACTTAGATAAATCTGAACTTACATGGTTACGAAACACTAAGAAAACACAACTGCAGGACACAGGCCTAAAGGTGACCTCTGGCACTTTCACATACTTGGGGATACAGCTACACACTGACATGAACAGGTTGTACCATCTAAATATAAGTAGAACCCTAACCCTTGTTAAAAACCAGCTGGCTGGTTGGAGAAACTTGCCACTATCCCTTACGGGGAGAATTCATCTTTTGAAAATGATTATCTTACCAAAACTACTCTACCCCCTCCAAATGCTTCCTCTACTACTGACTAAGCGGGATTTAAATGCATTGACGACTATGTTTGGTAACTTCGTCTGGCAATACAAGAAACCAAGAATTAACAGGCTCCACCTCGCAATGTCAGTTGACTCTGGTGGACTCAGTCTTCCCAATCTTAGGTGGTACAACTGGGCATCCCTAACAAAAATAGTCGTAGGATTGCTAACACAATCTGATTATTTTTCACCCCCCGTAGAGAAGGAACTCCTAGCACCTACACATCCGGCCTTCTTGCCACATACCTCTCTAGCCTCGCTCCCCCCACACGTAAAACACAATATACTATTTAGGGACACCTTGAGAGCTTGGACCAAACTTTGCAAAACGTGGGGGATGGAATTCAAATTTAGCAAATACTTACCACTTCAAGGGAATCCTAACTTTCTCCCGGGATACACCACCACTGCCTTTAAACATTGGGAACGCCAAGGACTGACTATGGTAGCACAACTGATCAATCCTACGACACAACAGACACTCCCTTTTCAGACCTTCAAACACAATACACCCTCCCAGCCTCACACAGATTTGCCTATTTCCAGAGTAGACATTACACACAAACTCTTCTGACTGAGGGACTGACCTCGCCAACCTCTAACAAAATTGTCGCTCTATGTAATTTGGCCTCCCAGGGTAGCCACTCAATCTCTCCCATTTATAAGGCAATAGCCACACACCATGAAACGCAAACACTGCAGGGCATCATTGCTAAATGGCGGGGGCAAAGGGTGCCTGAGGTCACAACAGAACACATCTTGGGTAGCATAGCTACAGTCAGACAAACGACTTTGTCCGCGAGCTTGAGAGAAACACAAGTAAAATTCTTACATCACGCATACATAACACCGACAATCAGAGCTAAATGGGTAAAAGATGTGGCGAGTGATTGCCCCAAATGTTCACTGTCTGCCCCGGACTGGACACACCTAGTTTGGGACTGCCCTAAGCTGCAGAGGTTTTGGGGCAAGGTCAGATTTTGGCTATCTAAGGTACTCACAGTTCACATAACTCTAAATGCAGCCGTCATATTTTTCTTTCAAGACATTTCATTACCACTAAAACACCGAAAATTCGCTAATATGGTGGTGCTGGTAGCTAGGAAATTAATTCTGCAATATTGGGCCAAGAATAGAGAGCCTCCTTTTAAAAAACTAACCCATGCTATACATCAACAGTTTCTGGCAGAACACGCAGACACACAAAGTGACCGAGATGTTAGAGTTAAATCATTCATGACTAAGTGGGACCCGTACTTATTGCATCTACCAGTAGGACTGAGGCGGAAACTCCTGCGCCCCTTCCAAAATTCCATATTCATGCTAAATGAGAATCTGCGAGGACGCTGGTGCATACCAGAGTCGAATTCAGACCCTGACTCCTAACTAACACACTACTAACCTAGACTGACACAGTCACTACCTCATTGGAAGTCTTGGTGACTACATGTGGGGACCCAGAGACTTGGGCGCATCCATCCGCCGACGACGCAGCAACGCAGCAACTTGATCACTCTTTTATCTACAGCTCAAAGGTACTTAAGTTGTCATGAGTTCATGTTGTATGTTTTATGTTATTAGTTGGCATGACTGCATCGGCCCATTGACATAACTAGAATCTTCAGACATCAATACCTATTATGGAAGGCCTGACTTTGCACTACTACTATAAATGCAAAATAATTCTAACAGAGTGTGAAAGTAGACACCAATATAGTGCAGTTAATACCCCGGAACATATTTCTTCCCATGTTAGGTGTGATGTCACCCTGTAATATCCTCTAGACTCATTGATGCAGTTAACCAACATCTATTTATGGTTTTGTTTTGTATTGTTTTGTATAGTTTTTGTTCTCTTAAAAGTTCTAATTATACGGGGAACTTGACCGCTCCACATGGCTCAGGATAATCCGATGGACATAATTCAGACTCAGATTCCATGAAAAGATCATGTTACACTTCATATTGTTATTGCCTTATGATGACAAGATATTGTACAATGCTATGTGGTAGTGTTTAAGCTTATCTGTAAAAAATGTTTGCAAAAATAAAGTTATAAAAAAAAAAAAAAATACACTACACTTCTTGTATCTTATCAAATAATTTAATAATCTTGATGAGGCTGTGTTATTGTCCACTTGGCATGTTGCACAGCTATAGGATCCAATGTGGCCCCATCTTATACGTGCTTAGTGATGGATGCAATTGAGAGGAAACATGTTTACACTCATCCTTCTTACAGACAATTTTGCCAGGGATGGTACTGCTACATAGATGATTTGTCCATTGTGTGGCGGGGCCCCCATGACAAGTTGTATGATTTTCAGCATGATTTGGAAAGAAAGATTCCATTTCTAAAATGTAGTTGCAGGAGTGATTACCATCAGGTGGAGTTTCTGGATACCACTGTTTATAAACAGAATGACATACTCACTACGGCTTTATATGTGAAACCCACTGATTGCAATACACTCTTTCATAGAACAAGTTTCCATCCACCGAGAGTATTCCACATTGTCCCAAAGTCCCAAATGATCCATGTAAATAGAATTGTATCAGACCCTGAGAAAAGGAAGTTGAGGTCACATGAAATGAGGGATAAGTTTGTAAAAAGAGGATATGATGGACAGGAACTCCTCATTGTAATGAGCAATAAGATATTAAATATCACCAAGATAAATTGGTATTTATTACAGGACGCTTGTCCTGAAATTGAGGAATTTAAAGTTATCCCTAGGGCCTTTTATCGAAGGGGGAACACTATAGGCAGGAGGCTGGTTCATGCCAATAATGCCAGTACAGACAAAAAGACACCCATCTTTGGCAAACCCAGACATGGAATGTTTCCATGCCTGGGATGTGCACAATGTGATAGTTTCAATAAAGGTGGCAGTATCTCTCACCCTTATACGGGCAAAAGGTTTGGTATACCTGGCTATTACACCTGTAATTCTACCCATGTGATTTATGCCATAAATTGCCCATGTGGGCTGATTTACATGGGCGAGACCACCCAAAAGATCAGAGATCGAATCTGCCAACACAAATCCACTATAAGAAATGAAAATACAGATAACTTACCTGTGCCAGCCCACTGTCTTGAGATGGGGCACCAGGTGAGCCAGCTTAGATTCATGGTTACAGATCATGCCAACAAAAAACTTAGGGGTGGTGATAGGATTAAAGATCTGCTTCATAAAGAAGCCAAATGGATCTGGCAACTTAACACTATGTACCTGAAGGGCCTGAATAGGGATTTTAGCTTGTCTCCCTTTATTTGAGATTAAGTCTTTCAGTTATAATATAGTCTTAACACAAATGTGCTCTTACTCACATAAATTGTGTGCAGCTTTGGATATGTATGGTTTAAAGCTGACTGTTTAATTTGTCCCTTTAAATTGGGCTGTGTGTTTCTTTGTTTTTAATATGTACCCCAATTTGTTCCTGTTATGTGAGGGTTAACTATGTGAGGATTTGATTGGTTTAAGAAACTGCTGCTGAAGTATGTGTTATAACCCCTCCCATATTCACAAGTGATTGGTGTTTCCTTTTTAATGTATGCTATATAAGTTGTGCTGTGACCACTTTTTCTTTCTTGAGAAAGGAGCAGGAGCCCCAAAACGTTGCTATTAAAAAAAGGATATTGCTCTTACTTTGAGTGCCACCTCCATGATTGTTTGTTGATGGATGATTACAAGCCATCAAACAAAGCTGAGCTGCATACATGCTTTGTGCCAGGAGTGGCATAAAGTCACCCAACAGACATGTGAAAGACTGGTGGAGAGCATGCCAAGGTACATGAAAGCTGTTATTGAAAATCAGAGTTATGCAGGGTCTGATAACACCATCTTTTTTGTTATTTTGACCAGTTGTCATTTTCTGCACTAAATGACAATATTTTTTGTTTGGATTTGGGAGATATGTTGTAGTTTATAGAATAAAACAAAAGAGTAAATTTTACTCAAACAAAAGCACATACTTTTAAATAGTATGACCAGAGAAACCCATATTTTTTTCCTGAGCTGTATATATATATATATATATATATATATATATATATATATATATATATATATATATATATATATATGTATATATATATATATATAGTATATAAATATATATTATATATAAAGTCATGGCCAAAAATATTGCCACCCCTGCATTTCTGTCAGATAATACACTACTTCGCCCAGAAAATTGTTGCAGTTACAAATGTTTAGGCATTTTCATGTTTATTTTTTATTTCTTTTGTTTGTGTTGGTATGACACAAAAAAGTGGAGAAAAAAAGCCAAATCTGACACATTCCACGCAAAACTCCAAAAATGGACTGGACAAAATTATTGGCACCTAATCAAAATTGTAAGAAATAATTGCATTCCAAGTTTGTGATGCTCCTGTAATTTGTAATTAAACTCATCTGTATCAATTAACAGGTGCTTACAGTATAGAAATCACCCCAGCAACCAGTTGCAATGGTGAAAAATTGACTCAACCTTTCTGTTGTTTGTCTCTGAGTGCCACACTGAGCATGGAGAAGAGAAAGAGCAGCAAAGAAATGTCTGAGGATTTAAGAACAAAAATTGTGGAAAAGCATGGTCAATCTCAAGTTTACAATTCCATCTTCAGAGACTTTAATGTTCCTGTGTCCACTGTGCGCAATATTGTCAAGAAGTTTACAGCCTATGGCACTGTAGCTAATCTCCCTGGACGTGGAGGAAAGAGACAAATTGATCAAAGATTGCAACAAAGGATTGTTCGAATGGTGGATAAAGATCCTTGATCAACTTCTAGACAAAATCAAGCTGACCTTCAGGCACAAGGTAAAAATGTGTCAGCTCGCACTATACATCGCCATCTGAATGAAAAGGGACGCTATGGTAGGAGACCCAGAAGGACCCCACTGCTGACACAGAAACATAAAAAAGCCAGATTGGAGTTTGGCAAAACTTACCTGAGGAAGCCAGAATCCTTTTGGTAGAATGTGCTGTGGACAGACAATACAAAATTACAGCTTTTTGGTAAAGCCCATTATTCTACTGTTTTCAGAAAAAGAAATTAGGCTTTTAAAGTAAATAATACAGTCCCCACCGTCAAACATTGTGGAAGTTCACTAATGTTTGGGGGTTTGCTTTGCTGCTTCAGGCACTGGATGTCTTGACTATGTGCATGGCATTATGAAATCTGAAGAATACCAAAGAATTCTGTGGTGCAATGTAGGGCCCAGTGTCAGAAAGTTGGGTCTCCGTCAGAGGTCATGGGTCTTACAGCAGAACAATGACCCAAAGCACACATCAAAAAGCACCCAGAAGTGGTTTAAGACAAAGAGCTGGAGAGTACTGAACTGGTCAGCAATTAGTCCAGATCTCAATCTCATAGAGCACCTGTGGAGAGATCTCAAAACAGTTGGGAGAAGGAACCCTTCTTATCTAAGAGACCTGGAGCAGTTGGCGAAAGAAGAGTGGTCCAAAATTCCAGTAGAGAGGTGTAAGAAACTCATTGATGGTGTCAAGTACCGTCTCTTTAAAGGGACAGTCAACACCAGAATTTTTGTTGTTTAAAAAGAAAGATAATCGCTTTATTACCCATTCCCCAGTTTTGCAAAACCAACACTGTTATATTAATACACTTTTTACTTCTGTGACTAACTTGTATCTAAGAATCTTCTGACCGCCCCTAATCACATGACTTTTAGTTCTTATCTATTGACTTGCATTTTAGCCAATTAGTGCAGTGTCTGCCACTAGCCACGGGCGTGATCACAATGCTATCTATATGGCCTACATGAGCTTGCTCTCCCCTGCTGTGAAAAGTAAATAAAATAGAGGCGGCCTTCAAGGGCTTATAAATTATCATATGAGCTTTCCTAGGTTTGTTTTCAACTAGAATACCAAGAGAACAAAGCAAAATTGTTGATAAAAGTAAATTGGAAAGTTGTTTAAAATTACATGTCCTATTTGAAAAATGAAAGTTTTTTTTGGACTTGACTGTCCCTTTAAATCTCTTGGCACTCATTCCTGTAAGCTTGCCTATAAAATTACAACACACCTTCTTACAGGTGCTTACTAATTTGAATGTTTAGCTTGACTTAGGTCATTCCTTACTGCAGCATTTACAAGCCTTCTGATCAGTGGCATATTTAGGTTTTGTGCTGCCCTAGGCACTCAAAATAGTTCTTAATCGAATGCTGCCCTCCTCCTCTGCTATTTTATTGCCTACAGGCTACACAGTATACACACGCACACACTGTGTGTAACTGTAGGTAGTAAAATAGCAGAGGAGGAGGGCAGCATTAGATTAAGCCACACTGACTCTACACAGAAAGTACACTGAGACCTCTGACTCAGAATATTTTGGCTGTGGCTGCCCTGCCCTTCCCTTCCCTATCTGAGTTAAGTAGCAACAAATCACTGTTCAGCACTCAGTGGAGTTTTTATCCGTGCAGGCTGCTAGGGTCTATACCAGAACCCCACAATATAATGAGAAAGTCCAAGCTGCAGAAGCACTGTGTAAAAAGGTTTTATTCAAGCCACAAAATTACAACGTTTCGGCCCAATGTCCTTAGTCAGGTATAAAATTACACTGATACAAACAGGCTTAATATACCCATAGCCACTTCCACTTCATCACAAAAAACACCTGTCTTTACCTACCTACTTCCATTTTTACTATTAGCTCCCTCTAGTGTGTACACACAAAATTATTCATTATACTATGCAGATAAACCAAGTTTTTCATACAGATACCAAGAATACATTTTTCTTTATCATCATATATACACAGGATAGACACCAAAGAAAAGGGGTATCTAGCGATCTTATATCACTAGAAAAATGTAACCCCTAAAGTACCTTTCTCGCAGAAATTAAAGGGATAATCATTCAGAAGATACTCCAATCCATCTCCCTGTTCATACCTCCCGGTCACATAGTACTCAGTGTATAAATCCAAAACAGTTCTCTCTGTTTAAGATGTTTCTCCCTATTGCCCCCCCTCCTAGGTTTCTCAAAATGATCTATAATTTGGAATCTTATTTTGCTGAGGCTATGTCCAGCTGTCAAAAAATGATGTGCCACAAGTGCATCCAGGACTCCTGTCCTTATACTGCTTTTGTGCTGATTCAACCTTTCATGCACCTTACGGGTGGTCTCCCCTACATAGCCCCATCCACACGGGCACTTGATTAGATAAACAGCAAATTCTGTATTACAGGTAAAATACCCCCTAATCCAAAAAATTTTTCCAGTACGTGGGTGGGAAAATGTAGAGCCCTGCAACATATTATTGCAGTTGGTATAATTAAGGCAGTGAAAACAACCATTATTCTTCTTATCAATGTATCTCTGCACTTTCATCTTACTTGGTCCTATGTCCGCCCTTACAAGAGTATCCTTAAGATTTTTACATCTCCTGTATGCTGGCATGGGAAATTATTGGAACTCTTTCACATCAGGATTGCAATCACTCAGTACACTCCAATGTTTCCTTATAATCCCTTGTATCCTGCTACTCAAAGGAGAGAATTTACTGACAAAAACCATCCTATCCATTTTCTCACTCACTATTTCTTTTTGTTCTAACAACTTTTGTCTAGGAGTTTCCAATGCATAATTTATGCCCTCCTGTATCAATTCGGATGGATATCCTCTCTTAGTAAACGCACTCCCAGTCTCACTAAGCCTCTCCAATGCCAAACTTACATCTGATACTATGCGCCTTGCACGCAAGAACTGGCTTTTTGGCAAAGATCGAGTGAGAGTAGGAGGATGTGCACTATTGTAATGCAATAAGTTATTGCAATCTGTTTCCTTTCTGTACAGATCCACTGATAATAAATTTCTAGACTTATACACTTTGGTATCTAAAAAATGAATACTCTCTTCACTATGGACGAGTTTGAATTTAATATTCAGGGTGGCATTATTCAAATCCTCAAAAAACTTTTCCAGGGTTCCAATGTCGCCCAACCACAGATCGAACACGTCATCTATATAGCGCCACCATGTGGCACCATATAGGATAAATAAAGGGTGGCTATACACCACATGCTCTTCAAACACATTCATGAAAATGTTTGCATATGTGGGGGCAACATTGGAACCCATGGCTGTGCCCTGGAGTTGCAGAAAATACTCATCCTGGAAAAGGAAATAATTACATCTAAGTACAATACCTAGTAGATAAAGAATAAAATGTCTCTGCATCTCACTTATCCCCACATCATTACAAAACATTTTATTAACTGCTCCAATACCTGCTTCATGTGTGATGGATGTGTACAAGCTTACCACATCCATACTATACAAGATACCTTTACCTTCACTCAATTCTAGGCCCTGTATTTTGTTCAAAAAATCCCCTGTGTCTCTTATGTAGGAATTAGATCCCACAAATGGTCTTAGATATTTATCTAAAAAGATGGAGGAATTGGACAGTATTGATCCAATTCAAGCCACTATAGGGCGTCCTGGTGGAGCTACCTTGTCCTTATGAATTTTAGGTAAAGTATATAGGACAGGTGTTATTTCCTCAGTCTCCAATAGGAATCTAGCCACATCCTGTCCAATAACTCCTCCCCTTTCTGCCTTAGAGATACAGTTCTCTATCTCCTTTTTAATCTAAAACTTTGGATTTTTGGGTAACAACTTGTACACTTTTTCATCTGCCAATTGTGTTCTAATCTCCTGGACATAAAACTATTTGTCTAAAAGGACCGTAGCTCCTCCCTTATCTGCTCTCTTAATGATAATCCCCTTATTATCACTCAATTTCTTTAAGGCATTCTTATCCTTTTTGGCATTGGAGAGGCTTAGTGAGATTGGGACGTTTACTAAGAGAGGATATCCATCCGAATTGATACAGGAAGGCATAAATTATGCATTGGAAACTCCTAGAACAAAATTTGTTAGAACAAAAAGAAATAGTGAGTGAGAAAATGGATAATATGGTTTTTGTCAGTAAATTCTCTCCTTTGAGTAGCAGGATACAGGGCATTATAAGGAAACATTGGAGTGTACTGAGTGATTGCAATCCTGATGTGAAAGAGTTCCAATAATTTCCCATGCCAGCATACAGGAGATGTAAGAATCTTAAGGATACTCTTGTAAGGGTGGACATAGGACCAAGTAAGATGAAAGTGCAGAGATACATTGATAAGAAGAATAATGGTTGTTTTCCCTGCCTTAATTGTACCAACTGCAATAATATGTTGCGGGGCTCTACATTTTCCCACCCACGTACTGGCAAAAAATGTTGGATTAGGGGGTATTTTACCTGTAATACAGAATGTGCTGTTTATCTAATCAAGTGCCCATGTGGATGGGGCTATGTAGGGGAGACCACCCATAAGGTGCGTGAAAGGTTGAATCAGCACAAAAGCAGTATAAGGACAGGAGTCCTGGATGCACCTGTGGCACATCATTTTTTGACAGCTGGACATAGCCTCAGCCAAATAAGATTCCAAATTATAGATCATGTTGAGAAACCATAGGGATAAAAATCTTAAACAGAGAGAACTGTTTTGGATTTATACACTGGGTACTATGTGGCCGGGAGGTATGAACAGGGAGATGGATTGGAGTATCTTCTGAATGATTATCCCTTTAATTTCTGCGAGAAAGGTACTTTAGGGGTTACATTTTTTCTAGTGCTATACGATCGCTAGATACCCCTTTTCTTTGGTGTCTATCCTGTGTATATATGATGATAAAGAAAAATGTATTCTTGGTATCTGTATGAAAAACTTGGTTTATCTGCATAGTATAATGAATAATTTGGTGTGTACACACTAGAGGGAGCTAATAATAAAAATGGAAGTAGGTAGGTAAAGACAGGTGTTTTTTGTGATGAAGTCGGAGTGACTATGGGTATATTAAGCCTGTTTGTATCAGTGTAATTTTATACCTGACTAAGGACATTGGTTCAAAACGTTGTAATTTTGTGGCTTGAATAAAACCTTTTTACACAGTGCTGCTGCAGCTTGGACTTTCTCATTATCTGAGTTAAGTGAGACTCAGCCGGGTCAGCCCCCTCCAGTCCTCAGGCTCCGCTCCACTGATCACACTCGACTCCACTTCTCTAAGTTCTTCTCGCGGCTTGCTAAGAGACAGGAAGGCGGGCAGGTGGTCAAAAAAGTCACGTGACATGGCAAAAAGCTGGTCACTTGACCGCCGCACTGTCAATTTTTTTTTTTTTTTTTAAATCCTGGGCACATATTCAGTGCAACAGAGAAGTGCTGCCCCCCCCAAATTCTGTCACCCTAGGCACCGGCTTTGTTGGCCTATGCATTAATACGTCCCTGCTCCTGATATTTCCTTACTTGAAAGGAAGCCTTATAGAAATAAGTCTTTATTCTTGTTGTGATCTTTAACAACATCCTGCCTAAACCTGAGACTTAAAACCAAAGACTTTAACTTCACAGTGCTTAAGCATTTACCTGTTGATATCTCAAGCCTGTGTTCCTGCTCACTGGATTTCCCTGGCTACCAGCTGTCTCAGCCAGTTCCTGTGAAAACGGATCAAGTGCTACTGCTGTCAAGTTTTTTACCAAGAGCAGACCTAAAGGGGTGACATCTTTATCCTTGCTTGGCTATGAAAATTATGCTGTTACAGCTCTCAGGACTTTGCCTAACGGCTCTGCTCAGGCCACTCCTACTTGTGACATCACCCAACTTCGTGACTTACATACGGCTCTCTGCCACACAGGGACAGCTCACCTATTCACCTCAAAGCAAGCTCAGAGTTATCCCACTTGGCATCAAGCTCTAAACCCATTCTTCAAGTCAACCAATGTCTCCGGACAAGTCATGCCCACCTGTGACATCATCCGGATCTCTGTGCAGTAACAGCTTAGAGCTGTGAAGGGACTGTATTGACTTTTCTTCCTAATTCCTTCTGCCATCCACTCCTGACAACCAGGGAGTCTGGATTACAGTAACCTGATACCGATCCTCTAGTGACTCGTTAGCCACACCCCTCTGCATCACTTCAACAAGCCTATCTCAGCAACATGGTTGCAAATAGTAACAGAAGTTAAATGTGTTCTATGGGTATAATATCAGTCTTTACATATAAGATCCCAGTATTTTGGTCTTGCTGTTCCTCTCAGTTTATATTGACAACATAAACAATCCTGATTCTGCAGTTTGGATCCTAACATTCTAGCAAAAAACTCCAGACCAATTCAATTCTCTATCTTCTTGCAACAAAGCATTACATATTACTAAGCCTATTTTCTGATGGATCCAGCAGAATTACCTAACCTCGTTTTTAATCTCTCACAAGAGTGGAGCTACTTTCACAGGGGCTTAGGGATTTAAAAGTGCAAAATGAAAGCTTACGTGGCGTAATAAAAGATTTCAGGAGTTCTAAGTCAAACCAACCTGATATAAACCCTGAACCACAAGTATGTATGCCTGACAAATTTTCTGGAGAAAGAGCTCACGTTAAAGCCTAAGACTTACTGCACAGAAAGAGTAAAAGTATTGACTGTGATTTCTTATCTCAGGAGTGAGCCCAGACTCTGGGCGGATTCTTTCTTTGAGAGTGATGATCGCATCCTAGCTTCCCTTACGGACTTTTTCACTGAAATGGCAGTTTTGTATGAGGATAAAAATAAGCAGCTCATCGCTGAAGCGAAAATGAGGTCTCTTAAACAGGGCAGACGGCCAGTCGAAGAATATCTAACTGAATTCAAGCAGTATTTATAGGAATCCAAATGGAGTCAAATAGCTTTGAGAAATCAATACAGACTAGGCCTGTCAGATCCCATCAAAGACAAACTGGTCATAAATGAACTTACAGTATCCCTAGAAAGTTTGATCAGCCTCTCTATACAAATAGATAGAAGACTTCGGGAAAGAAAGGCTGAAAGACAATCCTCAGAAGTCCCTTTCCGAAGTTTTACAGCTTATCAAAGCACTTCAACCAAACCTACCACTGAGCCCATGGAAATAGTTTTCGTTAGAGGACCCATCCAGTAGGATGAAAGGAACCGCAGAAGAATTAAAAACTGTGCATCCCCCAGTCATGCAGTAAAAGAGTGTCCTAACTTCCAAAATTAGAAACTCCACTTACTGTATTCTAAACCTCTCTTTACAGTGGGATCATCATCATCACCCAGCTGAAGCCATAGTGGATTCAGGGGCCTATTGGAATTTCATAGACTCCTCCCTTGTACATAACATTAAAACATAACAATAAAATACCCCTTGTGTTGAAAGCATAACCCATGTCTATTTGAGTTATTGATGGTTTTCTCATTAATTCCGGACCCATGAAACTGTACCCCTTCTGGTAAAACCCCCACTGGTAATGTCAAGTTTATTTCGTTTGATGTCTTCCCGAAAGGCAAAAAAGAACTTTTAGTCATCAAAAGTTCCCTGGAGCACTGGAGACACCTACCCTCCTACAGACCAGGCAGTAAGAACGGAAAAGCCGACGCTCTCTCCAGAAAAGACAAAGAACTTGACCTGTACACTCCGCCTAAGACTGTAATACCATAGGAACATTTTATAGGCGTCACTCCTCAATTCCCTCGAATCCTACTACAAAAACAAAAGGAGGATACTGAAGTACCTACATTTCAGCTAGAAACGGACTACGATGGACTCTCATATTAGACAGGAAAACTCTATATTCCCTCATGCCTGCACTCTACTATTCTCTCTGAACACCACAACTCCTACCTCGCTGTGTATCCGGGTATACAGAAAACTCACAACCTAATTACAAGAGGTTATTGGTGGCCATCTCTACGAAGTTCCATAGAGGAATACGTCAACTCCTGTTCCATATGTACAGCTTCCAAATCCTATAAAAGACAACCTTATGGTTTCCTGATGTCTCTTTAAGTTTCTGAAAGACCCTGGCAAATCCTTGGTGTGGATTTTATTGTAGACCTACCAGTCTCCAACAAATACAACACCATCCTAGTAGTTTTTGATACGCTTACTAAGATGGCTCATTTTATCCCCTACCACAAATTACTGACCTCTGCTTAGAATGCACAACATTTTCTGCAGAATGTCGTCAGACTCCATGGCTCGCCTACAACCCTGTTCACTGACAGGGGCACTCAATTTACCTCCAGGTTTTGGAGAGAATTGTGCAAGACATTGCAAATACAACACCGCTTCAGTACATCTTTCCATCCCCAGACCAATGGGCAGACTGAGTGCGTAAACCAACGGCTTGAACAATACCTCAGGTGTTACTGTTTAACACAACAAAACACCTGGTCTTCATGTTTACCTATGACTAAATATAGCTAAAACAACACTATCACTGCTTCAACGAAACCCTCACCTGTCTACGCAAGCTACGGATACCATCCCACTTTCTTTCTCTTCCCTCAGGCTGAGAATTCTTGTCCATTGGTAAATGACACCACCAACTCTCTACTCCAACTCTTCCAACAACTTAAGGAAAATATCCAAATTGCTCAGAAGACTCAAAAGACGCCCCACTCCCAATTACTACATAGGGGATAAAGTATGGCTTTCAACTAAGCATTTGAGACTCAAGACACCCTGCAAGAAACTGAATGGACTCTTCATATGTCCTTTTGATATTGTCTGAATTGTCAATCAGAATGCTGTGACCCTGGATCTCCTATCCTCATATCGGGTACATCCTACCTTCCATGTGTCCCTCCTCAAACCCTATCTGCCTACTCGGTCCAAACTGTTGAATCAACCTCCCGCTGGGTTATCTGATGGTGAAGATGTCTATGAGGTTGACCGTATCCTTGACTCCAGACTCTTCAGAGGTTGTCTGCAGTACCTAGTCTGCTGGAAGGGCTACGCTCCAGATGAAGTATCCTGGGAGCCTTCTACCAACCTGAATGCCCCCTGACTAGTACCCTGTTCCATAGATGGAACACGACAAACCTTGCCCTACAGCTGTTGGGCAGCTTCCTTGAGTGGGGGTATATGTCATGTACCGTCCATTTAAATCTCTTTGCACTCATTTCTCTAGGCTTGCCTATAAAATTACAGCACACCTTCTTACAGGTGCTTAGTAATTTGAATGTTTAGCTTGACTTAGGTCATTCCTTACTGCAGCATTTACAAGCCTCTACTTGAAAGAAAGCCTTATAGAAATACGTCTTTATTCTTATTGTGATCTGTAACAACATCCTACCTAAACCTGAGACTTAAAACCAAAGACTTCAACCTCACAATGCTTAAGCATTTACCTTTTGATCTCTCAAGCCTGTGTTCCTGCTCACTGGATTTCCCTGGCTATCAAAATGTTCCTAGTAGGGGGAACAGAAAGAGGCGCCACATAGGGCAATATTGACAAAACAAGCCAAAATAAAACACAGTGTGTCGGAAGACCCTTCAGGGTGGCTACTCACAAGCATGGCGGCACAACCGGAGTGCCTGGCTGTCACGGTTTAGTGTACCTTTCACAATGTAAGTCTGGAACTTAGGTTTCAAGTGGATCTCAGCTACAGACTGGAATTTGTACTGTACCTTTAAATAATGGTTTGTTACACAGTCAGACTTACTAACTCCTATGGCTGTTTTAGAAGTAGTGGATAGAGACTGTGTGAGTTACTGATGGTGTATAGGTTGCAAACTAATTGCTTTAAGTAAGCAGCTGCAGTTGGCTTTACCCTGATGCGCAAGTTCTGAGGCACAACCGTGAACTGCAGAAAGTTTAACTGGATACAGACAGTTACTAACTGGAGTGGATAAAATAGTCAGTAATGCAGTGAGGTAGGATCATACAGAATGATTGAGGAGGAATAATGAATGTATCCGTTAATGTAGCAAGGAGTACGGCAACAGTGTAGCCTTTGTTAGTGCTGATTGCGGGGAGAGGATGTGGTGAGTGACAGATGATGTCACACAGGGCGTGTTCCGGTTTCGGTCTTCAGTAAACAGTCTGTTGCAAAAGGAACTATAGGATGGTCTTACCAGGGAGTTGAAGTTAAGTGGAATACCTCAGAGCCTTAGTCCTCCCGGAGTGGTAAGTGAGTAGAGATGGAGGTTTGCTTGGAATAACTCTGGTTTGTCTGAAATCAGAAGTAGATGCCTGTCAGTTTTGCAAGCTAAGATCTTACTGTGAAAACACCTGGTTTGCTGAGAAATTCGTTGAGGCTTGAGGCTGCTGAATATTCCCTATTGAGGTAAGCACTTTAGACCTTTGAATAGGTTGAGGATATTTCAGATAGTGAGAAGTCACTTATTCAGAGAGGCGATATGCTGTAGGAAGCTTAGGATCTAGCAGCTGTGATTCTCCTAGACGAAAATACTAAGCACCAAGCAAGAGGTGCACAGGTGTTATGAAGGGAAGTTGGAAGGAGTTAGTGATGCAGGAGCAGAGAATCCTGACATGACCCCCTCCCCAAGGGAGCTGTACCACAGCTTAAGGACCCGGATGGTCAGGGTGTCGACGATGAAAAATTGAAAGCAGTTTTGGGGCATGTATATTATACGCCGGTTCCCAAATATCTTCCTCGGGTAGATACCCTTTCCATCTGATGAGGTATTGAAGTTCACCGTGAACTATTCAGGAGTCAAGAAGGGAATCAACCTTGTATTCATCTGTATCAATGACATTACTTTTAGGGGGAAGAACTACCCGAGGATGTCTCATAGTAGAGTAGGGTTTCAGAAGTGAGACGTGGAAGGTAGGGTGAATCTTCAGTGAAGGAGGTAATTCCAAAGTTAGCGCATTTGGATTAACCACCCTTTTTATGGGGAATGGTCCAATGAACAACCCTCCACGTTTTTTACTTGGTATCTGAAGTCTGAGGTTTTTTTGTGGACAGCCAGACTAGATCTCCAACCGAGTATTGTGGAGGAGTGCGTCTTCTCAGATCGTAATATTTCTTTTGTTTATGTTGAGAAGAGAGAATATTCTCCTTTAAGTCGTTGAGATCTGAATTAACTTACTAGACAGCTCGTATGCTGTAGGGCAGCTGGTGTTACTATTAGCTCCCTTTGTTGAGAATGGGAGAGACGTAGGATGGAATCCATAATTTGCTTGGAAAGGGGTCATCTTTGTGGAAGAGTTGAGAGAGTCGTTGAAAGCAAATTCAGCCATAGGTAAGTATTGTAACTACTCCGTTTGCTGGTACGAACAATAGCAGCGAATGTATTGTTCCAGACACTGGTTTAGGCTCTCAGCCTGTCCATTAGTTTGGGGATGGAAAGAGGTTGTGAATCTATGATCAATCATGAGTTGATGACACAAAGCCTTCCAAAACCTGGAGGTAAATTGAGTACCTCGGTCCGTTGTTAAGTGGAAGTGAGTCTGTGTAATTTGTGTTATTGAGGTCTATATGAGGTCTATATGTTATGAGGTTTTGGATCTTTACGCGAGAGAGCGTCTGCCTTGCCATTCTTACTGGAAGGTCTGTAAATAATATGGAAATTAAAGCGTGTGAAGAATAAACTCCAACGAACCTGGCGGGATGACAAGGTCTTGTTGGATTATAAGAATTCTAGATTCTTGTGATCGGTATAAACAATGATCGGATGTATAGTCCCTTCTAAGAGATGTCTCCAATGTTCGAGAGCCCGTTTTATTGCTAGGAGTTCCTTTTCTCCGATTGAATAGTTGATCTCAGCTGGAGCTAATACCTTGGAGAAGAATGCTATGGGATGTAAGGGTTCGGTCAAGGAGGTTTTCTGAGATAATACAGCACCAATGGCGTAATCTGAAGAATCCACTTCCAGGGTATATTGAAATCTTGGATCAGGAAATCTTAAAATAGAAGCGCTGGTGAATTTAATTTTGAGTAGAGTAGTGTACCTTTCACAATGTAAGTCTGGAACTTAGGTTTCAAGTGGATCTCAGCTACAGACTGGAATTTGTACTCTACCTTTAAATAATGGTTTGTTACACAGTCCGACTTACTAACTCCTATGGATGTTTTAGAAGTAGTGGATAGAGACTGTGTGAGTTACTGATGGCGTATAGGTTGCAAACTAATTGCTTTAAGTAAGCAGCTGCAGTTGGCTTTACCCTGATGTGCGAGTTCTGAGGCACAACCGTGAACTGCAGAAAGTTTAACTGGATACAGACAGTTACTAACTGGAGCGGATCAAATAGTCAGTAATGCAGTGAGGTAGGATCATACAGAATGATTGAGGAGGAATAATGAATGTATCCGTTAATGTAGCAAGGAGTACGGCAACAGTGTAGCCTGTGTTAGTGCTGATTGCGGGGAGAGGCTGTGGTGAGTGACAGATGATGTCACACGGGGTGTGTTCCGGTTTCGGTCTTCAGTAAACAGTCCATTGCAAAAGGAACTACAGGACGGTCTTACCGGGGAGTTGAAGTTAAGTGGAATACCTCAGAGCCTTAGTCCTCCCGGAGTGGTAGGTGAGTAGAGAGGGAGGTTTGCTTGGAATAGCTCCGGTATGTCCGAAACCGGAAGTAGGTGCCTGTCAGTTTTGCAAGCTAAGATCTTACTGTGAAAACACCCGGTTTGCTGAGAAATTCATTGAGGCTTGAGGCTGCTGAATATTCCCTATTGAGGGAAGCACTTTAGACCTTTGAATAGGTTGAGGATATTTCAGATAGTGAGAAGTCACTTATTCAGAGAGGCGATATGCTGTAGGAAGCTTAGGATCTAGCAGCTGTGATTCTCCTAGACGAAAATACTAAGCACCAAGCAAGAGATGCACAGGTGTTATGAAGGGAAGTTGGGAGGAGTTAGTGATGCAGGAGCAGAGAATCCTGACACTGGCAGAATGATATGGGACCAACAGAGTCGCCCGTAGGACTCACACAGGATGTCGGGGTTCCGTGCATCAGGTAGCCTAGCGGGTCACACCAATCACAGAGGTAAACACCCAAGTGGTGGTGGAAGACGTCACAGTGAATATAGAAATTCAAATGACCAGATAGCTGTCATCCAGTCTGAGCAAGTAGAGTATTTACTTCTCTGTCATCTCTGTTCTCCAGTTCAAGCATGTATCTCCCTAGGGATTCATTGTTTCAGCAGAAGCTTATAATGTGTAGAACCTGTTGTTTCCCCTTGTCTGGACAGCGGGCAGGTGCTGAAACGTGGCAATGGAACTACAGGAACGATGAAAGCTTCTAATGCTGGCACAGATGCAAACTGTAGGACAACAGTACTGCTGCCACATAACAGCAGACGTGCACAATCAGACAGCAGCCAGTGACAGCACCAATAAAAACAGGCGCAGATCTCGTTTTTCAGCTACCAAGAAAACGAAGAAAATTTAATAATATAAGTAAATTAGAAAGTTCTTTAAGATTGCATTCTCTTGGGCCGATTTATTAAGGGCCTTCAGGCTCGCTGGAAACAGGAGTTAAGAAGCAGCAGTCTTAAGAATTTAAGGCTTAAGGCTGCGGACATCAATCCGCCCAATCTCATACGATCGGGTTGATTGACACCCCTGCTAGCGACTGATTGGCAGTGAATCTGCAGTGGGTGGTATTGCACAATGATTGCTTGTGCAATGATAAATGCCGAGAACGTATGCTGTCTGCATTTATCGATAACTGGCGGACATGATCCGCTATAGCGGATCATGTCAGGCAGACATATGATAAATCGGCCCCTCTATCTGAATCCTGAAAGACAAATGGACTGAAAAGACAGATCATACAAATTTCCAATTTAATTCTGTTATCAAATTTGCTTTGCTATCTTGGTATCCATGTTTGATAATTAAACTTAGGTAAGTTGATAGGAGCTTAGGGGCATGTATGTGTCTTTAGCATTTAATGGCAGAAGTATTTGCAACAATGTATAACATTGCTATAAACATTGTTGCCAACACTGCTGCCAAATGGCTAATGACACATGCACGCTCCTGGGATCACCTAGTGTTACTCTATAACAAGATATACCAAAAGAACTAAGCAACAATGATAATAGAAGTATAACATAAATTTGATTAAAATGTCACGCTCTATTTAATCCATTTACATTTAATTTGGACTTTACTGTCCCTTTTAAATAATAACAGATGAAAAATGTCATTTATATTTATGAAAATGTACTGATAACAACAGAAAATATCCTGTGTTGGGATTTAGAATGATATGGTGTGTTTTTGTATAGTCTAATTACATCATTCCTAGATCCTTTCATAAGCTCTTTCTATACTGCATGTGAAAAAATAGATAGACTTAATCACCCAAGGGCATAACACAATGTGGAAATAAGACTGAAAGCAGCTTTTCAGATTTCAAGTTTGAACGTGTTAAAGAGCCAAGTGGTTTTTCTTTTGGCAGCGCTACACCATAGTAAAGTTTTAGTTCACCACAGCAGCAATAATTATAGGGTGCCAGAAGGTTGAAATAATAGAAAGAAAGAAATAAAATAAAATCCAAGCTCCATAAAAAAAATGTGAACCTCTCAGACTTGTATACTTTGTTCTTTGTTTGCTTAAAAGTTTGTTAAAAGGATATTGTCAAATAATCCTGAAGTCTGTTAGAAAACAGTGCAATATCAATATAAACAGGGGCATTGCTAGTTGGTAAAAAGACAAAAGATTTAAGATTATGGATAAATTCACAGGTGCCTCAATAAAGGCCAGTTACATACAGCAGTGTTTAGCCTCATTTTTACCAGCAACACACAGAGTAGTGATTATCCTATTTTGCCAGAAACACACATACTTGATAAAAATCTCCTTTACAGTGAGTTTTTTTTTTGCCAGAACCACACATACCTGATAGCAATTCCCTTTAATGCAAGTATTTTTTTTTTGCCAGAAACAATCCTCTTTACTGCCAGTAAAACACAGAGACACCTCTTTAATAACACAATGAGCATTGTTTAACCCAACACACAGAGTAATGAATTTAGCTTTACTATTGACACATATATAGGCATATAAACACATTTATACACCCATGCTTACACACATGTAAGAACACATAGGTGCACACACACATTGGAACCGATTTATCAATGTCTATCCGACATGATACGCTGTAGCGTATCATGTCCGACAGACATCGCTGAATACCGACAGCATACACTGTCGGCATTTATCATTGCACAAGCAGTTCATCAGAACTGCTTGTGCAATGCCGTCCCCTGCAGATTCGCGACCAATCGGCCGCTAGCAGGAGGTGGCAATCAGCCCAATCGTATAGGATCGGGCGGATTGAAAACCGCAGTCTCAGAGGCAGCGGACCAGTTATGGAGCAGCAGTCTTGCGCAGAAACATGGGCATTGAGCTCCATTCTCATCTTGATAATGCGGCCCCATAGAGTGCATACATATAAGAATCTGACTCTCTTATACACATGTGCACAAATGGGCATGGCTTTATACCATTTATCAATTCCCATAATGACTATAAAGAGTATCAATTGAGTGTCATCTTAGTGTCATCTTTTTTTTAACTCTTCCCCTGACTGACTAATTGAATTAAAGGGACATGAAACCTACATTTTTTTCTTTCATGATTTAGGAAGAACATGCAATTTTAAACAACTTTTCAATTTACTTATTTTATCTTATTTGCTTCATTTTCTTGATATCCTTTGTTTAAAAGCATATCTAGATATGATCAGTAGCTCCTGATTGGTGGCTGCACATAGATGCCTTGTGTGATTGGCGCACACATGTGCATTGCTATTTCTTCAACAAAGGATATCTAAGAATGAAGCAAATTAGATAATAGAAGTAAATTGGAATGTTGTTTAAAATTATATTCTCTATCTGAATCATGAAAGAAAAATTTGAGGTTTCATTTTCCTTTAAAGTAGATATTTAGTAAAATACTCAACAGTGATGTAATACTTATCTAGGCAATGCTTATAACGTCTAGCTAATAGGGAATACTTTTCGAGACACTGTTGTCCCATGACTATCTGATGAAGGGGCCTCAATGTCCAGATAGTTTAAAATGTATTATTTTTAATTTACTTAAAAGGGACACTAAAGTCAAAATTTAACTTTGATGATTCAGATAGATCCTACAGTTTTAAGAGATTTTTCAAGTTGGTCTGCTTTTCTTTTTAATTAAATGGCTGGGACACAGGATTTCCTTTAGGTTCCTAGTTCTTCTGTAGCTGATTTCAGCTTTGTCTCCTATTAAAGGGACAGTCTAGTCCAAAATAAACTTTCATGATTCAGATAGAGAATGTCAATGTTAAACAATTTTCCAATTTACTTGTATCACCAATTATGCTTTGTTCTCTTGGTGTTCTTAGCTGAAAGCTAAACATAGGAGGTTTATATGGCCGCCTCTTCTCTCAGGGCATTTTGACAGTTTTTCACCACTAGAGGGTGTTAGTTCATGTGTGTCATATAGATAACACTGTGCTTACGCACATGGAGTTCAAGTGAGCCAGCTCTGATTGGCTAAAATGGATGTCTGTGAAAAGAATTGAAAGTTTATTTATATAACTGTGTTAATTATGCAAAACTAGGGAATGGGTAATAAAGTGATTATCTATCTTTTTAAACAATAACAATTCTGGTGTAGACTGTCCCTTTAAGTCTCTGAGCACTGGGTCAGACTGTAATATGTGCCATTTTTCTTGGATAATATTCATTGTTATCAAATTGTGCACAGACTTTTTATATGCACACTTTCTGAGGTCCAATCTTCTACTGAGCATGTGCAAGAGTTTACAGTATATATGTATAAGAGTCTGTTATTGGCTGATGACTGTCACAAGGAAAAGGGGGCTAGCAAATTGAAGTATATTTTTAAATTTGCCATAAAAATCTACTGCTCATTTAAAATTAAGAGTAAGTGCTATTGTATTGTCTTTTTATTATGCACTTGTAGATTATACTGTATTAAATGGTCTTTTAAAGGTATCGCCTGTATATCACATTTATTATTATTTTCCTTTCTAAGAAATACCCTGGCTAACATGGTACTACCTTTTTTCTGAGGTTGTCTGGTATTAAGTGTGAGAATCCAAAAGACATCTTATTTCGCAAGTTGGAGATCCCTGTCACCCCCACATTTCAATCTAGGTACATGGTCAATGACGGTCCACTTTAGCCCATCTGTTTTTTTGTTATGCACATACTTAAAGTGAGTAATGAGGGGTGTAGTCAATGTACCTGGTTTTATGTTGCATATGTGTTTCTGTATCCGGCATCTCATCTCAGTGAGTACAGGTCAGTAGATAAATGACATAAGTCGCTTTACAATTGTAGCACATCTTATGGGCATTGTGAATCCCAGTGTGTGTACTAGAAAAACCATCCCCCATCTGTACAAATTCACATGCCTTACAATTGGGCAAATGACATCTAAATACTCCGTTAGTAGAGAGCCATGAGCTCTGGTTGTTTGTTCTACTCCTCAAGCACGTAGGGGACACTCTGTTTTTTATTGCTAAACCTTTTCTGTATGCAAAGCGACAGTCACTTCTAGCAATATCCACTAAATCATTACCTGCAGATAACACTAAGAAATGTTTTTTTAATTATTCCGCAGATTTGGTGGAATTGGTCACTATAGGTAGTAATAAAGGTTGTTTTACCAGTCGGTTTGGTCCCACATTTATTCTTATTATGCAGGAACTCTTCTCTGTCCCTGGATTCAACTGATTTCCTAATCCCTCTTACCATTGGTTCTGGGTAGGACCGGGACTCTAATCTGTCAGTAAGTTCATCTGCCTACTCTTGAAAGCTCAAATGGTCAGAGCAATTTCTGCAGGCTCTAATAAACTGTCCTTTTGTTAAAGCTTTAAAAACCTTCTTGCATGTAGCAGGGAATTACCTGCTGAAGGTTTTCGTTAAATCTTAGTGTCAATGTGACCACCCTTAGCAGAGATAGAGCCCATAAGAGTTACATTCAAATAGTTAATATGAGATTTATTAAACTCATGTGTGAATGAAAGCCCTATGGTGTTAACATTAAGCTTATGCATGAAGGCTTCAACCATGGACTCATCACCCGGCCATAAAAATCTACTGCTCATTTAAAATTAAGAGTAAATGCTATTGTATTGTCTTTTTAGTATGAGCTTGTAGATTATGAGATTCTACTGTATTTAATGGTCTTTTAAAGGTATCGCCTGTATATCACGTTTATTATTATTTTGCTTTCTTTGAATACCCTGGATAACATGGTACTACCTTTTTCTGCCTTATAAGGGCTTCTTTTCCAATCATTCAAAAATTCTCATTCAATATCAAGAAATGATTTGACATCAAAAACTGCTATTAGCGTTGGTGACATGGGCAGCAATATCATGTGCAATCTGTAGCTTATTATCATTTATCTGCTGTGGGTTATTGGTTGTTTTGTGTGTAGAGCATTTATCAAGTGCTTTTGTCTGTCAAAGTTGATGTATCTATTTTGTTGTTAATATTTTGTCAATAACGTGGTCTGGTGGATTGTAATGACAATGGTAATACTGTATATATAGTGTATAGCTGATGTTTGTGATATCAGATCCAATAATTTTTAAATACGGATACAGTGTTATCATTTGCATTGTCACTGTACCAAACTGGGAAGAATGCTTTAACAAACAATAAAAATAAATATTGATTAAAAGTGACAATATAGTGATTGATGTAATGCTCGTGGGATACCCCTCTATCAGGCCAGTAGTTTTGCTATCCCGGCATCGAGCCGGAATGATAGGGAATATCCCAGAGCAGAGAAAGTTAGCAAGATGAGGAGAGCGACACTCACCACAGGCAGTACAGTCCCCAGTGGCAACGGCAGAACAGGGCAAGGCAAATCACTGGAATGGTCAGACAGGCAGGATTCAACAACAGTAAAGCAGTCCAAGGACAAACCACTAGAATGATCAGGCAGGCAGGGTTTGGTAATGGTAAAGCAGTCCAAGGGCACACCACTTGAATGGTCAGGCAGGCAGGGTTTGACAGCAAAGAGGCAATCCAGAATAACAGGGGTTAATAAGCAGAGTAGTCAGACAGGCAGGGTTCAGCAGCAGTATATCAGTCCAGCAATTTAGGGTTTAAACAGGTAGAGTAGTCAGACAGGCAGCAGCAAATAGATCCAGCAATTCAGGGATATGGCAGGCAGGCAGGGTTCAAAACACAACAAGGCAAATAAGAAGAAAAACGATCTATCACTCCCAGGAGTACACAAAGTAACACCTATACTTGGGCAGTGATAGATCGTTTAGAGGAGGCTATCAAAGGCGCAGGACTCGCGCCACATATGTCCGAAACGGCATCAGGAGAAGAGAGCGTGCGTCGATGACGTCAGCGCCGCACACATCTGACCCTACACAGCCCCTGGAAATGAGCAGGGAAGGAGACGCTGCACCCCTAGAAAAGGTTAGAGCGGCGCAGCGTGACATAGCCCCGATTTCAAGGGTTCCCTCCGGGAACCAGAACCGGTCTCATAGGATGAGCATCATGGAGATCAAGGCTGGAGCATGCACATCACGGGCAGGAACCCAGGAATGATCTGCCACAGAGTAACCCTTCCAGTGTATCAGATACTGCAGTTGTCTGCACCTGTATCTGGAGTCCAGGATTTTAGCTACCTCATATTCAGGGTCACCACGGACCAGGAGTGGAGGAGGAGGAGCTGGGTATATCTATTCTTCATGTACAGCTTGAGTAGTGAGATGTGGAAGACTGGGTGTATGCACAGGGTTTTGGGTAAGGCCACTTTGTAGGCAACAGGAGACAGTCTCTTCAGGACCTTGTAAGGGCTGATAAACCTAGGGCCCAATTTGTGACAGGGTTGACGCAGACGAATATGTCACGTAGAGACCCAAACACGGTCACCCACTGGGATGGCACATACAGAAGCTCTATGACGATCAGCAAACTTTTTATATCTAGGGACAGCTGAACGTAGCTGAGAGCGAACACGTTGCCAATAAGTTGTCCAGTGATGTGTCGGTTTGCAGCAGGAACCCCAGCGGACTGAACAGAAAGAGGGAAGACAAGAGGCTGATATCCTGCTGCGGCTTGAAATGGAGAACATTTAAGGGAAGAGTGCCAATGAGTGTTTCTTGCCAGCTCAGCTAGGGGTAACAACTCAGACCAGTTGGTATGGCGAGCGTTGACAAAGGCTCTCAGTTAGTCCATTGGTCTGAGGATGGTAGCCAGAAGACAAGGAAACAGTGGTTCCAATCAATTTACAAAAGGCTCTCCAAAAGGTGGAGATGAACTGTGGAACTCTGTCAGAAACAATGTTCACCGGAATGCCATGAAGTCGTACCACATGCGATTCTTGGGCAGAAGGCAGTTTGGTTAGGGGTACAAAATGAGCCAGTCTGGAAAAGCGATCGACCATGACCCAGATAACAGTATGGCGGTCAGAAGGAGGAAGGTCCACAATGAAATCCATTGTTATGTGTGTCCATGGTTGTTTAGGAATGGACAATGGTTGGAGCAAGCCAGGAGGCAAGGATCTGGGAGTTTTGTTGGCAGCACAAGTTGTGCAGGCTTTCACATAATCCTGAGCGTCAGACTTCATAGTAGGCCACCATATGTGTTGGGAAAGATGCTTAAAAGTCCTAGTCAAACCAGGATGTCCTGAGAGTTTACTATCACGAGCCCAGGATAGTACAGGGGTGCGTAGATTCAGAGGAACAAAGAGGATATTGGAGGCCACGGGAGCTCCAGGAAATTTACTAGACTGGGCGCATTGTAATCTTTGCAGAAGGGTGGTATTTAGTTGAGCAACCACACAGGAGGGAGGTATGATGTGTTCAGAGGAGTAACCTTAGTGAGGGAACTGATGAGAAAGGGCGTCCGCCTTCTTGTTCTTCGTTCCAGGATGATAAGAGACCACAAAGTTAAAACGGGAAAAGAGCAAGGCCCACCTGGCCTGTCGAGGATTGAGTCGATGAGCAGTCTCTAGGTAAGTTAGGTTCTTGTGGTCAGTGAGAATCTGTATGGGATATGCGGTGCCCTCTAACCAATGACGCCATTCATTCAAAGCCATCTTAATGGCTAAGAGTTCACGATTACCCACATCGTAATTCCTCTCAGCAGGAGTAAAGCATTTAGAGAAAAAGGCTACAGGGTGTGACATGGAAGTCAAAGGATCCCTTTGGGTTATAACTGCTCCAGCCCCTATCTCGGAGGCATCAACTTCTAAAGTGAACTGAAGGTCAGGATCAGGATGGCAGAGCACAGGAGCAGAACAGAAAGCCTTTTTCAGACAAGAGAAAGCATTTATGGCTTCAGGAGGCCAGTGTTTACAGTCTTTGTTCCGTTTTGTCAATTCAGTGAGAGGAGCGACTGTTTGTGTCATATATTTATTTACCATGTACTTTACCTTTAAGAAACAAACCTCTTAATTCATTTACTACACCTTCAAGAAAACAAACCTGTTTAATTTTGTACTACAGCTTTAAGAAAACAAACCTCCTCAATCTAACACCTGTATAAATCAGCAGCACTTCCTTTCCTCAGTGCTTGGTAATTCTCATTCACTTCAGGAGATGCAGGATCTGAGAAGCTAAGTCTGTTCTAAAACAACTTATTTGCCTCTAATATTACTTTCGGCTAGATTACGAGTCTTGCGTTAGCCTTAAAAAGCAGCGTTGAGAGGTCCCAACGCTGCGTTTTAATGCCCGCTGGTATTACGAGTCTTGCAGGTACAGGTGTACCGCTCACTTTTCTTCCGCGACTCGAGCTTACCGCAAATCCTCTTACGTCAATTGCGTATCCTATCTTTTTAATGGGATTTGCCTAACGCCGGTATTACGAGTCTTGGAAGAAGTGAGCGGTAGACCCTCTCCTGTCAAGACTCCTACCGCATTTAAAAGTCAGTAGTTAAGAGTTTTATGGGCTAACGCCGTAACATAAAACTCTTAACTAAAGTGCTACAAAGTACACTAAAACCCATAAACTACCTATTAAGCCCTAAACCAAGCCCCAAGCCCCCCCCCCCCACATCGGAAACACTTAAATAAACTTTTTAACCCCTAATCTGTGGACCGGACATCGCCGCCACTGTAATAAATATATTAACCCCTAAACCGCCGCACACCCGCCTCACAAACACTAGTTACATTTTATTAACCCCTAATCTGCCGTCCCTAACATTGCCGACACCTATCTACATTTATTAACCCCTAATCTGCTGCCCCAACGTCGCCGCCACTATATTAAATGTATTAACCCCTAAACCTAAGTCTGACCCTAAGTCTAACCCCCCCTAACTTAAATATAATTTAATTAAAACGAAATAAAATTACTACAATTAAATAAATTAATCCTATTTAAAACTAAATACTTACCTGTAAAATAAACCATAAGATAGCTACAATATAACTAATAGTTATATTGTATCTAGCTTAGGATTTCTTTTTATTTTACAGGCAACTTTGTATTTATTTTAACTAGGTACAATAGTTATTAAATAGTTATTAACTATTTAATAGCTACCTAGTTAAAATAAGTACAAATTTACCTGTAAAATAAATCCTAACCTAAATTACAATTACACCTAACACTATACTATCATTAAATTAATTACATAAACTAACTACAATTAACTACAATTAAATTAAATAAGCTAAAGTACGAAAAACAACAAACACTAAATTACAGAAAATAAAAAAATAATTACAATTTTTTTAAACTAATTACACCTAATCTAATCCCCCTAATAAAATAAAAAAGCCCCCAAAATAATAAAATGCCCTACCCTATACTAAATTACAAATAGCCCTTAAAAGGGCCTTTTGCGGGGCATTGCCCCAAAGTAATCAGCTCTTTTACCTGTAAAAAAAAATACAATACCCCCCCAACATTAAAACCCACCACCCACACACCCAACCCTACTCTAAAACACACCCAATCCCCCCTTAAAAAAACCTAACACTACCCCCTTGAAGATCTCCCTACCTTGAGACGTCTTCACCCAGCCGGGCACAAGTGGACCTCAAGAGGGACAGAAGTCTTCGTCCGATCCGGGCAGAAGAGGTCCTCCAAGCGACAGAAGTCTTCATCCAGGTGCGTTCTTCTATCTTCATCCATCCGGAGCGGAGCGGATCCATCTTCAATCCAGCCGACGCGGAGCATCCTCTTCAAACGAAGTCCAAGCGAAGAATGAAGGTTCCTTTAAATGACGTCATCTAAGATGGCGTCTCTTGAATTCCGATTGGCTGATAGGATTCTATCAGCCAATCGGAATTAAGGTAGGAAAAATCCTATTGGCTGATGCAATCAGTGAATAGGATTGAGGTCACATTCTATTGGCTGATTGTAACAGCCAATAGAATGCGAGCTCAATTCTATTGGCTGATTGGATCAGCCAATAGGATTGAACTTCAATCCTATTGGCTGATCCAATCAGCCAATAGGATTTTTCCTACCTTAATTCCGATTGGCTGATAGAATCCTATCTGCCAATCGGAATTCAAGGGACGCCATCTTGGATGACGTCATTTAAAGGAACCTTCATTCTTCGCTTGGACTTCGTTTGAAGAGGATGCATCGCGTCGTTGGATTGAAGATGGACCCACTCCGCTCCGGATGGATAAAGATAGAAGATGCCGTCTGGATGAAGACTTCTGCCGCTTGGAGGACCTCTTCTGCCCGGATCGGATGAAGACTTATGTTTTATGATTTATGTTTTGGAAGTTGACGCATCCGATTTTGCTATTGGAGCAGTTCTTTCGCAAAGAGAATCTTTGAAACACCCTTTGCCTCCAGTGGCATTTTATTCACATGTCATGTGAAGGGCAGAACAAAACTATGCCACTGGAGAGAAGGAACTCTTGGCCATAAAGAGTTCCTTAGAACATTGGAGACACCTTCTAGAAGGTACCACTATTCCAATATTAATATATACTGATCAAAGGAACCTACAATATTTAAAGACGAATCACACCTTAGCCTCTAGACAGGTATGCTGGAATTTATATTTTTCAAGATTTAACTATCTGATCACATACCGCCCTGCAAATAAAAATGGAAAGGTAGATGCCTTATCTAGGATACATGAAAAGTCACATTTTCCACATGAGGAAACTTCAATAATACCTGCAGAACATTTCATTGCTCTTACCGTAGAGAAAAATAATCAATTCATACTTAACCAGCAAAAAGACTCTACAAAACCTCTACAGAACCTTCAATTGAAGGATGATGGGTTATACTACCACCATAACCAAATATATGTACCCCGTAGTCTCAGAAGTATGGTCCTACATACCATGCATGATAACTGCCTCACTGGCCATCCTGGAATTCAGAAGTCATTGGATCTTATTACAAGATCCTTTTGGTGGTCAACTGTAATTAAATATGTCACTGATTACATTCAGACATGTAAAATCTGTTCAATTTCTAAGAAAGAAAAGAAAAGTCCATATGGTTATCTCATTCCACTACCCACACCAGATAAACCTTGGACTGATATAGCACTGGACTTTATAGTTGAGCTTCCTAAATCTAACAATAACAAAGTTATAATAGTGGTGGTTGACCTTTTCAGTAAAATGGTTCATTTTATACCATACAAAAAACTACCTACAGCCTCAGAAACTGTTCATCTATTATTCACTCATGTATTCAAACTTCATGGAATACCTAAATCTATAACTACAGACCGTGGTATGCAATTTACCAGCAAATTTTGGGTAGAACTTTGTAAAACCCTTGGTATTCGACCTAGACTCAGTACATCTTTCCATCCACAGACTAATGGTCAAATGGAAAGGACCAACCAATGGTTGGAACAGTATCTCAGATGTTTTACTAACTCAAGACAAGATAACTGGTCCACTCTGCTACCCTATGCGAAGTTGCTTACAACAACACAATTCATTCATCGACAAAATTCACACCCTTCTTTATTAACTATGGATTCCACCCATCTTTCCATTTGGACACAGCTATTCAAAGTGCTTGTCCATTAGTAAATGACTTGGTGAATTCAATTTCTGAAACTTTCTAACTTGTACGGGATAACATTAAGTTGGCAAAAGAACATCAAAAGTATTACTATGACAAAAACATAACTGCTTCTCCCAACTATAATGTTGGAGCTTATGTTTGGTTATCTACTCGTAAACTTAAACTTCCTTATCCATCTAGGAAGTTATTGTCCCAATTCATTGGACCTTTTTCTATTCAATCAATTGTAAATAAAAATGCTGTCACGTTGTCTTTACGTCCATCCTTGAAAATTCATTCCACCTTCCATGTTTCTTCATTGAAACCTTATAGAACACTTCGGGATTGTGACATCAATTCACCTATTGTCCCTAATATTCCAGATTCTGACCAGATTTATGAGGTACATTCCATATTGGATTCTAGGAAAGTGAATAGTCAACTCCAATATCTTATCCGATGGAAGGGATTTACTTCAGATGATGATACTTGGGAACCTGCTTCTAACCTTTCTGCACCTAGACTTGTGTCTCTATTCCATCACAGACATCCTTTAAAACCTAGATTGTGATCCTCAGTGATGATCCTTGTTCTGTCATATATTTATTTACCATGTACTTCACCTTTAAGAAACAAACCTCTTAATTCATTTACTACAGCTTTAAGAAAACAAACCTCTTTAATTTTGTACTACAGCTTTAAGAAAACAAACCTCCTCAATCCAACATCTGTATAAATCAGCAGCACTTCCTTTCCTCAGTGCTTGGTAATTCTCATTCACTTCAGGAGATGCAGGATCTGGGAAGCTAAGTCTGTTCTAAAACAACTTATTTGCCTCTAATAACTTTGTTTGCAGGATCTACACTTTAATTGCACAGATTAAATCTCCTCTTGGATTCTCTTACAGCATGTCCTTGCTGTTCTGTTTAAACTCTGCCTTCAGCTGTGACATCACACTCCAACTTAAAGGGACAGTCAACACCAGAATTTTTGTTGTTTAAAAAGAAAGATAATCCCTTTATTACCCATTCCCCAGTTTTGCATAACCAACACAGTTATAATAATACACGTTTTACCTCTGTAATTATCTTGTATCTAAGCTTCTGCTGACTGCCCCCTTATTTCAGTTCTTTTGACAGACATGCAGTTTAGCCAATCAGTGCTCACTCCTAGGTCACTTTACGTGCATGAGCTCATTGTTATCTATATGAAAAATGTGAACTAATGCCCTCTAGTGGTCAAAATGTATTCAGATTAGAGGCAGTCTTCAAGGTCTAAGAAATTAGCATATGAACCTCCTAGTTTTAGCTTTCAACTAAGAATACCAAGAGAACAAAGCAAATTTGGTTATAAAAGTAAACTGGGAAGTTGTTTAAAATTGCATGCCCTATTTAAAACATGAAAGTTTTTTTTGGACTTGACTGTCCCTTTAATCTGTTTCACAGTTTGCACTGCACACAGGATTCAACTACCAATTTCTGGATAAGGTTTGGTCTTCATTTCAAAATATCTGCAGTGTTTCTCATCATTCATTGATTCAGGTAGAACCTTTCATGTCATTACTTTTGCTTAAATATAAAAGTAACTCTTTAACTTGTCATATGCTAAACGTTATACATAAATATGTACTCATTTAACTTAAACTCCTGTATGCATACAATACTATTCATCTGTGCACATATTTGCTAACATATTTATAACTATAGCAAATTATACAAAGGTTGTGAATTCATGTTTACTCTGTTGTGCTTCTCTATTACAACCATAAGGCAACATTAGAGTTAAACTAAAATTTTTACCTAAGAATAATTAAGCAGAATCTTTGCTCAATTCTGTGAATTATTTACAACAACCTGTTGCGATCCTACTTGTTTTATATTTTCAATTTGCAAGATTTCTGCTACATAAAATGTATTACTAATAAAAATAATAAGAATCTGCAGTTGTGGTTCAAATTAAGTATTATACAATATAAAACCTCTTATAGGAATTGTGATGAGAGTGGGAAGGGACGTCACCAGATTGGGGGCAGGCACTTAGGTCCGTTTGTCTGTGTCGCAGTTACTTAGTGAAAACAATGCTACCAGATGTGTGTTTCTATGCTCTACAGTAAAATAGAGTTGTACCATCTCTGCTGTGTCCTGCATGTGTCCTGCATCTCATGACATGGTGTCAGAAGTTCTGGACTGCGCTTCTGTTTCCTGATCGATGACGATGTCAAAGTTTACCCCACCTGAGCCTTTTGACTTCTCTCAGCCTGCAGCTTGGCCCACATGGCGTCAGCGGTTTCAGCGCTTCAGGATTGCTTCCAAGCTGGACGAGAGTGGTGAAGTACAAGTTAATTCTCTTTTATACTCTATGAGGAAAGATGTGGAGCCTGTGTTCAATGCATTTACTTTCCAAGAAGGGGAAGAATTTGACTTGGAAATAGTTATGAATAAACTCAGTGCCCACTTTGTGCCCAAAAGAAATGTGATTCATGAGAGAGCTTGTTTTCACAAACGTGCTCAGCATGTGGGAGAATCTGTGGAGTCACTAGCTGAATTCTGTGAGTTTGGTGTTGCTAAAGAAGAGCAAATCAGAGACAGAATAGTCATAGGAATTGCAGATGCTGAAGTCTCACTGAAGCTACAGTTAGAGTCTGATTTAACATTAGATGGGGCTATTAGGATGGCCCGCCAGAGTGAACTGGTGAAAAAGCAAAGTGCTGATCTGAGGTCTGAGAGTATTGTGGATAAAGTGCAGCAGTTCAGGAGAGCTGCTAATGAAAGGCACAGTGTGAGCGATAGACCAAGAGCAGTAGATAGGCCCAGAAGTGGATGGGCGCAGCATGCCCGATGCACGCGGTGCAACCGTGCCCATGATCATAGTGTTATATGCCCTGCTAAAGACAAAAGATGTAGAAAATGTAACAGGATGGGCCATTTTGAAGTGGTGTGTAAGACTGAATATATTAAGGAGATGCAGGTGGATAGCGACCAGGAGCGTCAAGAAGTGTCCTTTGTGGGGTCTGTTGTTGAACGGCCGGGTTCAGAAGATGATTGGAGGGTTACTCTTACAGTAATGGGAGCTAAAGTTGCCTTTAAGATTGACACAGGAGCAGACATCACTGTAATGTCTCTTGCAGCATTCATAAAACTGCCTCAACAGCCCCAGCTGGCGAAAGTTACAACAAAAGTCCATAGTCCTGGTGGCCGCATTGATTGTGCGGGGAAATTTTTTTCCAGCTGCGTGTACAAGCAAAGGAAATTCACCATGTGGGTGTATGTGATTAGAGGTCAGTGTGTTAACAACTTATTGAGCAGAAAAGCAGCCTGTGGTTTGGGCCTAGTAGCCAGAGTGAATGAGATCTCAGAAGATATGTTTAGTGAATTGGGCCTACTGAATTGCAACCCAGTCCGTATATCACTTAAAGGTGACACAGTCCCATACAGCATTACCACTCCCCGTAGAATTCCGTTCCCGCTCATGCCTCAAGTGGAGAAGGAGCTTCTGTGTATGAAGAATATGGGGGTTATTGAAGAGGTTGTTGAAGCAACTGACTGGTGTGCCCCCATTGTGCCTGTTGTGAAGAAAAATGGGAAGGTACGCTTATGCGTAGACTTGAAAAGGCTGAATGAGGCGGTGAAGAGAGAGAGATATGTGCTGCTGACACTTGAAGACATTGCTCCGAAATTGGCTGGGGCGAAGTTCTTCTTTACATTGGATGCTTCTAGCGGCTTCTGGCAGATACCTCTAGATCCAAAGTGCTGCAAACTGACTACCTTCATTACACCGGTAGGTCAGTTTTGCTTTTGCAGACTCCCCTTCGGGATATCCTCTGCTCCTGAAAACTTGCAAAGAGAAATGAGTTCTCTCCTAAGAGACCACGTGGGCACGGCAGTCGTCATGGACGACATCTTAGTGTATGGGTCTACATTGGAGGAACATGATCAGCGATTGAGCTGTATGCTGCAGACTATCAGAGAGTCTGGGCTGAAGCTAAACAAAAAGAAATGCCATTTTAGGAAAGCTGAGTTATGTTACTTTGGGCATATCATCAATGGGGATGGCATCAAGCCAGACCCCGAGAAAATTTGTGCTAATGAACAGATGAAAAGTCCTCCTGATGTACATGAGCTGAGACAAATATTGGGCCTTGTAAATTATATGGGCAGGTTCCTTCCAGATGTATCCACAATACTACACCCAATCACAGGGTTGCTAAAGAAAGATGTTGCCTGGGTCTGGGGACCTTCACAGGAAGAATCTTTTATGCAGGTCAAGTCCCTGCTGGGGTTTGCCCCAGTGTTGGGGTTCTATGACCCTTCCAAAAAGACTGTGGTTAGTGCTGATGCGAGCAGTTATGGATTAGGGGCCGCCCTCCTGCAGCTGAATGAATACAAACTACAGCCCATCACCTACTGTTCCCGCACACTGACGGCTGCTGAGTCAAAATATGCTCACAATCAGAAAGAGTGCCTGGCTGCAGTTTGGGCCTGTGAGCGCTTTCAGCGTTACCTAGTGGGTTTAGAGAAATTTAGTCTGGAGACTAACTCCTATGATATTGACAAAACACCCCTAAGATGCCAGAGACTTCTAATGAGGCTGCTCAGGTTCAACGTTAAGGCAGTGCATGTGCCGGGGAAACAACTGGTTGTGGCGGATACACTGTCCAGGCTCCCGCTGGCTGCTGCTGAAGAGTCTTCAACAGAATCGGATGTGAAAGTGTATGTAGATTAATTTCTGGCCTCTAAGTCCATTTCTTCAGGGAAACTAGAACAAATAAAGAAAAAAACATATTTAGATACAGACCTTCAAGAAGTTATAAAGTACATAAAAAGGTTGGCCCGAGAGTCGGGCAGCCTGGATGTCTTTAATTTCTTACCAGTCAGAGAGGTCGCAGCTCACGGATCTGGATGGGTTGGTGCTGTTCCAGGACCGCATTGTTATTCCTGTCAGCATGAGGCAGGAGATGTTAAACAGGATTCACGATGGCCACTTAGGCATTACACAGTGCAGAGGAAGGGCAGCTACAGCAGTATGGTGGCCTGGGATCAGTTCCGACATTGCAAGTCATGTGTCTAAATGTGCCTTTTGCCGGGAATGCCGACCTACTCAGAGAAGGGAGCCCTTGATTTCTACTCTGCTGCCTGCAGGCCCGTGGCAGAAAATAGCTGCTGATTTGTCAAGCCGTTATCACTCGTCTCAAGAGCTTGTTCGCCCGGTGGGGCATACTAATGGAGTTAGGGAGTGATAACGGAATGCAGTTCGCTTCAACAGAGTTCAGTTTTTTCAGCAGAGAATATGATATTATACATTCCACGTCAAGTCCACATTACCCGCAGGCTAATGGAATGGCTGAAAGGGCCATTTTGAAGCAATCTGAGCCACAGGGTTTAGCCCGGCACAGCTGATGCTAGGACACCAGATTCACACCACCTTACCCTCTGTGGGTGTCTTCCAGTCAACTAGTTCTATTCCTCAGGGCGAAGTCCTTAGGAGGGATGAAGAGGCAAAAAGGGGCTATCGATTCCTCTATGACAGGAGACATTCTGTGAGGCCCTTGCAGGAGCTGAATGCGGGGCAAAGTGTCAAAATTAAACTGGATGATGAGAAGAAATGGAAGACGCCTGCTACGGTAATTGGACGCTCTCCAGAACCAAGGTCTTATGTAGTCCTTACTGATGGAGGGACAGTTACACGCTGTAATCGAAAACATCTTCAGCCTGTACCTGAGAGTTTGGAACTGTATGCCTCAGTACCACCGCCTGTGGGATCCCCTGTTTTAAAAGGGGTGCCTTCCCCTCAGCAAGATCACAGTGGGGATATGTATTTGCCTCCAGCAGACTCTCAATCACCTTCTTCTGTATCAGAGGACAGTTCATGTAGAGTTACATCAAGTGGAAGAGTGGTGAAACTTCCGGCAGGATATCGGGATTAACTTTAGTTAGAACAGTGACCGGAAGTATGGGCAAAATAATCCCATGGTCACTGTGGACTAGGGTAGTCTACCCCGATGTTCAAGTCAGGATGTAATTCATGTTGTTTATTTTTTCTGTAACTTGTTATTTGTTATATACTATACAAAACTGTTGTTGTATACCTTGTTATTTGTTATATTCAAATGAAAACAAAATGTATGCTTCGTCCTTTGAAAAGGGGGAAGATGTGATGAGAGGGGGAAGTGATGTCACCAGATTGGGGGTGGGGCTTAGGTCTGTTTGTCTGTGTCGCAGTTACTTAGTGAAATCAATGCTACCAGATGTGTGTTTCCATGCTCTACAATAAAATAGAGTTGTACCATCTCTGCTGTGTCCTGCATGTGTCCTGCATCTCATGACAGGAATTAAAGTCCTTTACAGTTTGTGAAAAGTTCTTTATAAACTTGCGGTAATAATTGGAGAACCCCAAAAACCTCTGCAATTCCTTTAGAGAAGTAGGTTGAGTCCATTCTAGAACTGCGGTGAGTTTAGCAGGATCTATGGCAAAACCTTCTTTCGAGATGACATAACCAAGGAACTGGATCTGAACTTGATCAAACTCACATTTTTCTAGCTTGGCTACCAAAGAATTGTCTCTGAGATGTAGAATAACTTGTCTCACATGCTTATGATACTCCTCTAAAGTGGAAGAGAAAACAAGGATGTCATCCAGATAGACGATGACAGTGCGGTTGAGGAGGTTAAGGAAGACATTGTTGACAAATGCCTGGAAGACTGCAGGGGCATTACACAGCCCAAAGGGCATTACAAGGTATTCATAATGCCCGAATTTTGTGTTGAAGGTGGTCTTCCATTCGTGGCCTGGAAAGATACGAATCAGGTTGTATGCCCTACGTAAGTCCAATTTGGTGAAAAAGCAAGCATCCTGGAGTCATACAGTTTGGTGATAAATGGAATGGGATAGCAATTCTTGATAGTTATGTTGTTCAAGGCCCTGTAGTCGATGCAGGGTCTGAGCCCACCATCCTTCTTACTGACGAAAAAGAAGCCTGCCCCAGCAGGAGAGGAGGAAGGGCGAATGAAACCTTTAACTAGGTTATCTTGGATGTACTCCTCCATGGATTTGGTTTAGGCTTTGGAAAGTGGATAAGTCCTCCCTTTAGGAAGTCGGGCTCTGGGAAAGAGGTCGATCTTGCAGTCATAAGGACGGTGGGGTGGCAGCATGTTGGCTGCTTTTTTCTCAAATACATCTGCAAAGTCTGCATATACTGAAGGAAGGTCTGGAGGAGTCTGTATACTGGGTATGGGAATGCAGGGCAGAGGAGTGACTTTAGCAAGGCAGGAGTGGAAACAGGAGGTACCCCAGGAGGCCAGTTGTCCTTCAGCCCAGTCGAACTGTGGATTATGTACCCAAAGCCAAGGAAGACCAATGATGACAGGCTGTGCTGGGGAATGATTAACTTTGAACTGCAGCTGTTCGGTATGAAGGACTCCCACAGTCAGGGTTAGGGGTACTGACTCAAAATGGATCAACCCTGAACCATAGGGGGTGCCATCCAGAGTAGTTATATTGAGACAATGTCAACAGAGGCAAACCAGCTTGAATCATGAAACGGTGATCCAGGAAGTTTCCAGCTGCCCCTGAATCAATGAAGGCTTGAGTGTGGACTGTATTCTGAAGGAAGGTAAGGGTGACAGGTACCAGGATTTGAGAGGAGTGAGGGGATTTAGTAGAGATCATGCTTAGAGGTACCCCTGTGTGATCCCCTAAGCAGTGGCTTTTCCCGGTCGAATGTCACAGTCCTTTAGTTGGTGGGTGTTGGACCCACAATAAAAGCATAGTCTCAATCTCCTTCTTCTCTGTCTTTCAGACTCTGAAGGTTTGAAGGAGGAGAGATCCATGGGTTCCTCCACTGAGGTAACCGGAGCTGCTGAAGGGGTAGAGGATACTGCCGAAACCGGACGAATAGGAGGACGGGAGGGAAGGACCCTCTTTGATCTGTCTCTCTTGGATTGTCTCTCCTTGAAACGAGAGTCCAGGCTGATACACAGCATTATAAAGTCATCCAAAGAAGAAGGGCTATCACAATAAGTGAGTTAATCTTTGATGCGTTCATGTAGATCCCTCCTAAAGGCTGACTTGAGAGCACTGCCATCTCCCAAGTGGTTTCAAGTGCCAAGGTGCAAAACCCAATAGCAAATTGTGCCACAGTTCTATTGCCCTGGGGGAGATCCAGGAGAGAAAACTCTGCAGCAGGGGTATGGCTAGGAGTACCAAACACAGAAGACAATGCAGAAATAAAATCATCAGCATCATGCAGGAGTGGAGCGTTCTGTTCCAAAAGGGGAGAGACCCAGGCTAGGGCCTTGTCTTTCAGTAGGGAAATGATAAAGTTGACCCTTGACTGGTGAGACTGAAAGGTGTGAGGATCATTCTGGAAGTGCAACCTGCATTGGTTAAGAAAGCCACTGCAATCAGTAGTACCTTCATACCTGTCAGGCAACGGTATCCGGGGTATACTTCCAGAAGCAGAAGAAGAGGTTGCAGTACTAGGAGTAGGGACTGGCGGTGAAACAACAGGAGTGGTATTCCTCGCTGTAACCAGTAAGGAGAGCTGAGCGGTTATAGCCTCCAGCTTGGAATCCATATTCTGCAACTGTGTGGTATGGGTTCCCAACATCTGTCCCTGAAAATAAACAGCTTGTGCCACCTCATCTGGCTCCATGGCCCAAGTATAATGTAATGCTCGTGGGATACCTCTCTATTAGCCCGAACTCGGCCAGTAGTCTTGTTATCCCGGCGTAGAGAAAGTTAGCAAGATGAGGAGAGCGGCACTCACCACAGGCAGGACAGTCCCCAGTGGCAACGGCAGAACAGGGCAAGGCAAATCACTGGAATGGTCAGACAGGCAGGATTCGGCAACAGTAAATCAGTCCAAGGACAAACCACTAGAATGATCAGGCAGGCAGGGTTTGTAAACGGTAAAGCAGTCCAAGGGCACACCACTTGAATGGTCAGGCAGGCAGGGTTCGGGAACAAAGAGGCAATACAGAATAACAGGGGTTAATAAGTAGAGTAGTCAGACAGGCAGGGTTCAGTAGCAATATATCAGTCCAGCAATTTAGAGGTTAAACAGGTAGAATAGTCAGACAGGCAGGGTTCAGCAGCAATATATCAGTCCAGCAATTTAGGGGTTAAACAGGTAGAGTAGTCAGACAGGCAGAGTTCAGCAACAGCGTATAGATCAAGCAATTCAGGGGTATGGCAGGCAGAGTAGTCAGACAGGCAGGGTTAAAAACACAGCAAGGCAAATAAGAAGAAAAACAATCTATCACTCCCAGGAGTACACAAAGTAACACCTATACTTGGGCAGTAATAGATCGTTTGTAGGAGGCTTACATAAGTGCAGGACTCACACCACACACGTCCGGACCGGCATCAGGAGAAGGGAGCATGCATCAATGACGTCAGCGCCGCACGCATCCAACCTGACACAGCCCCTGGCAACGAGTAGGGAAGGAGACGCTGCGCCCCTAGCAAAGGCCAAAGCAGCGCAGCATGACAATTGATCAGTCATTCCAGTATGCTCATCATGCCAACATGCAAATGACATTCAGATGGTTTAGCAGTGGTGAGAATGGAAACGGATTGCAATAGGTTCCTTTAGAACTCACTATTGGGCGATCCCATTTTAAAGACCAGTTATAAAGACACCTGTATTGCTAGTGACAATCACAACAGTGCAATTGTGACTTAGAATCAAACATTCACATAAAGAGATGATTATATACCAGTTGTAGATGTTGGGGTCCTGGTGTCACATTTCCAGTATCCCCATTAAGCCAAGCTTAGGGTAACCATATTGCTGCTTTAAAAAGGGACACATATGGAAATACATATAGCAGGCTTCTTATACAAACCATTTCTTTAAACAGCTCTGAAAACAGCCCCCCTGACATATGTATTTTTCATATGTGTCCCTTTTTAAAGAAGCAATATGGTCACCCTAGTCAAGCTGCAAATGGATGTTTAATTAGTGGTGAGGATAGATTCAAATAACAAAAGGTTAATCTCACAGATGTAAATGAGCCTTTATCTTTCACAGTGAACAAGGGTTAATTCAAAAGCTCTTTACTGTAACCTTAAGAGGTGTGATAGAGATATTGTTTCTGTCAGTTTCGGGTGACCTCCCAGTTTCTCTCCCGAAAACAGGTGCCTAACACACGAAAAGGCCTTTTCGGGAACTTTTCTGATAAAAAGGAACTTGTGTCTGCAGGCTTTTAATGCACTATTCCATTTTGCATTGTGATAACTAGAGAAACTCGACTACCAATTCGGGCAGAAAGCAAAAATTCATTTTGGGAACAAATTGCTGATAGATTGTAATTAATTCCTTATTTAACCAGTATTACTCCCAAACAATAACCGCTAATACCACATCACCCACCACTCAAGTTATAACACCTTCTCTCCTACCCACCATAGACTACCACAATGTTGCTTTTTCTTAAATGACCCCACAACACATTTTTAAACACTAAAATCTGCTCAGAACACTTGTGGTGATTTGTATAATGCAAACTGACTCATCATTGACAAAATGCACACCAGCACTGCAGTGCTTGAATGTTGGTGTACTGTGCACACACAGCATATATAAATATGCCCCTGAAACAGTAAGAAAGTTTACTTTTTTGTTAATATAAGAATATTGGAAAATGCTTTTCTTTATGGCTGAAACAAATTTCCATTTTGAATAATATGTCCCATAGTACTATATATTGCATTGTGTCATTTCTGTTTTATTTTTAGAGCAATATTACAAGCTGCTAATGTAATCTGCAGTGCTTCTCCATAGAAATGACCGTAATGGAGAAATAAATTGAAGCGTATCAGAGTTTTATTCCCAAATACTGTGGGTTGAACAGACATTCTCATCATCCTAATAAGATTGGTGGTCATTACAGCACAAAGAGATTATTACATTTGTTGCCAAAAAATAGCGAAAAGTAATTATGAAACTCAAAACATGAGCTTACTCAGCAAACTTCAGTTTGACGATGCTGAAAATTAGGTATGTGATTACTCCACAGTAATGCAGTGGCTGCTGATATAAAAAAAAAGGAAAAATTGAAATGGATGACTTGGAAATTTGCTCATGCAGAAAAAACAGACTCATAAGTAAATTACTCACAGTAACTCGCGTGACGTAACGTGTTTGCCTGATGACTTTTAACAGTGTTCTGCAAGTAAAGGTGTATGAGAGAACTTGCCAGTAAATGAACGACAGCCATCTGAGAAGTATTGTCTACTGCTACAGTCATGATAGAATTTGATAATGTATTTTGATCATTAACTAGGAAGATAAGTTTTGTAATTATATAGCTTTAAGGGACAACATACTAAAAACAATGTTTAATGCTGTTCCGGTCACGTAGCAAATGTAGTCATGTTACATCATGTTCATTGTTGTTATTTTTAAGAAACATTTAGTGCCCACATTTTCTAAAAAGTATATAACACTTTGGCCTAGATTACGAGTGGAGCGCAAAATTACGCTTTCGCAAGCACAATATTTGCGCTCCACTCTGTAATACCAGCACACGCAAATGTGTGCTGGTATTACAAGTTAGGTACAATGAGAATGCATTCGCATTGCCTGGAAGCTTTGCGCTCACTAGAGTGCGCTTCCATAGGCTCCAATGGGAGCCTCGTTCTGATGCCGTGAGACATGACAGAGAACCTAGCACAGCACAGGGGTAAGTCTCTCAACATTAGGCAGCAAATTTAAATATATATGTATATGAAAATATATCTATGTATTTATGTGTTATATGTGTATATACGCATATTAACACATACATATACAGTATATGTGTATAAGGATATACATATATATACAGTTTAAAACACAGTCCCCATAGATGTAAAAGCACTTTTTAGTGCCATTTTTTTTCAACACCCTACATCTCGTCACTTTAACCCCTTATAACTGCTTTGTGCATTTTTTTTTTTTAAAGATGCTCATATTTGTTATTTTAATAAAATAATTATCCACTTTATTTGGGGGGCAATTGGGGCACATTTTTTAATCAACCAGAGGTCTGTAGCATTAATTAGTCACTTGTAATGGCTGGTAATTTAACGTGCGCCTGAAAACAGGCAAATTTGTCCCTTTAAGGGTGTATGTTAAAATAGCGCTCCAGTTGTAATCTAGCCGTTTAACTGAGGAGCTTAAGCAATTTCAGTAAGTAATGTTAACATAATGTTTGGTTAAAGGGACAGTCAACACTAAAATGGTTATTGTTTAAAAAGACGGACAACGCCTTTACTACCATTCCCCAGCTTTGCACAACCTTTGCTATATTAATTTACTTTATAACATTTAAACCTCTAAATTTCTGCCTGTTTCTAAGCCACTACATACAGCCTCTTATCACATGCTTTTTTATTTACTTTTCATAACAGGAGACTGTTCATGTGGGCCATATAGATAACATTGTGCTCACGCCGTTGAGTTATTTAAGAGTCAGCACAACACAGCACTAGTTGGCTAAAATGCAAGTCAATAGATCATAAATAAATGACATGTGAACAGAGGTAAAAAGTATATTAATATAACTGTGTTGGTTATGCAAAACTGGGGAATGGGCAATAAAGAGATTAACTATCTTTTAAAGCAAAAATTCTATTGTAGACTTTCCCTTTAATTAGCAGCAGAGCTTCATTGTATCCAACACAGTAATACCTTACAGTTAAAGGGCCACTAAAGTCAAAGCTTAAATTTCATGATTCAGATAAAGCAGCAATTTATGAAAAAAACAAAAAACTTTCCAATATATTTCCATTATCAAAATGAGCACATTCTTTTTTTATATGCACGCTTTCTGAGGCTCCAGCTGAGCAAGTGCAATAGTAAATATGTATATACATTTTGAAAAAACGCCTTAATGAAAAGAATAGAGACAGCACTATTTTAAATAAAATATGAAACAAATAAATAAGTGAGACAAAAAATATGTAAATATTATGTCTAGCTTCATGTTGTTTACTGTCCCACACAACTTTGCTACATCAACAGTGGACGTATTGCTTAGTTGTTTTTATGTGAGCCAGACAGACTTTTTTTTTTGTTTGGGTTTATATTGTGATTTTTTTATTTTTTTATTTATTAAACCTAATTTATATATATATTTGTCTCACTTAATTAATTTGTTACATATTTTATTTAAAATAGCACTGCATCTATTCTTTTCATTAAGAAGTTTTTTTTCAGCTGGTTTGTATTTATTTAGATAGCTGCTTACTAAAGTAAAACACATTTATATTATATATACTGTTGTATATTTTAAAAAAATTAAGCTGCTATAATTAAAGAGCTACCACTCAATTAACGACATTTGCTATAAATCAGGCGCTCTCTAAGGTGCTTAAAGGGACATTCCGGTCAAAATTGGAATCCATATGGATGCATTTCAGCTTTGAATAGAAGCATTTTTGTAATATACCTTTATTAGCAAAAATGCTTCTAATTAAAGCTATAGCTGTTTGAAATGTGTATTTAAGTATGCACCGTGCACCAGCATTTTAAACATAGCACTTGCTCAGATAGTTTAAAGTGCTTCTACCATCTGGTAATGACTCTCGGCCAGATTACGAGTTTTGCGTTATGAGCGGCTCGGCAATAACTTGCAAGTTATTTCCACCGCTCACCTCCCTATATCGCTGCTATTACAGGTTTGCAAAAACCTGGCATTAGCAGGCAATATGGCAGCGTTGAGCTCCATACCGCACACAAATACCAGCGCTGCTTTGAGCTGGTTTTACGTGCTCGTGCACGATTTCCCCATAGATATCAATGGTGAGAACTGGCTAAAAAAAAGCCTAACACCTGCAATAAAGGAGCGTAAAGCTCCATAACGCAGCCCCATTGATTCCTATGGGGAAAGAAAATTCATGTTTAAACCTAACACCTTAACATAAACCCCGAGTCTAAAAACCCCTAATCTGCCGCCCCTGACATCGCCGCCACCTACCTACACTTATTAACCTCTAATCTGCTGTCCCCAATGTCGTCGCTACCTACATACATTTATTAACCCCTAATTTGCTGCCCCCAATGTCGTGGCTACCTACCTACACTTATTAACCCCTAATCTGCCGCCCCCAACGTCGCCGCCGCTACTATACTAAAGTTATTAACCCCTAAACCTCTGTCCTCCCACATCACTAGCACTAAATAAATATATTAACCCCTAAACCTTACCCTAAGTCTAACCCTAACCCTAACACCCCTAACTTTAATATAATTAAAATAAATCTAAATAAAAATGACTATTATTACCTAACTAATACATTTTTAAAACTAAATACTTGGAACAAATTTGAGCAATGGCACTACAATTCCCCAATATGTACACAATAGTTGATTATAATTGGTTACAACTAAATGTTTCACTAATACTGAAGGGAGGGGTGCCCCGCACAAAAATTACATTAAAGCCAGGTGTGGAAGTGATAGTGTCCTGACCACTAGGCGGAATTAAATTCCTGTGTTTAAAACATAACCTTTATTGGGTAATAATAAAATTAGAGGGAGAAGGGGGAACATATACAATTAAAAACCTATGATAGAGTAGTCGTGTATAGATTCCTTAATATAGTAAAGTAATGTAAATAGGCCTTTGGGGTATAATAGCCCAAGTAATAATATTAAGGTATAATCCATACGTCGGTCGTTATGGCAATGAGGTTATATTCTGTAAGGCGTAAATAGTACTTATAAAGTCATAATAAACTATAATACTCAAGTAAAAATGTGGTGTATCCTCCTACTACAACCGGTTACGAGTTACCATATCTAAGCAGTTATCTAGAGGACAAGTACAATAGCCTCTGGGTTATTATAAGTTGTTTTGTATCGCGCCTGATAATGAAATAATATAGAAAAAGTGAATATATATATATATATATATATATATATATATATATATATATATATATATATATATAATAGTATCAGTATCTACTGAACAGTGAGGTTATTAATGTTCAGGGATAAGCGATTAGTACAATTAGATAACATACATGGGAATAATACTTAGTGATCCCTTAATAGCTGCTTATATGATAATTGAGTGGTAAATATAATATTGAATTATACCAGTACACGATTGTATTAGAATTAAATATGATATAATCTATGGGTTCCAATTATCCCCAGGATGGTATTGGCATATTAGGTAACATGTGTGAATAAGAGATGACTGGGCAGCGTGAACCATCTAACAAAGATGACAATGTGTATATTATAATTTATTTTCCATATTTATTGGATGTACTAATTGACCATATTTACATACACAGTCAGGCCCTTTAAATATACGTCCATCTGCATCAACTAGATTTTCAAATTTGAATCGGTAACACACAGACTTGTGAAGGATAAGAGAAATTAAGATTAACATAAGTGTGCCAAAAGTAATAATATGGTTGTAACTGTTGGTCTATGCTAGGATAAGTTCACTTGAATAGTATATGTGATATTAGATAATGCCACGGTTGCATTAAAATGAATATAGTCTACTATATGGATTCCTATTAACTTTAGGATAGTATTTGCATATTAGGTATTCTGCGTGAGTCAGAAAGAGCTAGATAACATGAATTATCAAACGACAGTAACAATATATATGTTCTTTTGTTTCTTTATTGGTTGATGTAGCAAATGGCTATGTTTCTATAAGCAACAAGGATGTAGCTGCAAGTGTTCACACGTGATATTGATGCTTGAAACACTTGTTACTGTATCAATTGTTCTTTTATACAATATTTCATTATCCTTCTCATCCAACAATAGTTTTGTGTTTACAAACGTATAGTTAATTGTATTAGCTCACTATTATTTTAATATAAATATGTCACTAGATCGTGTGCCTTATGTTACCATGAACTGTCAGGCATAACTTTGGTGTCTGAACCGGCGAATCCAGATTTACACAGAAAAGCCGTTTCAGTGGACACCAATATTTATCAACAAAGTATTCAATATAGTATCGGTAACTGACTGGTTTGTGATAGATACACGTAATATCGACTAGCACTCATATATCGAAGTCATAGATATTGTTATGCTAACGGTCATAGATAGTTTGTTTGGGCTGTATTACCTGGATGCGCTAGCGGTTATCTGCTTGTAAAGTCTGCAGTAAATGGCAGCGTGGAGACAACCGCCGAAGTAAGCACTCCAGGTGGAATTACAACAAAGGACCTAGTGCCTAGTGTAGTTACAGAGCACTGTCAGCTCTTTTTTTTTAATGTTAAGAACGAGTAGACCTTTATAATAACTTTTTGCAATTAGGCTACAGTGGGGTTCCATTGTTGTAATTCCACCTGGAGCGCTTACTTAGGCGGTTGTCTCCACGCTGCCATTTACTGCAGACTTTACAGGCAGATAACCGCTTTTATTATTACCCAATAAAGGTTATGTTTTAAACACAGGAATTTAATTCCGCCTAGTGGTCAGGACAGTGAGTGCTGATACCGCATTCTTTCATGGAAGCGGCTCTATCCCTTCCACACGTGGCTTTAAAACGAAATACTTACCTGTAAAATAAACCCTAAGCTAGCTACAATATAACTAATAGTTACATTGTAGCTAGCTTAGGGTTTATTTTTATTTCACAGCTAAGTTTGTATTTATTTTAACTAGGTAGAATAGTTAGTAAATAGTTTTAACTATTTACTAACTACCTAGTTAAAATAAATACAAAAGTACCTGTAAAATAAAACCTAACCTGTCTTACACTAACACCTAACCTTACAGGGAGTGCAGAATTATTAGGCAAGTTGTATTTTTGAGGATTAATTTTATTATTGAACAACAACCATGTTCTCAATGAACCCAAAAAACTCATTAATATCAAAGCTGAATAGTTTTGGAAGTAGTTTTTAGTTTGTTTTTAGTTATAGCTATTTTAGGGGGATATACAGGGAGTGCAGAATTATTAGGCAAATGAGTATTTTGACCACATCATCCTCTTTATGCATGTTGTCTTACTCCAAGCTGTATAGGCTCAAAAGCCTACTACCAATTAAGCATATTAGGTGATGTGCATCTCTGTAATGAGAAGGGGTGTGGTCTAATGACATCAACACCCTATATCAGGTGTGCATAATTATTAGGCAACTTCCTTTCCTTTGGCAAAATGGGTCAAAAGAAGGACTTGACAGGCTCAGAAAAGTCAAAAATAGTGAGATATCTTGCAGAGGGATGCAGCACTCTTAAAATTGCAAAGCTTCTGAAGCGTGATCATCGAACAATCAAGCGTTTCATTCAAAATAGTCAACAGGGTCGCAAGAAGCGTGTGGAAAAACCAAGGCGCAAAATAACTGCCCATGAACTGAGAAAAGTCAAGCGTGCAGCTGCCAAGATGCCACTTGCCACCAGTTTGGCCATATTTCAGAGCTGCAACATCACTGGAGTGCCCAAAAGCACAAGGTGTGCAATACTCAGAGACATGGCCAAGGTAAGAAAGGCTGAAAGACGACCACCACTGAACAAGACACACAAGCTGAAACGTCAAGACTGGGCCAAGAAATATCTCAAGACTGATTTTTCTAAGGTTTTATGGACTGATGAAATGAGAGTGAGTCTTGATGGGCCAGATGGATGGGCCCGTGGCTGGATTGGTAAAGGGCAGAGAGTTCCAGTCCGACTCAGACACCAGCAAGGTGGAGGTGGAGTACTGGTTTGGGCTGGTATCATCAAAGATGAGCTTGTGGGGCCTTTTCGGGTTGAGGATGGAGTCAAGCTCAACTCCCAGTCCTACTGCCAGTTTCTGGAAGATACCTTCTTCAAGCAGTGGTACAGGAAGAAGTCTGCATCCTTCAAGAAAAACATGATTTTCATGCAGGACAATGCTCCATCACACGCGTCCAAGTACTCCACAGCGTGGCTGGCAAGAAAGGGTATAAAAGAAGAAAATCTAATGACATGGCCTCCTTGTTCACCTGATCTGAACCCCATTGAGAACCTGTGGTCCATCATCAAATGTGAGATTTACAAGGAGGGAAAACAGTACACCTCTCTGAACAGTGTCTGGGAGGCTGTGGTTGCTGCTGCATGCAATGTTGATGGTGAACAGATCAAAACACTGACAGAATCCATGGATGGCAGGCTTTTGAGTGTCCTTGCAAAGAAAGGTGGCTATATTGGTCACTGATTTGTTTCTGTTTTGTTTTTGAATGTCAGAAATGTATATTTGTGAATGTTGAGATGTTATATTGGTTTCACTGGTAAAAATAAATAATTGAAATGGGTATATATTTGTTTTTTGTTAAGTTGCCTAATAATTATGCACAGTAATAGTCACCTGCACACACAGATATCCCCCTTAAATAGCTATAACTAAAAACAAACTAAAAACTACTTCCAAAACTATTCAGATTTGATATTAATGAGTTTTTGGGTTCATTGAGAACATGGTTGTTGTTCAATAATAAAATTAATCCTCAAAAATACAACTTGCCTAATAATTCTGCACTCCCTGTATGTGTGTGCAGGTGACTATTACTGTGCATAATTATTAGGCAACTTAACAAAAAACAAATATATACCCATTTCAATTATTTATTTTTACCAGTGAAACCAATATAACATCTCAACATTCACAAATATACATTTCTGACATTCAAAAACAAAACAAAAACAAATCAGTGACCAATATAGCCACCTTTCTTTGCAAGGACACTCAAAAGCCTGCCATCCATGGATTCTGTCAGTGTTTTGATCTGTTCACCATCAACATTGCGTGCAGCAGCAACCACAGCCTCCCAGGCACTGTTCAGAGAAGTGTACTGTTTTCCCTCCTTGTAAATCTCACATTTGATGATGGACCACAGGTTCTCAATGGGGTTCAGATCAGGTGAACAAGGAGGCCATGTCATTAGATTTTCTTCTTTTATACCCTTTCTTGCCAGCCACGCTGTGGAGTACTTGGACGCGTGTGATGGAGCATTGTCCTGCATGAAAATCATGTTTTTCTTGAAGGATGCAGACTTCTTCCTGTACCACTGCTTGAAGAAGGTGTCTTCCAGAAACTGGCAGTAGGACTGGGAGTTGAGCTTGACTCCATCCTCAACCCGAAAAGGCCCCACAAGCTCATCTTTGATGATACCAGCCCAAACCAGTACTCCACCTCCACCTTGCTGGCATCTGAGTCGGACTGGAGCTCTCTGCCCTTTACCAATCCAGCCACGGGCCCATCCATCTGGCCCATCAAGACTCACTCTCATTTCATCAGTCCATAAAACCTTAGAAAAATCAGTTCTTGGCCCAGTCTTGACGTTTCAGCTTGTGTGTCTTGTTCAGTGGTGGTCGTCTTTCAGCCTTTCTTACCTTGGCCATGTCTCTGAGTATTGCACACCTTGTGCTTTTGGGCACTCCAGTGATGTTGCTCTGAAATATGGCCAAACTGGTGGCAAGTGGCATCTTGGCAGCTGCACGCTTGACTTTTCTCAGTTCATGGGCAGTTATTTTGCGCCTTGGTTTTTCCACACGCTTCTTGCGACCCTGTTGACTCTTTTGAATGAAACGCTTGATTGTTCGATGATCACGCTTCAGAAGCTTTGCAATTTTAAGAGTGCTGCATCCCTCTGCCAGATATCTCACTATTTTTGACTTTTCTGAGCCTGTCAAGTCCTTCTTTTGACCCATTTTGCCAAAGGAAAGGAAGTTGCCTAATAATTATGCACACCTGATATAGGGTGTTAATGTCATTAGACCACACCCTGTAACAATCAACTCACTTGTAATTGTAACAACCAAGATATCATGTAAAATTGAGGATGTGTTACAAGAGTTGAGGATGACAGTACACTATATGCTTTTAGCGAACTGTATAACACTTGTTGTTAATTTTGCCGGACAGCTAGCTCCCAGTAACTGGAGTGTCTATTAGTGGGAGTTGACTTTGGCAGGTATTCGTAGCAATGGATATACAGAGATAAACAGTAGTGCAGAGGTTAATTATATATCAAGATGCAGTTAGTAGAGAGAGATCAGGGTTAAATGCAAGCAGCTTCAGTCTACAAACAGTAGTGCAGAGGTTAATTGTATTTCAGGATGCAGTTAGTAGAGAGAGTTCACGGTTAAATGCAAGCAGCTTCACTATACAAATCTTACAGTTGTAGTATGTTTAGGTGTACTTCAGAAGAGAGTTGCACAGTGTGTTTATGACAGTTTATACAGCACCTGTCCAGAAGTCGCTGAATGAGATTTCTCCTTTAAGCAAACTGCAGCTGCTGAGAGTGCGATGAGTGCAGCACAGAGATCCGGTCCCAATGAGCTTCGTGAGCAGTGTGAACGCTGTGGTCCCTGCGTTTCCTGTTTGCTGAGTGGCTTGTTACGCCAGGTTGTTAGGAATACTCACAAGCAGACCCTGGATGGGGGAGGTGTGGAGTGAAGTCCTGCTGCAGATATGTAATGTCAGCTCCGGCTGAAGTAGAGGTATGCTGATAGAAAAGGAAATAAATACACAGTTTAAATCCTGTTATGCTGTAGAAAAGGTAAGGACTGGAACTGTAGCTATTACACTTCAATAAACCAGCAAAGGACCATGGGAGGAAGCAGGTTTATATTGGGTTCAGGTAGGAAGTTAACAAGATGTAAAGGTGGTATATAGTATTTGCTTGACACATTTAAGGTGGAATAGGAGGATCATGACACATCCCCCCCCAAAGATCCATCAAGAAGGGATCAGGGTGCGGGACGATCGGGATGGCGCCTATGAAAGAGAGACACCAGCTGGGGAGCCGAGAGGTTGGCTGCAGGCTCCCAAGAATCTTCAGAGGAATCAAATCCAGCCCAATGGACAAGGTACTGCAGTTGTCCATTGCATCGACGAGAGTCCAAAACCGAATGTACTTCATATTCAGGATCCGGCGTCGGGGACACCAGAGCAGGAACAGGTAGAAGACGAGAGGTATCACAGGGTTTGATCAATGATATATGAAAAGTCGGGTGGATGCGGTAAGTAGCAGGGAGCTGTAAGGTAACAGTAAGTGGGTTGCGAATGGCTACAATTGGAAAAGGACAAACAAAGAGATTGTTAAACTTCCTGCATGGTGAGGGTATTTTAAGATTTTTTGTGCTCAACCAAACCATGTCCCCAACTTTGTAATTAGGTTGTGGACGATGCCGTAAATCATAGTAGCGCTTTTGAGAAGCTTGTGCATGCTTGATATTGCTTTGCACCACATTGTATGTTAGTTTAATAGAATTGATGAGATCATTAACCTGAGGACAAGGAGTGTGAGAGGATGATAAGGGATGGAAACGTGGATGGAGTCCTGAGTTGATATAGAAAGGTGAAAATCCGGTAGAAGAGTTAGTAGTATTATTGTATGCGAATTCCTCTTGAGGTATGAAGGAGACCCATGATTCGTGGGTGCTAGAGCAGAAGCATCTTAAGTACTGCTCTAGCCACTGGTTGGTCCTCTCACAGAGACCATTTGACTGCGGGTGGTATGAGGTGGTGAGATGTTGCTGAATGGAAAGAGAGGAACAGAGAAATTTCCAAAACTTTGAGGTGAACTGCAAGCCTCTGTCACTCAATACAGATGTAGGTAATCCGTGAAGGCGCACAACCTCTTTGATAAACAGCTCGGCGGTTTGTTGTGCTGTAGGGAGAGAGTCAGTTGGTATGAAATGAGCCATACGAGAAAATAGATCCACTACGACAAATATGGCAGTCTTTCCTTGGGATTTAGGGAGATCAACGATAAAGTCCATAGAGAGGCTTTTCCATGGGCAATCTGGAATGGGTAGATTTTGTAATAGGCCAATAGGCAATTGGTGTGAAGGCTTAGAGGTCTGACAGGTGGGGCAGGACTTGATATAGGCTTTTACTGAGTGTTTCATGGAGGGCCACCAAAAATGTCTTTGTAGGAGATCCAGTGTCTTTTGTACACCTAAGTGTCCAGCCAGTGTAGAATCAGTGTAGGAACTTGTAGTGGGATCCAATTGTTGTTGGGTTTTGAGCTCTGAAAAATCCTTGGACATGAAACCAATGAAGGATGTTTTAGGGATTATAGTTGCGTAGGAAGGTTCAGAGTGGGGCTTATGGTCCTTGCGTGAGAGTGCGTCAGCTTTACCGTTTTTTGATCCGGGGCGGTAGCTTATGGTAAAATTGAACCGGGAGAAGTAGAGGCTCCAACGAAGTTGGAGAGCAGAGAGAGTGCGATTGGTTTGGAGGTATTGGAGATTTTTGTGATCGGTGAGAATAGTTATAGGGTGTTCTGCCCCCTCCAGTAAGTGTCTCCACTGATCAAAGGATGACTTGATGGCTAATAACTCTTTTTCCCCTGTGGGGTAATTCAACTCAGCGGGTGTTAAAAGTCTGGAGAAATAACAAACAGGATGGATCTGTTTGTCAGGAGAGGAACTTTGAGAAAGAACTGAACCAATGGCATATTCGGAAGCGTCAACTTCTAATATGAACTGAGCTTTGCTGTTTGGTAATTGAAGAATAGGTGATGACACAAACAGGGACTTGAGGTCATTGAAGGTTTTTTGAGACTGGGGGGTCCAGAGGAAAGGCTTTGTCGTCTTAGTGAGATTTGTTAATGGCTTAGTGATAGCTGCGAAATTATGGATAAAGCGCCTGTAAAAGTTTGCAAAGCCTAAGAAGCGTTGTACTTCTTTGATAGTGGTTGGTGTAGGCCAAGATGTGATGGCTTTGATTTTATTGTCTTCCATCATAATGGTACTTTGACTGATACGGTAACCTAGGAATGAGACCTCTGTAACATGGAAGAGACATTTCTCTAATTTTACGTAAAGACTATGTGACCTTAGTCTGGACAACACTTGCCTGACATGTATGACATGTTCTGAAAGGGAAGAAGAATAGATTAGAATATCGTCAAGATAGACCACCAGAAAAGTGTCTAAGATGTCCCTAAAGATATCGTTGATAAAATTCTGGAATGTCGCCGGGGCGTTGCACAGACCGAATGGCATAACAGTATATTCAAAAAGACCATACCTAGTCCTAAATGCTGTCAGCCACTCGTCCCCGGACCTTATTCTAACAAGGTTGTATGCGCCCCTAAGGTCTAGTTTGGTAAATATAGTAGCGCCACTCAACCTCTCAACCAATTCTGGGATTAGAGGTAGCGGGTACCTGTTCTTTATTGTGCGTTTATTTAATTCACGATAATCTATAATAGGGCGCAAGGACCCGTCCTTGTTTTTTACAAAAAAGATGCCGGCACTGGCAGGGGAAGTGGAGGGACGGATGAAACCTTTTTTTTAAATTATCAGTTATGTAGTTTTTTAAATGTTGTAACTCAGGTCTGGACAGGGGATAGATATGGCCGTAGGGAATGGTGGCTCCAGGTAACAGGTCAATGGGGCAATCGTAGGACCTGTGTGGAGGTAATGACTCGGCCTCTTTCTGATCGAAGACATCAGAGAAATCTGAATACTGAGGAGGAATAGAAGGAGCAGAGGTAGAGAGTAAATGAGCAGTTGGAAAACAGGTCTTAGAGCAGTAAGAAGAGGGAAAGGATAGAGTAAGTGTGTCCCAATGCACCGTGGGTTGGTGTAACTGTAACCAGGTAATTCCCAGAACTATAGGATAGAGAGGGGATGATATAATTTCAAAGGTAATGGTCTCAGAATGACCAGAGGCAGTAGTAACCAGTAAGGGAATAGTCTGTTGCATGACAGGACCAGATGGTAGATGTGAACCGTCAATAACTTTGAGAGGCAGAGGTGTGCTTTTGAAAGAAGAAGGTATTTTATTAACAGTGACTAAACTCAAATCAATAAAGTTGGCACATGCTCCGGTATCTATGATGGCTTCACACTTTATCTTGTGTTGTTCCCACTGCAAGGATAAGGGTAATGTTAGATAGGCAGTGGCAATATTTTTTGTGTTTAGGCAATGGTTGAAAGGGTGTACCTTACCTATCTTCTGTTTGAGTAGTAGTGGACACTCCTTAACAACATGGTCTGCTGATGCGCAATACATGCACAAATTTAATGTACGGCATCTCAATTTCTCTTGTGGAGAGAGGGGTCCACGTAGAAAACTAATGTCCATAGGTTGCTCAGGTGGTGAAGTAGATGGCGTCTGTAAAACCCTGCGCAGAGGGGGGTTAGAGGGGCTTTTTTCTTGCCTCCTCTCCCTAAGTCTACGGTCAATAGTAGTGGTAAGGATGTACAGTTCTTCCAGGCGGTCTGGAATACCTACTCTGGCGAGTTCATCCTTAATGTCTTCGGATAAACCAAGGCGATACTGGTTTTTCAGAGAAACCTCCTTCCAGAGGGAATCTCTGGCCCATATCCTAAAACGAGTGATATACTCTTCAACTGGGGCTTTAAGCTGTTTTAAACCTCTGAGTTTGCCCTCAGCTGTAATCTGGCGGTAGGGATCATCATAAAGAGAGGAGAGGGCTTTAAGGAAGCAGTCCAGGGAATTTAGTATTGGGTCTTGTGACTCATAGAAAGAGTCAGCCCAGACCCTTGGCTCTCCCCTAATGTATGAAAGGATGGTTAGTACTTTGGCCCTGTCAGTGGGGTAGGTCCTAGGGCGTAAATCGAAAAGCAATAAGCATGCATTACGAAATTGACGAAAAGTGGAGCGGTCCCCTGAGAACTTTTCGGGGTATGAAATCTGGGGTTCAGCATGATGGTCATTTCCAGAGTTTCTATTTGATAACACTTCCCTTAAGCAGGCTTTTAGGCTTTGATTTTCCACCTGCAAATCCCTGAAAGCCTGGGTTAGGTTATCCAGCCTTTGATTTAGGCTGTGTAGCTGGGGAGTGACGTCAGTGGGCTCCATGGCTACTATATATGGCTGGTTTATTATGTAACAATCAACTCACTTGTAATTGTAACAACCAAGATATCATGTAAAATTGAGGATGTGTTACAAGAGTTGAGGATGACAGTACACTATATGCTTTTAGCGAACTGTATAACACTTGTTGTTAATTTTGCCGGACAGCTAGCTCCCAGTAACTGGAGTGTCTATTAGTGGGAGTTGACTTTGGCAGGTATTCGTAGCAATGGATATACAGAGATAAACAGTAGTGCAGAGGTTAATTATATATCAGGATGCAGTTAGTAGAGAGAGATCAGGGTTAAATGCAAGCAGCTTCAGTCTACAAACAGTAGTGCAGAGGTTAATTGTATTTCAGGATGCAGTTAGTAGAGAGAGTTCACGGTTAAATGCAAGCAGCTTCACTATACAAATCTTACAGTTGTAGTATGTTTAGGTGTACTTCAGAAGAGAGTTGCACAGTGTGTTTATGACAGTTTATACAGCACCTGTCCAGAAGTCGCTGAATGAGATTTCTCCTTTAAGCAAACTGCAGCTGCTGAGAGTGCGATGAGTGCAGCACAGAGATCCGGTCCCAATGAGCTTGGTGAGCAGTGTGAACGCTGTGGTCCCTGCGTTTCCTGTTTGCTGAGTGGCGTGTTACGCCAGGTTGTTAGGAATACTCACAAGCAGACCCTTGATGGGGGAGGTGTGGAGTGAAGTCCTGCTGCAGATATGTAATGTCAGCTTCGGCTGAAGTAGAGGTATGCTGATAGAAAAGGAAATAAATACACAGTTTAAATCCTGTTATGCTGTAGAAAAGGTAAGGACTGGAACTGTAGCTATTACACTTCAATAAACCAGCAAAGGACCATGGGAGGAAGCAGGTTTATATTGGGTTCAGGTAGGAAGTTAACAAGATGTAAAGGTGGTATATAGTATTTGCTTGACACATTTAAGGTGGAATAGGAGGATCATGACACACCCCTTCTCATTACAGAGATGCACATCACCTAATATGCTTAATTGGTAGTAGGCTTTCGAGCCTATACAGCTTGGAGTAAGACAACATGCATAAAGAGGATGATGTGGTCAAAATACTCATTTGCCTAATAATTCTGCACTCCCTGTACACTACAATTAAATAAATTACATTAATTAAATACAATTACCTAAATTACACAAAATAAAAAAGAAATGATCAAATATTTAAACTAATTACACCTAATCTAATAGCCCTATCAAAATAAAAAAGCCCCCCAAAATAAAAAAAAACCTAGCCTAAACTAAACTGCCAATAGCCCTTAAAAGTGCCTTTTGCGGGGCATTGTCCCAAAGAAATCAGCTCTTTTACCTGTAAAAAAATTTACAAACAACCCCCCAAACAGTAAAACCCACCACCCACACAACCAAACCCCCAAATAAAACTCTATCTAAATAAACCTAAGCTCCCCATTGCCCTGAAAAGAGCATTTGGATGGACATTGCCCTTAAAAGGGCATTTAGCTCTTTTTCCTTGCCCAAACCCCTAATCTAATAATAAAACCCACCCAATAAACCCTTAAAAAAACCTAAGGCATCCGGGGCGGAGCATCCTCTTCTTTCAACTCCTCTTGAAGAATGAAGGTTCCTTTAAATTATGTCATCCAAGATGGCGTGCCTTGAATTCCCGTTGGCTGATAGAATTCTATCAGCCAATTGGAATTAAAGGTGAAAAAATCCTATTGGCTGATGCAATCAGCCAATAGGATTGAGTTTCAATCCTATTGGTTGATCCATTCAGCCAATAGGATTGAGCTCACATTCTATTGGTTGTTCCAATCAGCCAATAGAATGCAAGCTCAATCCTATTGGCTGATTGAATCAACCAATAGGATTTTAGTTTAGGCTAGGGTTTTTTTTTATTTTGGGGGGGCTTTTTTATTTTGATAGGGCTATTAGATTAGGTGTAATTAGTTTAAATATTTGATCATTTATTTTTTATTTTGTGTAATTTTGTGTTTTTTATTTTTTGTAATTTAGTTAATTGTATTTAATTAATGCAATTTATTTAATCATAGTGTAATGTTAGGTTTTAGTGTAACTCAGGTTAGGTTTTATTTTTCAGGTTAATTTGTATTTATTTTAACTAGGTAGTTAGTAAATAGTTAATAACTATTTAGTAACTATTCTACCTAGTCAAAATAAATACAAACTTAGCTGTGAAATAAAAATAAAACCTAAGATAGCTACAATGTAACTATTAGTTATATTGTAGCTAGCTTAGTGTTTATATTACAGGTATTTATTTAGTTTTAAATAGGAATTATTTAGTTAATGATAGTAATTTTTTAGATTTATTTTAATTATATTAAAGTTAGGGGTGTTAGGGTTAGACTTAGGGTTAGGTTTAGAGGTTAATAACTTTAGTATAGTGGCGGCGTTGACATTGGGGGTGGCAGATTAGGGGTTAATAATATTTAACTAGTGTTTACAATGCGGGAGTGCAGCGTTTTAAGGGTTAATATGTTTATTATTGTGGTGGCGATGTCCGGAGCGGCAGATTAGGGGTTAATCATTTTATTTAGTGTTTGCGATGCGGGAGGGCCTCAGTTTAGGGGTTAATAGGTAGTTTATGGGTGTTAGTGTACTTTGTAACACTTTAGTTATGAGTTTTATGGTACAGCTTTGTAGCATAAAACCCATAACTACTGACTTAAGATGGCGGTACGTATCTTGATGGTATAGGCTGTACCGCTAACTTTTTGGGCTCCCAGGCAAAACTCGTAATACTGGCGCTATGGAAGTCCCATTGAAAAAGGACTTTTTGAAAGGTGCGGTAGTTACGTTGCGTTACAGCCAAAAAAGTGTGCGGTACAGCTATACCTGTAAGACTCGTAATACCAGCGGTAGTGAAAAAGCAGCGTTATGAGGCTTTTTCACTCATAACACAAAACTCGTAATCGAGCCATTTGTAAATTGCTGACATGATACAAGCCCCCCTGGCGCTCTGTGCAATTGCAATATTTAAAATGCTGGTGCACTGAAAATATCTAGCTATGCTTCACATACACGTGCAGAGAAAAATGCTAACACTAAAACAGTGATAACTCTTACTAGAAGCATTTTTGCCAATCTATGTATATTGTAAATATGTTTCTATTCAAAGAAGTAATTTATCTATGTACATTTAAATTTTGACCAGAATGTCCTTTTAACATATTTTCCCAGTATAAGTATTTTCTGATTGCCTAATGGCTGTCACATGAAAAAGGCGGAGGCAAAATTGGATTGACTTTGAAATTTGCCAGAAAATATTCTATTGCTCATTTCAAATTCAAAGTAAGTGCTATAGCATTGTCTTTTTTATTTTGTCAATTATTCAAATCTACTGTATTTAGTGATTCTTTAAATGTTTACCATAAGGATTTTAAGGTACCCTTTTGACATTGCATTGGATAATTGGACAATAATTATTGGAAGCTGCCTCTCTTTGTTAAAGGTTAAAGGGACATGAAACCCAAACATTTTTTTTCATAATTCAGATAGGGAATATAATTTTAAACATTTTTCCAATTTATTTCTATTATTTAATTTGTTTCCTTCTCTTGTTATCATTTGCTGAAATGTTTATCTAGGCAAGTTCATGAGCAGCAGAGAACCTAGTTTCTAGCTGTTGATTGGTGGCTGCATAAATATATTGAATGTGATTGGCTCGTAAACCAAATTAACTTCTAAAGCACTTTCTTAATTGAAAAGGGATAAATTCTTGGATTTACCATCACTAAAAATAAACATTAGTTTCAGTCATTAGTTACTAAAAAATGGGTGCTAAACTCACACTTTCTGTGACGTTTCCACCTCTAAACCAATAGCTGTTCGTGTCAGCTGGCATCCTAGCATGGCTATTAGTTTAGAGGTGGAAACATCACCTCATTGGTAAGGAGTGCTGTGCTGTGGGCAACTGGAGTCTCTGACTTTAGTGATCTACTGCGGCACAAAAAGCTTGAGTTTAGCACCCTTTATTAGTAACTGATGTCTGAAACTGCTGTTTATATTTATTGATGGTACATCCTAGCGTTTCTTTAAACGCTCGGAATAATGTGAAGTAAAATAAACATTGCAATGTATGCTTAGTTTTCAAAAATATCAGGAAAAGTGTAAAATTACACTTTTCCTGATATTTTTGAAAACTATTTTTTTTTTTTATTTCCTTAAAGCGGTTGGAGTGCATTCTGCCAAAAATACCCTGCAGTATTTTTACAAAGGCAATAATTGGTTACCAAGAAGGAAATAAGATAAGTATGCTCGGACTTCCGGTGGACGGCGTTTGAAGATGGCCACAGATTATTGAAGCTCCGTGTAGCTTGTGGAAATAGTGACCATATACTTAACCATCCTCACATCACTTGGCACAAACTTGTGCCCGGGAACTATCCTGGATCAAGGCATACCACCCCTTGGTCGCAGAGAAGCAAGTTAAAATAGGAAATGACATTTAGCGCTGTGACAGGCTTTCTACCGCCATGTGGTATATAGTTTTAACTGTACAATGGAAACACTCACTACTGAAGAATCGGATACAGCCGTCCAAATATTAGCTGAAATATAAGCCTTTTTCATGCCTAGGCTGGATCTACTTCTATCCTCCTGCATGAGTCTCTGCGCAGAAATGAAAATAACGGAACAACCTCTCCAGCTAGAGAGTCATTTCAAGTCATCCTGGCCATATCTGTCAAACCATGATGAACAATGCTGCATCCCACCCATGTCAGACAGATAGAAGTCTCATAGACCTAGCTTTTGTGCAAATGAGAGCAGCAACGGAGATGCCAACGATAAACACAACTCCCTTATATCTACAGATACTGAAACCTGCCGCATGATTCATATTTTGAATCAAATTGGGGCTTACTGCTGTCCTCCTTACCCTCTCTGGCGCATATTTCAGCTGGATTAAGCAGTGAAGAGAATATTGCCTACTACACCCCCAATCCCCCAAACCGTACCAAGAACTACTTTGTCTCGCAACATCTGCCTATTATTAAACATGGAGACCGACAAGATCACCATCCAGGTAAAATTAACCTTATATCTACACAATTTACCATCAAACCTGAGGTGATATGGAGCGGCTTCTGCAGAGCCATTGCAGGACACTCTATGGTGGCGCACATGTACATACGTTAGGAGAAAAATGGAGGATCCGAATTCTATCTGGCACACCTATAAATACTCGAAGTCACAGGACGGTCCCCATGTTAAGGGCACTTTAAAATATGACTGCAGAGCAAGGGGTATTGGCTGACCGACTGCTTGATTGACTCGACTACGGAGCTAGTATATTGCTTCGATTATCTGCTGTTTTGAAACACCCGTGAACACTGTTTTTGGCTTGTACCTGGGTATATCCCAGAGATTGAGCTGCTGTTTGTAACTAGTATAAGTTTGATTGTTTTATGTTTTAAGATTTTCTTTTACTAATATTCATTGTCTTGAGGTAATAGGGAGTCCCTTTGCATGTTTGTTATATGTAGTGCTCTGGTACGATCTGCTTTATACCTCTTGTTGCAATATACTGTTCTCACTTTCTTACCATGTATATAGGTCCACCCCAATTATGACAATCTTTTTGATTTTGCCGATATAAATTGCAAGATAAGCCACCATCTTCCTACTATAACTTCACTTGTAAATGTGGTAACACTAATGTTCCCTTTTAATCATTTTCTCAAATTTTTATTGTTTAAAAGGTTAGTAACTTTGTAATATTCTCAAAACTCTAGCTATTTCTCCCATATCACAGTCTGGAATACACATAATTTTACATGGGTCACTCTACCTCTTTCAAACATTCCAAGTACTCTACGGGCCTATCTATCAAGCTGTCAACCGCAAATATGCTGGAATTCCACAGCGTAATTGTTGCAAGCTTGATCCGACTTAGTTATCAAAGCTTACAGACCGGCAAATGTTGAAATTTGTGATGTAGCATATGATTCTGTCTCAATCCGACGCAGATCGATGCTCACGTCATTACAGATGTTCCAAATACACATTCGGCTCTATTTGACACTTTTTCCAAGTTATCAATTTTTTTTATTTTTTTTTCAGCCCGCTTTATATCGCCGGCTTGTTATCAAATTTTTAACAGGTACGCTCGTGGCTATTCCGGCCCAGCGTACCTGATTTTCAATTCCGACACACCCTGGAGGCCGCTGATACTATAGAAATCAATGGGAGTCTGAAAGCACCAAAACTTATGTTCGATGCTGCCAGATATCCCATTGATTTCTATGGTTGAAAACAAGTTACGTTTACACCTAACACCCTAACATAAACCCTGAGTCTAAACACCCATAATCTGCTGCCCCGACATTGCCACAACCTAAATAAAGTTATTAACCCCTATTCTGCCGCTCCCCACCACCACCGCCACTAAATAAACGTATTAACCCCTAAACCTCTGGCCTCCCACATCACTACCACTAACAAAACCTATTAACCCCTAAACCGTCAGCCCCCCACATCGGCAAAAAATATATTAAGCTATTAACCCCTAAACCTAACAACCCGCTAACTTTAAATTAAAATTACAACATCCCTATCTTCAAATACATTTAAACTTACCTGTAGAATTAAAATTAACTATATTAAACTATTAATTAACCTACTCTAACTATTATCCTACAATTAAATTAAACTACCAATTAAATAAAATAAATTACATATTAAAAAACCTAACCCTACTCAAATAAATTAAATATACAATTAAACCTTATTAAAAGGACTAAATTACAGAAAAAAACAAACACTAAGTTACAAAAACAAAACACTAAATTATGAAAAATAAAAAAACACATTATCAAAAATAAAAAATAATTACACCTAATCTAATAGCCCTATCAAAAAAAAAAAAAAAAACCAAAATAAAAAAAAACCTAGCTTACAATAAACTACCAATGGCCCTTAAATGGGCCTTTTGTGTGGCTTTGCTCCAAAGAAATCATTTCTTTTACCTGTAAAAAAAAATACAAACACCACCTAACAGTAAAACCCACCAAATAACCAACCAACCCACCCAAATAAAAAACCTATCTAAAATAACCTAAGCTCCCCATTGCCCTGAAAAGGGCATTTGTATGGGCATTGCCCTTAAAAGGGCATTTAGCTCTTTTACATGCCCAGACCCTAATCTAAAAATAAAAACCCACCCAAAAAACCCTTAAATAAACCTAACACTAACCCCCGACGATCCACTTACAGTTATTGAAGTCCCGCTTGAAGGATCCATCCAGCCGGCAAGAAGTCTTCATCCAGACGGCCTCTCCAATCTTCATCCAGCTGGCGAAGTCCTCACCCAGGCGGCAAGAAGTCTTCATCCAGACGGCATCTTCTATCTTCATCCATCCGGCGCGGAGCGGGTCCATCCTGAAGACATCCGGCACGGAGCATCCTCTTCATACAGTCGCCGCCGTAAACTGGAACTTCAATGCAAGTGACGCCATCCAAGATGGCGTCCCTTGCATTCCTATTGGCTGAAAGATTTTAATCAGCCAATAGGATTAGAGCTGCTAAAATCCTATTGGCCGTTCCAATCAGCCAATAGTTTTTTTGCAGCTCTCATCCTATAGTTAGTGGTAGTGATGTGGGAGGCCAGAGGTTTAGGGGTTAATACGTTTATTTAGGTTGCGGCGGGTCTGGGAGCAGCGGGATAGGGGTTAATTAGTTTTTTTTAGGTTGCGGCGGGGTTGGAGAGTGGCGGGATAGGGGTTAAAAACTTTATTTATGTTGCGGCGGGGTCGGGGAGCAGCGGGATAGGGGTTAATAACTTTATTTAGGTTGCGGCGGGGTCGGGGAGCTGCGGAATAGGGGTTAATAACTTTATTTTAGTATAGTGGCGGCGTTTAGGAACAGGGTATAAATAAAGTTTGGAAAAAGCCGAATAGACGCGAGATCGATGACTGCTAGTTAACAACAGTTCGATGCTCATCGCCCCATACTTGGTGCGCGTCTTTTTGAGATATGCGGCTGCGATGTTAGGCGAGCGTATTGGTGCTGACGAATGCAACAAAGTTGAGGCTTTGATAAATATCCTCCTACATCTCAATTTACATAAGGCCATTCTATGTTCATTTGGTATTTGGTACTATTTACATTCTATGCAATAGTATAACGAGTGCTCCCTACATTATTTCAGACAACATCTCAAGTGACTTAATTTCTGGGCTTCAGAGAGGATTTTCCATGCAACATTCATATAAAAATCTGGAGATTTTTTTCTAATATTCATCATAAAAATTTTGAATCTTACTCTGAAGTTCTAACAGGGCCACGCAGGCTTCTTATGGAATATGCATAGGGTATTCTAATTGTTTTGTTTAGTTTTTGTTTAGTTTGTATGTTTAGTTTAATTAAGTTTAAAAAGGAGAGAGTTTGGGTAATAACTAATAAGAAAACCTTGGTATCTATATGCAATAAATATATATTTTTATGTATTATCATATACCATACTTTCATAATTCAAATTGTCACATATCCTGGAAATCTACCTCCTCTTCTCGTATACAATTGTATCACAAGCCAGCAACTAATGTCTCCTATTTTCATGTGTTGTGTACCAAGTGCTTTTATGATAATGTCTATTTTAAATTTATTGAGTATGACTTTAAACATTGTCGAAATATCTGTATGTAATTGTCTACATATTATATTCCTGAACTCTCTTCAATAAAAAGAATAATAAAAAAAGATAAGTATGTTCAATAGGTTTTTCAGTTAGTGATTCCCTAGAATATAAAAAATTTGCAATGTAATGTTTAATTGATGATATATTTGCATACATAAAACACAACTTTAATGATTCATTAAAAACAGGAAATTGAATTAAAAAGCTGATTGCTGGATAACATTGCCCCTCATATACCATGTGAGATGAGCACATTTGTTTCTGTTAAATATCATGGGCCCAGTACTTTATACCCCTTACACCAGTATACACAATGGAAGACAATGGAATCCAGCCTCTTATCAAAAATAATAAAACCTCTTCATTGCTTCCACATAATGGAAGGATCCCCACGGTGTGGAAGCAATATATAAGTTTTATTATTTTTAATAAGAGGCTGGATTCCATTGTCTTTCATTGTGTATACTGGGATTGGCAGTCCCTGATGAATCCGTTCCACAGGTGGATGGGTGCTGTCTCCACTGATGGAATTTGAATACCTTACACCAGTATACTACTAAACAAAATTTGGGAATGACATAGGGTAAAAGCAAACAACCTTAACTCTGGTAGTCAGCCAAATGTCACTTGGGAATCTTTAGTATCCTCTGGTGGATTCTCATTTTGTAGACAACACCTCTTTACAGGTTCATTGTACTGACAATGTTTCTAAGTACATGAAAGAAGAAAAGTCAAATGTTAAGGGGTCCATTTATTAAAGGCTTCTCATGCCCTCGCCCCTCCAGGACTACAGGTTCTCTTCCCTAACCTCTTCTCCACCTCTCAGGGGGAGAATTTCAATCTCCCTAGTCTCGTCCGACCGGGAAGATTGACAGCTCATGCCCGCTTGTAATTGGCTGTGCACGGAAAGGGGGTGACATTGCACAATAGCGCTCTTGTGCAATGCTAAATTTCAACAGTGGAATTCAACTCGCCAGAGGCAAGCTGCGGTGGACAGGGGGGCATATGTATGCCCATGTCTGCCGTAGCTTGATAAATCGAACCCTAAATATTTTTTTTTTTTTTACAAAAAAAAGATAAATAAAAAGTGTTTAAAATAGAAATGCAATCCTTGATACGTATTGCTTACTGGCTGACAGGATCACTCACAATGAAATAGTTGGTTTATTCAGCACAAGTATATCTATTTTTTAGGAAACAAAGCACTGTAATACATTTTGAATTTCTAATGATATGTGCTTCTTGCCCAAACCTGAGGATATAAGAAATAAGGCTTTTTAAGTTTACATGTGCAAAGCATATTGATAATTAGCACTGCCATGAAATGCGTAGTATTTACAACACTCAGTTGTAGTTCAGTTTGATAAGTAATAGATGTAAGACATGAACCTAGATAGTCTAAATACATAAAAAGTCCTACCTTGTGTTTGTATATAGCTATGTAAAAATGTAACTATTTGTACAATATGTAATGTATTGCTGGCATATCCCAGGAAATACTTGAAAATGTGTGAAATCTCAATGTATTTTTTTCCTGGTAAAAGATTTTGGGCTAGATTAAGAGTGGAGTGCAAATTAACGCTTCCACTTTAGAGTTAATTGTGCTAGAAGTAAGGTTTTTGCGCTCCTCCCGTTGTAGTCGTATTACGAGTTGAAATTAAACTGTTTTTGCTCTAGTGGTAACACAACAAGTGCAAAAATCCAAAGTTAGAATATTGCGTGCGCATTCACGTATTGACCTATAGAAGTCAATGGAGAAAAAAAGTGGAAAAAACCTAACACCCCACTCTTGCGCAAACACAATGGCATATTCTCATTTGCGCTAACCCAACATGAAAATATGAATATTTCATATTCCAATGATCTTTACATAGCAGAATATGTTCTATTTATTTATAAATACATATTTCTATATATATATGATGGTATTTTGGTACAATATCTATCTACACACACACACACACACACATATATATATATATATATTATATATATGATTGTATATAGGTATAGATATATACAGATAAATATATAGGAATAGCTTTTTATAAATACATAGAACATATTCTTACAGTAAATACATAGTTAAAACCTTTACTAAATATTAATATTTTATAAATATGGTATTACACGTTTTCATCTACTTAACAGAAAAGGGCTCTGATGCACTGCTTTATATGTCTATATATCTGTACATATGTATTAATGTGTTTATATGTGTATATATGTCTGTACACATATACACACACACAATATATGTCCAAAATAAAGAAGGCACTCTCCGGATTTGAATTAAAGGGATAGTCAACACCAGAATTGTTGTTGTTTAAAAAAATAGATAATCCCTTTTTTACCCATTCCCCAGCTTTGTATAATAAACACGGTTATAATAATACACGTTTTACCTCTGTAATTACCTTGTATCTAAGAGGCCTATTTATTAAAGGTCTGTCGGATCAGGTCCGACAGACCTCGCTGAATGCAGAGAGCAATATGTTCTCTGTATTCAGCATTGCACCAGCAGCTCTTGTGAGCCGCTGGTGCAACGCCGCCCCCTGCAGATTCGCGGCCAATCGGACACCAGCAGGGGGTGTCAATCAACCTGATCGTACTCAATCGGGTTGAATTGCGGAGATGTCTGTCCACCCGCTCAGAGCAGGCGGATAGGTTATGGAGCAGCGGTCTTTATAAATGGGCCCCTTGATAAATGGGCCCCTATGCCTCTGCAGACTGCCCCATTATTTCAGTTCATTTGACAGACTTGCATTTTAGCCAATCAGTGCTCACTCCTTGGTAAATTCACGTGCGTGAGCTCAATGTTATCTATGTGAAGCACTAATGCCCTCTAGTGTTGAAAAACTGTCAAAATGCTTTCAGATTAGAGGCGGCCTTCAAGGTCTAAGATATTAGCACATGAACCTCCTTGGTTTAGCTTTCAACTAAGAATACCAAGAGATTAAAGCAAAATTGGTGATAAAAGTAAATTGGAAAGTTGTTTAAAATTTCATGCTCTATTTGAATCATGAAAGTTTTTTTGGACTTGACTGTCCCTTTAATTCAAATCCAGAGAGTGCCTTCTTTATTTTGGACATATTGGGAAGTTTGTTGTGCCCCCCGGTCAGTATTTAATCACTGTGGCCTAGATTTAGAGTTTGGCGGTAGCCGTCAAAACCAGCGTTAGGGGGTCCTAACGCTGTTTTTTACCGCCCGCGGGTATTTGGAGTCAGTCATTAAAGGGTCTAACGCTCACTTTGCAGCCGCGACTTTTCCATACTGCAGATCCCCTTACGTCAATTGCGTATCCTATCTTTTCAATGGGATCTTTCTAACACCGGTATTTAGAGTCTTGGCTGAAATGAGCGTTAGAAATCTAACGACAAAACTCCAGCCGCAGAAAAAAAACAGGAGTTAAGAGCTTTCTGGGCTAACGCCGGTTCATAAAGCTCTTAACTACTGTGCTCTAAAGTACACTAACACCCATAAACTACCTATGTACCCCTAAACCGAGGTCCCCCCACATCGCCGCCACTATAATACATTTTTTTAACCCCTAATCTGCCGACCGCACACCGCCGCCACCTACGTTATATACTTATGTACCCCTAATCTGCTGCCCCTAACACCGCCGACCCCTGTATTATATTTATTAACCCCTAATCTGCCCCCCTCAACGTCGCCGACACCTACCTACACTTATTAACCCCTAATCTGCCAACCGGACATCACCGCTACTCTAATAAATGTATTAACCCCTAAAGCTAAGTCTAACCCTAACACTAACCCCCCTAAGTTAAATATAATTTAAATCTAACAAAATAAATTAACTCTTATTAAATAAATTATTCCTATTTAAAGCTAAATACTTACCTGTAAAATAAACCCTAATATAGCTACAATATAAATTATAATTATATTGTAGCTATTTTAGGAATAATATTTATTTTACAGGCAACTTTGTAATTATTTTAACCAGGTACAATAGCTATTAAATAGTTAATAACTATTTAATAGCTACCTAGTTAAAATAATTACAAAATTACCTGTAAAATAAATCCTAACCTAAGTTACAATTAAACCTAACACTACACTAGCAATAAATTACTTAAATAAAATACCTACAATTATCTACAATGAAACCTAACACTACACTATCAATAAATTAATTAAATACAATACCTACAAATAAATACAATTAAATAAACTAACTAAAGTACAAAAAATAAAAAAGAACTAAGTTACAAAAAATAAAAAAATATTTACAAACATTAGAAAAATATTACAACAATTTTAAACTAATTACACCTACTCTAAGCCCCCTAATAAAATAACAAAGCCCCCCAAAATAAAAAAATGCCCTACCCTATTCTAAAATTAAAATAGAGAAGCTCTTTTACCTTACCAGCCCTTAAAAGGGCCATTTGCGGGGCATGCCCCAAAGAATTCAGCTCTTTTGCCTGGAGAATAAAAACATACAATACCCCCCCCCAACATTACAACCCACCACCCACATACCCCTAATCTAACCCAAACCCCCCTTAAATAAACCTAACACTAAGCCCCTGAAGATCTTCCTACCTTATCTTCACCACACCGGGTATCACACCGATTCGTCCTGGCTCCGATGTCTTGATCCAAGCCCAAGCGGGGGGCTGAAGACATCCATCCTCCGGCTGAAGTCTTGATCCAAGCATGCAGAAGAGGACATCCGGACCGGCAAACATCTTCATCCAGGCGGCATCTTCTATGTTCTTCCATCCGATGACGAATGGCTGATCTTCAAGACCTCCAGCGCGGATCCATCCTCTTCCTCCGACAACTAGACGACGAATGAAGGTTCCTTTAAGGGACGTCATCCAAGATGGCGTCCCTCGAATTCCGATTGGCTGATAGGATTCTATCAGCCAATCGGAATTAAGGTAGGAAAATTCTGATTGGCTGATCTAATCAGATTCAAGTTCAATCCGATTGGCTGATCCAATCAGCCAATCAGATTGAGCTTGCATTCTATTGGCTGTTCCGATCAGCCAATAGAATGTGAGCTCAATCTGATTGGCTGATCCAATCAGCCAATCGGATTGAACTTGAATCTGATTGGCTGATTCCATCAGCCAATCAGAATTTTCCTACCTTAATTCCGATTGGCTGATAGAATCCTATCAGCCAATTGGAATTTGAGGGACGCCATCTTGGATGACGTCCCTTAAAGGAACCTTCATTCGTCATCTAGTCGTCGGAAGAAGAGGATGGATCCGCGCTGGAGGTCTTGAAGATCAGCCGCTCGTCATTGGATGCCGCCTGAATGAAGATGTTTGCCGGTCCGGATGTCCTCTTCTGCCCGCTTGGATCAAGACTTCAGCCGGAGGATGGATGTCTTCAGCCCCCGCTTGGGCTTGGATCAAGACATCGGAGCCAGGACGGATCGGTGTGATACCCGGTGTGGTGAAGATAAGGTAGGAAGATCTTCAGGGGCTTAGTGTTAGGTTTATTTAAGGGGGGTTTGGGTTAGATTAGGGGTATGTGGGTGGTGGGTTGTAATGTTGGGGGGGGTATTGTATGTTTTTTTTTCCAGGCAAAAGAGCTGAATTCTTTGGGGCATGCCCCGCAAATGGCCCTTTTAAGGGCTGGTAAGGTAAAAGAGCTTTTCTATTTTAATTTTAGAATAGGGTAGGGCATTTTTTTTATTTTGGGGGGCTTTGTTATTTTATTAGGGGGCTTAGAGTAGGTGTAATTAGTTTAAAATTGTTGTAATATTTTTCTAATGTTTGTAAATATTTTTTTATTTTTTGTAACTTAGTTCTTTTTTATTTTTTGTACTTTAGTTAGTTTATTTAATTGTATTTATTTGTAGGTATTGTATTTAATTAATTTATTGATAGTGTAGTGTTAGGTTTCATTGTAGATAATTGTAGGTATTTTATTTAAGTAATTTATTGCTAGTGTAGTGTTAGGTTTAATTGTAACTTAGGTTAGGATTTATTTTACAGGTAATTTTGTAATTATTTTAACTAGGTAGCTATTAAATAGTTATTAACTATTTAATAGCTATTGTACCTGGTTAAAATAATTACAAAGTTGCCTGTAAAATAAATATTAATCCTAAAATAGCTACAATATAATTATAATTTATATTGTAGCTATATTAGGGTTTATTTTACAGGTAAGTATTTAGCTTTAAATAGGAATAATTTATTTAATAAGAGTTAATTTATTTTGTTAGATTTAAATTATATTTAACTTAGGGGGGTTAGTGTTAGGGTTAGACTTAGCTTTAGGGGTTAATACATTTATTAGAGTAGCGGTGATGTCCGGTTGGCAGATTAGGGGTTAATAAGTGTAGGTAGGTGTCGGCGACGTTGAGGGGGGCAGATTAGGGGTTAATACTATTTCTTATAGGGTTATTGAGGCGGGAGTGAGGCGGATTAGGGGTTAATAACTTTATTATAGTAGCGGTGAGGTCCGGTCGGCAGATTAGGGGTTAATAATTGTATGTAGCTGGCGGCGACGTTGTGGGGGGCAGATTAGGGGTTAATAAATATAATATAGGGGTCGGCTGTGTTAGGGGCAGCAGATTAGGGGTACATAACTATAATGTAGGTTGCGGCGGTGTACGGAGCGGCAGATTAGGGGTTAATAATAATATGCAGGGGTCAGCGATAGTGGGGGCGGCAGATTAGGGGTTAATAAGTGTAAGGCTAGGGGTGTTTAGACTCGGGGTACATGTTAGGGTGTTAGGTGCAGACTTAGGAAGTGTTTCCCCATAGGAAACAATGGGGCTGCGTTTAGAGCTGAACGCTGCTTTTTTGCAGGTGTTAGGTTTTTTTTCAACTCAAACTGTCCCATTGTTTCTTATGGGGGAATCGTGCACAAGCACGTTTTTGAAGCTGGCCGCATCCGTAAGCACCGCTGGTATTGAGAGTTGCAGTGGCGGTAAATTATGCTCTACGCTCCCTTTTTGGAGCCTAACGCACTGAAAACCCAGCCATTCTGTGAACTCTAAATACCAGCGGTATTTAAAAAGTGCGGCCAAAAAAAAGCATGCGTAGCTAACGCATCCCTTCTAACGCAAAACTCCAAATCTAGGCCTGTGAGTGCTAAGCCCAGCTGTACATATACGTATATATATATATATATATATATATATATATATATATATACATACAGTACATACAAACATACATATGCATCTTTAGAAATGTATATGTATGTGTCTCAATGTTAAAGCCCTTTTTTTCTAACCCCTGAGACCTCCTATCTTTGAGCCTTTATAACTTTTGTGTGCAATAATTTTTAGCGTTATTATGAGTCTAACTGTACTTTGTAATGCATTTTTATGTGTTTTCTGACACTTTTATGTTTTGCAAAACAGATAACCAGAGTTCAGAAGTCCCAGTAATCATTGTAGCGTTAGCACAATCAACTCATAATACAAGCGGTAAGCCCAATGAGCGCAAACCCTCGCAATATACCCCATATTGTCTGGGCACAAACGTTTACACTACACTCGTAATCTGGCTCTTTATAAATAAATATAAACCTGTGAAAAGGTTTCAGATGTATTACTTTTATTCAAAAGTAACCTTCATGTGTGCTACTAACCTATATTATTGTAACATTTCATCAATGTATTGGTAATAATCTTTGCGCTATACCCACTGGGTAAGTGTAAGAACTGAGAAACAAATATAACATGAACAATGCCTGTGGCAGTAGGAGCAGCAATTAATAGAAGACATGTCAGCTGGAGACTGAATTCAAAGGGACAGTCAAGTCCAAAAAAAACTTTCATGTTTTAAATAGGGCATGCAATTTTAAACAACTTCCCAATTTACTTTTATCACCAATTTTGCTTTGTTCTCTTGGTATTCTTAGTTGAAAGCTAAAACTAGGAGGTTCATGTGCTAATGTCTTAGACCTTGAAGATTGCCTCTAATCTGAATACATTTTGACCACTAGAGGGCATTAGTTCACATGTTTCATATAGATAACATTGAGCTCATGCACGTAAAGTGACCTAGGAGTGAGCACTGATTGGCTAAACTGCATGTCTGTCAAAGAACTGAAATAAGGGGGCAGTCAGCAGAGGCTTAGATACAAGATAATTACAGAGGTAAAACGTGTATTATTATAACTGTGTTGGTTATGCAAACCTGGGAAATGGGTAACAAAAATTCTGGTGTTGACTGTCCCTTTAAGCAAGTCATTGTATAATGATATAGATGAATCAGCAATCAGATTATATAGGCTCAGTCTAGGAAGTAGAAAACAGGGTACTACAAGGCTTGAACAATCTGGTTATATTCCAAACAAGGTAGCTGGAACAAGAGGTACTGCAAGACTAGAGCAACCTGGTTTTATAAGCTTAGTCTAAAAAATAGCAAACAGGGTGCCTGGAAGAAGAAGTCCTACAGGGCTGGAAGGCAGATTGCTAAAATCCCAGTTCATCAAGCAAAGCAAAATTATACACAGGTAGGTGTATACAATAAACCCAGCCCAGTTTTCAGATAGGATCCCACAAAGGTATTCAGGAATCAAACAAAACAGTTACAAGCAAACAGGGGCATATATGAGTGTTCAGCAAAGACAGTGGCCCCTATTTATCAAGGGCTGGCAGACCTGATCCGACACTGCGGATCAGGTCCGCTAGACCTCACTGAATACGGCGAGCAATACGCTCGCCGTATTCAGCATTGCACCAGCAGCTCACAAGAGCTGCTGGTGCAACTCCGCCCCTGCAGACTCGCGGCCAATCGGCCGCCAGCAGGGGGGTGTCAATCAACCCAATCGTACTCGATCGGGTTGATTTCTGGCGATGTCTGTCCGCCTGCTCAGAGCAAGCGGACAGGTTATGGAGCAGCGGTCTTTGTGACTGCTGCTTCATAACTGCTGTTTCTGGCGAGCCTGCAGGCTCGCCAGAAACACGGTGCATCAAGCTCCATACGGAACTTGATACATATGCCCCTATATCTAAAGACAGGTCTATAGCCAGCAGGGGTCAGAAAAATCAACACCCTGAACAAGCGGTTCAGTTCAGAACACTGCAAGAGAACAGTGATTGCAGGCTGGAATCAAGCCCATTCTTAAATCCAAGCAGTCAATGATCACTCAATCGCTAGAGCAAACAGCCCATGAATACAGATACTGCTGTTGAAATCTGTGCAGCTTCAGGAAATTCCAAGTGTTATCTAGTAGAAAATGCCAGTAAACTTTCTGCATAACACTGTGATGATTACTGGAAATTAAAAAAAAAAAAGAAAGAAAGAAATTCAAAGGGCTGAGTGGAAATACTTTACTATTGGTCTCTCTCAATGCTAAAGGTGAACTCAAAAATTAAGTGAGATTGAGGAAGAGGTTCCCAATTATTTAAAAAAAAAATTCTCCCATTTAAATTATTCCCAGTGATCTATTTTACCTGCTGGGGTGTATTAAATTGTTTACAAGTAGCTCCTTTACCCCTATTTTGGCCTTTGAAATAGCTGATTTAGCCTGTGGTTTCCCAACCTATACTAAAAGTTTTGATACTGGAGTCTCAGTTATTGAATAGCCTAAGTAAACACAGCCAGCAGAAGAAATGACACTCACAGTGGGGTGCAGGATAGTTAAGTAATAAAATGATAATTTTCTATTGTTCTCTCTATGTATTGAGTTTTGGTTTTCCAGACAAATATAAGATAAGGAAGCAAGTGTGTGGACATAAAAGTGATAACATAATGAGATCTGATATTACCTGAAGCTCAACCCATTGTAATAGGCTGTGGTTTCAAAGCACAAAACCAGCTACTTCATATACACAAATAAGCATGAAAATGCAATTTCTCGTACATTTTATACTCTGCAGCTGGTTTAACAAGTCATTGAATTTACATTAAAGGGACACTGAACCCAATTTTTTTCTTTTGTAATTCAGAAAGAGCATGCAATTTTAAGCAACTTTCTAATTTACTCCTATTATCAATTTTTCTTCGTTCTCTTGCTATCATTATTTGAAAAAAGAAGGCATTAAAGCTTTTTTTTGGTTTCAGTACTCTGGACAGCACTTTTTTATTGGTGGATGAATTTATCCACCAATCAGCGAGGACAACCCAGGTTGTTCACCAAAAATGGGCCGGCATCTAAACTTACATTCTTGCATTTCAAATAAAGATACCAAGAGAATGAAGAAAATTTGATAATAGGAGTAAATTAGAAAGTTGCTTAAAATTTCATTCTTAATCTGAATCACAAAAGAATTTTTTTGGGTACAGTGTCCATTTAATATAAAAACAATATTACAGTGTACTGTCCCTTTAACTAGTTTATCAGCCATCAGGTAACAGTACAGGTAGGGATTAGACAAGATACTCAGAGTACACACAAAGGTCAAAAGCAAAGTGACAGGCTGGGAACAAGATTGCCAGGGTCTCCATATTTTACCAAGCACCTAATAGGTAAAGGCAAGAACCCTTTTTCCTCCTCCTATTCAGTTTTGGTACCTAGGAAACAACAGGGGTATTTCTGACGAAGAACAAATAATTAGCACTATCCCTTAGCGCATATCACATTCAAAATCTTTATGTAAAGCTAACGCACCCTCGGCTGTCAGTCTCACTAAGCCAACGCTAAGTTTGCATGGCCCCGGACTCCAAGAGCAGCAGCCATCCTAGCTATAGCATGCCCCTGGGATCTCTCATCAGCGCTAGAGGTAAGAATATTGTGGCTACTACCACATTTCAAGGCTTGACAAGATGAAACCAGAAGTAATTGGATTTCAAGGAATTAAGTGGAAATAATTGATTTGGGGCTCTCTCACTGCTAAAGGTGGACTCATCTCTTTAAAATATTTGTAATCCTATTTGATTGATTAATATAAAGTATATTAGAATGACAACACTGTTAAAAAGAGAAATTATTGGGCTCTATAATTATATATGCTGATTTAATGTACATTGCATAGTGAGGCTAAAATGTAATGCTGCTAAAAATATTGGGTATATTGCAGCTTTACCTGAATAAACTCTGAAGTACAAGATTATATGGTGGTTGCCTCGTAATAATTGACTCTCACTCTCTATAAGTGAACTGAGCCTCCTCCATATTTTATGGTAGGGATGGTGTTCTTTTCTTTAAAAGCTTCTTTTTTCTTTCTGTAAACATGCAGTCATTTGTGATTTGCCAAAAAGCTCTTTTGTTTTGTCTGTCCAAAGGACATTCTCCCAGAAGGACTGTAGCTTGTCAACATGCATTTGCAAAATCCATTCAGGCTTTTTCATGTTTCTCTCTTAGAAGTAGGGTCTGCCTAGGTCTTCTACCATGGAGCCCATTTTCATTTAGACAACGATGGATGGTGCAACTTTAAACTGTTGCGCCTTGAATCTGTTTTGAAGTTGCCCTTGGTTCTTTCTCCACCATTTAAACAATCTTTTCCTCTTACAGCCCCATCCAGGGATGTTGGCTACAGTACCATGTATCTTAAATGTCTTAATAATAATGGCAACAGTGCTCACAGGAACATCAAGCTCTTTAGAGCAGTGTTTTTCAACCAGTGTGCCGCGGCAGACTGACAACATTTTGACATATTTTTTAAATTTTGCTTGTTTTTTATTGTGGGCCGTTTTTTTATTTTGAGTGAGATGATGAGATAGAATTCTATCAGCCAATCGCAATTGAAGGGACACCATCTTGGATGATGTCATTTAAAGGAACCTTCATTCAGTGTTAGCCGTCAGAAGGAAGAGGATGCTTCGCGTCGGATGTCTTGAAGATGGACCCGCTCCGCGCTGGATGGATGAAGATAGAAGATGCCGTCTGGATGAAGACTTCTGCCCGTCTGGAGGACCACTTCGCCCAGCTTGGATGAAGACTTCTCCCGGCTTCGTTGAGGACTTCGGCTCGGTTGGATGAAGACTTCTCCCGGTAAGGTGATCTTAAAGGGGTTAGTGTTAGGTTTTTTTAAGGGGGTATTGGGTGGGTTTTAGAGTAGGGTTGGTTGTGTGGGTGGTGGGTTTTAATGTTGGGGGGGATTTGGAATTTTTTTACAGGTAAAAGAGCTGATTACTTTGGGGCAATGCCCCGCAAAAGGCCCTTTTAAGGGCTATTTGTAATTTAGTGTAGGGTAGGCCTTTTTTATTTTGGGTGGGCTTTTTTATTTTGTTAGGGGGATTAGATTAGGTGTAATTTGTTTAAAAATCTTAATTTAGTGTTTTGTTTCTTTTGTACTTTAGCTAATTTTATTTAATTGTATTAAATTTTATTTAATTTATGGAATTAATTTATTTATAGTGTAGTGTTAGGTGTTAGTGTAACTTAGGTTAGGTTTTATTTTACAGGTAAATTTGTATTTATTTTAGCTAGGTAGTTATTAAAGAGTTAATAACTATTTAATAACTATTCTAACTAGTTAAAATAAATACAAACTTGCCTGTAAAATAAAAATAAACCCTAAGCTAGATACAATGTAGATACTATTAGTTATACTATTAGTTATATTGTAGCTAGCTTAGGGTTTATTTTACAGGTAAGTATTTAGTTTTAAATAGGAATAATTTAGTTAATGATAGGAATTTTATTTAGATTTATTTAAATTATATTTAAGTTAAGGGGTGTTAGGTTTAGGGTTAGACAGGTTTAGGGGTTAATAAATTTCGAATAGTGGCGGCGACATTGGTTGGCGGCAGATTAGGGGTTAATAAATATAATGTAGTTGGCGGCGGTGTCTGGAGCTGCAGATTAGGGGTTAATAGTGTAGGTAGGTGGTGGCAACATTGGGGGAGGCAGATTAGGGGTTAATTAATATAATGTAGGTGGCGGCGATGTTGGGGCAGCAGATTAGGGGTTCATAAGTATAATGTAGGTGGCGGCGTTGTCCGGAGCGGCATATTAGGGGTTAATAGTTATAATGTAGGTGTCGGCGATGTCAAGGGCGGCAGATTAGGGGTTAATAAGTGTAAGATTAGGGATGTTTAGACTTGGGGTTCATGTTAGGGTGTTAGGTGTAGACATACATTTTATTTCCCCCTAGGAATCAATGGGGCTGCGTTAAGGAGGTTTACGCTGCTTTTTCGCAGGTGTTAGACTTCTTTTCAGCCGGCTCTCCCCATTGATTCCTATGGGGAAATCGTGCACAAGCACGTTACACCAGCTCACCGCTAACATAAGCAGCGCTGGTATTGGAGTGTGGTAATGAGCAAAATTTTGCTCAACGCTCACTTCTTGTCTGGTTTGTAAAAACCCGTAATACCAGCGCTGTCTGTAAGTGAGCGGTGAGCATAAACTGAGAGTTTTTTGTTTTTTCTACTAGAGTTCAGGAGGGAAACGTTTTTAAGATGCCAAGAGAAGAAATAGGTCAATAGAATTAAGCAAATTAGTTTATATATGTATTGTATCTGCTATCTGAATTGTTTTGTTGTCATGTTTGTGTGTGTGTGGGTGTATGTGTTTGTGTGTATATGAATGTATGCTTGTGTATATATGTGTATATATATATATATATATATACTGTATATATATATATATATATATATATATATATATATATATATATATACACACACAGTGCTCCACATATAATCTTGTGCTCCACAGATAACACTTTTCCCAGTGTAAGGCAGGGGGGACGGGGGGGGGGACTTTTCCCAGTGCGGGGGGTCTCCCACTTTCAAATTTTGAAATATTGGGAGGTATGTGACATGCTCATCAGGGGCCCCATCCGATATGCAGCGTCGCCCGCAGAAGCCGGCGACGCCAGATTTTGCGCGGGTTTGGTATCACATATACGGCATAACATATAAGTTACGCTCTTATTTTTCTGCCTTCACCCGTAGTTTTTTGCCTCATAAACTGATATAGAAAACCCGCGCAATTTGGTATCCAATATACAGCATAAGGACTTACGTGGCGAAAATGGAGAAATCTTACTCCATTTTCACCTTGGCACAAAATGCAGGCGTAGCAAGCCTTGCACTGAGTATTGGAGCCTTGTAACTCCCTAAACTGCCTGCAAAATAAAACCTAACACCTAACGTATGCACAATATCTATCTACCTGTGAACCGCAATCCCCCACCGCAATACCTAATAAACGCCTAAATTTAGAGTTCTGAGTTAGCCGTCAGAAGCAGCGTTAAGGGGTCCTAATGCTGCTTTTGGCTGCCTGCTGGTATTTAGAGTCAGGCAGGAAAGGGTCTAACGCTCACTTTCAAGCTGCAACTTTTCCATACCGCAGATCCCCTTACGCCGTATCCTATTTTTTCAATGGGATCTTCCTAACGCCGGTATTTAGAGTCTTGGCTGAAGTGAGCGGTAGACCCTCTGCCGACAAGACTCCAGCTGCAGAAAAAAGTCAGTAGTTAAGAGCTTTATGGGCTAACGCCGGTTTATAAAGCTCTTAACTACAGTGCTCTAAAGTACACTAACACCCATAAACTACCTATGTACCCCTAAACCGAGGTCCCCCCACATCGCCGCCAGTATAATAAATATTTTTAACCCCTAATCTTCCGACCGCACACCGCCGCCACCTACATTATCCCTATGAACTCCTAATCTGCTGCCCCTAACATCGCCGACACCTACATAATATTTATTAACCCCTAATCTGCCCCCCCAACATCGCCGCTACCTAACTACACTTATTAACCCCTAATCTGCCGACCGGACCTCGCCGCCACTATAATAAATGTATTAACCCCTAAACCGCTGCACTCCCGCCTCGCAAACACTATAATAAATAGTATTAACCCCTAATCTGCCCCACCTAACTTCAAGTATTAACCCCGAATCTGCCGACCGGACCTCGCCGCTACTCTAATAAATGTATTAACCCCTAAAGCTAAGTCTAACCCTAACGCCCCCTAAATTAAATATAATTTTAATCTAACTAAATAAATTAAATCTTATTAACTAAAGTATTCCTATTTAAAACTAAATACTTACTTGTAAAATAAACCCTAATATAGCTACAATATAACGAATAATTATATTGTAGCTATTTTAGGAGTTATATTTATTTTACAGGCAACTTTGTATTTATTTTAACTAGGTACAATAGCTATTAAATAGTTATTAACTATTTAATAGCTACCTAGTTAAAATAATTACAAAATTACCTGTAAAATAAATCCTAACCTAAATTACAATTAAACCTAACACTACACTATCAATAAATTAATTAAATAAATTACCTACAATTACATACAATTAAATAAAATAAAATAAATTACAACCCCCCCCCCCACTAAATTACAAAAAATAAAAAAAGATTGCAAGAATATTAGGCTAATTACACCTACTCTAAGCCCCCTAATAAAATAAAAAAGCCCCCCAAAATAATAAAGGTCCCTACCCTATTCTAAATTAAAAAGTAACCAGCTCTTTTACCAGCCCTTAAAAGGGCTTTTTGCGGGGCATGCCCCTAAGTAATCAGCTCTTTTGCCTGTAAAAAAAAATACAACCCCCCCAACATTAAAACCCACCACCCACATACCCCTACTCTAACCCAAACCCCCCTTAAATAAACCTAACACTACCCCCCTGAAGATCTCCCTACCTTGAGTCGTGTTCACCCAGCTGGGCACCGATGGACCAAAAGAGGACATCCGGAGCGGCAGAAGTCTTCATCCTATCCGGGCAGAAGAGGACATCCGGACCAGCAGACATCTTCATTCAAGCGGCATCTTCTATCTTCATCAATCCGATCTTCATCTGATCTTCAATCTGATTGGCTGATTTAATCAGCCAATCAGATTTTTCCTACCTTAATTCCGATTGGCTGATAGAATCCTATCAGCCAATCGGAATTCAAGGGACGCCATCTTGGATGACGTCATTTAAAGGAACCTTCATTCGGCGAGTAGGCTTCAGTTGAAGAGGATGGATCCACGTTGGCTGGAAGAAGATGGCTCCGCTCCACTACGGATGGATAAAGATAGAAGATGCCGCTTGGATGAAGATGTCTGCCGGTCCAGATGTCCTCTTCTGCCCGGATAGGATGAAGACTTCTGCCGCTCCGGATGTCCTCTTTTGGTCCATCGTGCCCGGCTGGGTGAACACGACTCAAGGTAGGGAGATCTTCAGGGGGGTAGTGTTAGGTTTATTTAAGGGGGGTTTGGGTTAGAGTAGGGGTATGTGGGTGGTGGGCTTTAATGTTGGGGGGGTTGTATTTTTTTTTACAGGCAAAAGAGCTGATTACTTAGGGGCAAGGCCCCGCAAAAAAACCCTTTTAAGGGCTGGTAAAAGAGCTGGTTACTTTTTAATTTAGAATAGGGTAGGGACCTTTATTATTTTGGGGGGCTTTTTTATTTTATTAGGGGGCTTAGAGTAGGTGTAATTAGCCTAATATTCTTGTAATCTTTTTTTATTTTTTGTAATTTAGTGTTTGTTTTTTTTTGTAATTTAGTTTAGTTTATTTAATTGTATGTAATTGTAGGTAATTTATTTAATTAATTTATTGATAGTGTAGTGTTAGATTTAATTGTAACTTTGGTTAGGATTTAATAACTATTTAATAGCTATTGTACCTAGTTAAAATAAATACAAAGTTGCCTGTAAAATAAATATAACTCCTAAAATAGCTACAATATAATTATTCGTTAAATTATAGCTATATTAGGGTTTATTTTACAGGTAAGTATTTAGTTTTAAATAGGAATACTTTAGTTAATAAGATTTAATTTATTTAGTTAGATTAAAATTATATTTAACTTAGGGGGGTGTTAGGGTTAGGGTTAGACTTAGCTTTAGGGGTTAATACATTTATTAGAGTAGCGGCGAGGTGCGGTCGGCAGATTAGGGGTTAATACTTGAAGTTAGGTGGCGGCGATGTTGGGGGGGGAGATTAGGGGTTAATACTATTTATTATAGGCTTTGCGAGGTGGGAGTGCGGTGGTTGAGGGGTTAATAACTTTATTAGACTAGCGGCGAGGTCCGGTCGGCAGATTAGGGGTTAATAAGTATAGTTAAGGTAGCGGCGATGTTGGGGGGGCAGATTAGGAGTTAATAAATATAATGTAGGTGTTGGCGATGTTAGGGGCAGCAGATTAGGGGTACATAGGTAATGTAATGTAGGTTGCGGCGTTGTCCGGAGCAGCAGATTAGGGTTAATAGTATAATGCAGGTGTCAGCGATAGCGGGGGCGGCAGATTAGGGGTTAATGAGTGTAAGGTTAGGGGTGTTTAGACTCAGGGTTCATGTTAGGGTGTTAGGTGCAGACTTAGAAAGTGTTTCCCCATAGGAAACAATGGGGCTGTGTTGGGAGCTTAACGCTGCTTTTTTGCAGGTGTTAGGTTTTTTTCATCCCAAACTGCCCCATTTTTTCCTATGGGGGAATCGTGCACGAGCACGTTTTGCCAGATTACCGCTACCGTAAGCAATGCTGGTATTGAGGGTTGAAGTGGCGGTTCATTCGGCTCAACGCACCCTTTTTGGAGCCTAACGCAGCCCTTCAGACAACTCTAAATACCAGCGTTGTCTTAAGGGTGCATTGGGAAAAAAAGCTGCTCTTTACCGACAAAACTCTAAATCTAGCCGAAAGTGTTTAACCCCTAAACCGCTGCTCCCGGACCCCGCCGCCACCTACATTAAATGTATTACTCCCTAATCTGACCCCCCTACACCGCCGCCACCTATATTAAATATATTAACCCCTAATCTGACCCCCCTACACCGCTGCCACCTATATTAAATATATTAACCCCTAATCTGACCCCCTACACTGCCGCCACCTATATTAAATATATTAACCCCTAAACCTAAGTCTAACCCTAACACCCCCTAACTTAATTATTATTTAAATAAATCTAAATAATATTAATATTATTAACTAAATTATTCCTATTTAAAACTAAATACTTACCTATAAAATAAACCCTAAAATAGCTACAATATAATTAATAATTACATTGTAGCTATTTTAGGGTTTATATTTATTTTACAGGTAACTTTGTATTTATTTTAACTAGGTACAATAGCTATTAAATAGTTAATAACTATTTAATAGCTACCTAGTTAAAATAATTACAAAATTACCTGTAAAATAAATCCTAACCTAAGTTACAAATACACCTAACACTACACTATCATTAAATTAATTAAATAAACTACAATTATCTAAACTAAAATACAATTAAATAAACTAAACTATATTACAAAAAAACAAACACTAAATTACAGAAAATAAAAAAAATATTACAAGAATTTTAAGATAATTACACCTAATCTAAGCCCCCTAATAAAATAAAAAAGCCCCCCAAAATAATAAAATTTCCCTACCCTAAACTAAATTACAAATAGCCCTTAAAAGGGCCTTTTGCGGGGCATTACCCCAAAGTAATCTGCTCTATTACCAGTTTTAAATAGGAATAATTTAGTTAATAATATTAATATTATTTAGATTTATTTAAATAATAATTAAGTTAGGGGGTGTTAGGGTTAGACTTAGGTTTAGGGGTTAATATATTTAATATAGGTGGCGGAGGTGTAGGGGGGGTCAGATTAGGGGTTAATATATTTAATATAGGTGGCGGCGGTGTAGGGGGGTCAGATTAGGGGTTAATATATTTAATGTAGGTGGCGGTGTAGGGGGGTCAGATTAGGGGTTAATATATTTAATATAGGTGGCGGCGGTGTAGGGGGTCAGATTAGGGGTTAATATATATTTAATATAGGTGGCAGCGGTGTAGGGGGGTCAGATTAGGGGTTAATATATTTAATATAGGTAGCGGCGGTGTAGGGGGGTCAGATTAGGGGGTAATACATTTAATATAGGTGGCGGCGGGGTCCGGGAGCGGCGGTTTAGGGGTTAATACTAGGATAGGTTTATTGCGGTGTGGGCTATGGCAGTTTAGGGGTTAATAATTAGGCTTATTGCATTGTGGGGGGTTGTTGGTCTAGGGGTTAATACATTTATTGTTAGGAGTGAGAGGGGGTATTGCATATAGAGTGGTATACGTGTGGGGCTATTTTTGTGAGGCGTGTTAGACAGTTACGGGAGATTTAATATTTTAGTTACTTTTTTTAGTCGCAGGCAGTTTCTAAAGTGCCGTAAGTCACTGGCGACTCCATAAATTTGTACTTACGCTTATATCTGGACATCGCTAGTTTGTTCGACTTACGGCACTTTAGCAACTGCCGGCGGGTATATTGGATACCCCGATGTGCGAGGTGAAACTACGGTCGGCGCCGGTTACCTCGCTTGCGGCAAAAAGTACGCCCTATATCGGATCGCGCCCCAGGCATTAATTACAACCATGACATATTGACTTTGTGAATGAATGTCAATATGTCATGTATAGTTTGTAGGAGGCATGGCATGACAGCACAGTACAGTGTGTGTGTATAAATAAATATATATATACTGTATTAGGCTACAATGTGTGATTTTGTAAAATTTTGGGATGGTGGTGTGCCACAGGATTTTTTATGTAAATAAAGTGTGCCACGGCAAAAAAATGGTTGAAAATCACTGCTTTAGAGATGGGCTTGTAGACTTTATGTTGATCATGTTTGGCTATTACATTCTAACCTCCTCAGACAACTCTGTGGTTGAATGACTGATTATAAGATTGAAGACACCTGTGATACTATTTAAAAGGGAATAGCCTGAGGTATCACTACAAAACAATTCTTTATAATAACTTTTAAAGGGTGTCAATAGTATTCTCAAGGTCATTTTAGAATGTCTTTATAGAATAAGAAAGAATTTGCTTCATACATTGTGCAAAACTGATCAATGTACGCATGACAAAAGATATTTTAATTTCAACACTTTACAGGGTGAATGGTGCATTATATGATTAAAATGCGAGGGTACCAATTCTTTAAAATGCAAGGGTACCAGTAATTGCAGCCACATCTATATCACCTAATATAGGATTACGAGTGGAGCACTATTTAGCGCTTACACTAGAGAGCTAATTGTGCTAGAAGTAAACTTTTTGCGTGTGTCGGGTTGCGCTCGTATTACAAGTTGAAAGTTATCACTCTCGTGCTAACCCAACGCATCCAAACAACTTACTTCTAGCTCAATTAGAATGTCAATGGAGCAAAAAAAGCGGGTAAAAAAAAACGAACACCCGTGCACTATCCAGAACTCATGTTCTCAAGTTCGCTAACCCGACCGCATATTCTCAAGTGTGCTAATCCGACTACATATTTTCAAGTGTGCTAATCCGACCGCATATTCTCAAGTGCGCTAATCCGACCGCATATTCTCAAGTATGCTAACTCAACATGAAGATATCAATATTTCACATTCCAATGTGCTTCACATAACAGAATATATTGTATTTATTCATAAATACATATTTCTACATATATCTGATGGTATTTTGGTACACTATATATATACATACATCTATTTATAAATACTTAGAACATATTCTGCTATGTACAGAACATTGGAATGTAAAACAAAATATTTACAGTAAATACACACTATAACACTTTATTAAAAATGAATATTGTATAAATATGAATTTTCAGATTTTCATCTATTTAACTACAAAGGGCTCTTATGCTCATATACAGGTATATATATATATATATATATACACACATTTAAATAATAAATAAATATGTATACATATATAGACATATATATATATATATATATATATATCCATCTATAGAGATGTATATGTATGTATCTCAATGTTTAAGCCCTTTACCTGCCTTTTTTTCTCTCTAACACCTAAGACCTCATATCTTTATAACTTTTTTGTAAAATATTTTTATTTAATCATTTTTATTAGATGGCGTTATTATGAGTGTAACTATACTTTGTAATATATTTTTTTATGTGATTTGTGCAATTTTTATTATTATTATCAGGTATTTGTAGAGCGCCAAAAGATTCCGCAGCGCTATGTTTCGTGGTAAACATTATAGCAAAAATCGCGATTGCGCTTAAGCAGTCGTGAATACTTTCAACTTGTAATACGAGAACAATTTACCTGCGCACAAACGATTGCGAAAACCCGATATCGCTTGCGCGCAAACTTTGCACTTCACTCGTAATCTGGCCCACAGTAATTCTACAAAATAATCATATATTGGACTGAAATAATGTTCATGTGTTATAAAATAATATTAGGTATTGCATACTGAATAGCTGGGCTTATTTTTATTTTCATTCATTAAATGGAGGGAGAAATTCTAATAGAGGACTCATTAAAGTCGGAATATGTAGATTGTTTTTGGTCACTTTTTAAGGTATGCTTTATTAATTAGAGCAGTTATAAACTCAGATTGGTAAACAACTGGCCATTTTTTAATGTGTAGCTAAGAATTATTTTTAGGGTTAATTTATTTACATGATTGCTTTTAAATAAGGAGTGATGATACTGTGTGTAATTGAATACTGATATTAAAAAGACATTAAACACTAAGGTCCAGATTACGAGAGGAGTGCAATGCGAACGTGACCTCGCGATCGCATTGCATGGAAGCTTTGAGCTCATGAGAGCGAGCTTCCATAGGCTCCAATGGAAGCCTCGTTCTGATGCCATCATACACGCCACAGAACCGAGCGCAACAAAGGGGGTAAGTCGCAAAGTGTTGGGCAGAAAAATTAAAATATATATGTATATAAGCATATACATATATATTTATGTGTTTATATCTGTATATACACAGTATCACATACAACTATATGTATATAAGCATATACATATATATTTATGTGTTTATATCTGTATACACACAGTATCACATACATCTATATATATATATATATATATATATATATATATAAACATACTTCAGTCGGTTTTTTTTCTTTTTTTTTCTAACATCCCACACCCGTTCACTTTAACCCCTTATAACTTTGTGCAGTTATTTTTAATAAAATAAAGATGCTTCTTTTTTTATTTATTAAGGCACACTACACTGAATTTTGGGGCAAATTGGGGGACATTTTTAAAATTAACAAGAGGTCTGACCTAATTAATTTTTGGAGCGCTAATTGCAACAGCAAGCTTGTGGTAGCATTAACCAGTCATTTGTTTTTGTTTAACTTTAGTGATCATTTTGTGCATATTATAGAGATCAGCTTTATAGAATAGCAAGGAACATCTGTGTCCCATTGAAGTTGCGGTATGTTGCAAGCATAGGAGGCCAACACCACCCCAAGGTCATGTTATCGTTTTGTCTGACACAGGAGCTGAGCGGCTTTGCAGAGTTTAGAGAAATGGTCAAAAGCTGATCTCTATAATGTGCAAGTAGCAGCAGAAGAGGCTTTAAAGGACCACTCAATGCATAATTAACAAGTGCATAATAAAAAGACAATTATTTAACACCTAGAGGCCTACTTATCAAGCCGTCAACTGTGCTGCATTCGACTGCACCAATACGCTCGCCTGACATCGCCTAACATTGCGGCCGCGGACCTGAATACGCTCTCCATATTTATAAAAAAAGCTGTCAAAAAGCCGCGCACCAAGTACGGGGCGATGAGCAGTGGACTGTTGTTATTCGGCTTTTTCCCAGCTTTATTTATATCCTGTCACTAAACGCTGCCACTATACTAAAATGTTAAACCCCTATCCCGCCGCTCCCACACCCCTCCGCAACTAAATAAATTAATTAACCCCTATCCCGCTGCTCCCGGAGCCCACCACAACTTCAATAACGTTATTAACCCCTATCCCGCCGCTTCCCGACACTGCCGCAACTCTAATAAAGTTATCAACCCCTATTCCGCTGCTCCCCTAGCCCACCGCAACCAAATAAAGTTATTAACCCCTAAACTGCCGCTCCCGGAGCCCTCCACAACTAAATAAAGTTATTAACCCCTAAACCGCTGCTCCCGGAGCCCTCCACAACTAAATAAAGTTATTAACTCATAAACCCCTGGTCTCCCACATTACTACCACTTACTAAACCTATTAACCCCTAAACCGCCAGCCCCTCACATCGCCATAAACTAAATTAACCTATTAACCCCTAAACCTAACAACCCCTTAACTTTACATTAAATATTAACTCATCCCTATCTTATAATAAATTTAAACTTACCTTTAGATTTAAATTAAACTATATTAAACTACGAATTAATCTACCCTAACTGTTTACTAAAATTACATTAAAATATATTAAACTACTAATTAACCTACCCTATTATACTAAAATTACATTAAACTAAATTAAACTAATAATTAATCTACCCTAACTGTTATACTAAAATTACATTAAACTACAAATTAAATTACCAAATTATATATTTAAAAACCTAACCCTACTCCAATAATTTAAATCTACTATTAAAAATTACAAAGTTACAAAAAACTAACAACTAAGTTACACAAAATAACAAACTCTAAGTTACAAAAAAAGATAAACACTAAGTTACACAAAATAAAAAATAAATGATCAAATATTTAAACTAATTACGCCTAATCTAAGAGCCCTATGAAAATAAAAAGCCCCCCCAAAATAAAAAAACCCTAGCCTACACTAAACTACCAATGGCCCTTAAAAGGGCCTTTTGCGGGGCATTGCCCCACAGAAATCAGCTCTTTTACCTGTAAAAAAAAATACAAATACCCCCCAACAGTAAAACCCACCACCCACACAACCAACCCCCCAAATAAAAGCCTAATCTAAAAAACCTAAGCTCCCCATTGCCCTGAAAAGGGCATTTGGATGGACATTGCTCTTGAAAGGGCATTTAGCTATTTTTCAGCCCAAACCCCTAATCTAAAATTAAAACCCACCCAATAAACCCTTAAAAAAAAAACTAACACTAACCCCCGAAGATCCACTTACAGTTTTGAAGACCGGACATCCATCCTCAATGAAGCGGCAGAAGTCCTCATCGAAGCCGGCAGAAGTCTTCATCCAAGCGGGCCGAAGTCTTCATCCAAGCCAGCAGAAGTCTTCATCCATATAGCATCTTCTATCTTCATCCATCCGGCGTGGAGCAACTCCATCTTCAGAATTCTATCAGCCTATCGGAATTAAGGTTGGAAAAATCCTATTGGCTGTTGCAATCAGCCAATAGGATTGAGCTTTCATCCTATTGGCTGATCTAATCAGCCAATAGGATTGAGCTCACATTCTATTGGCTGATTGGAATAGCCAATAGAATGCGAGCTCAATCCTATTGGCTGATTGGATCAGTCAATAGGATGAAAGCTCAATCCTATTGGTTGATTGCAACAAAATGATTTTTTCAACCTTAATTCCGATTGGCTGATAGAATTCTATCTGCCAATCGGAATCTAAGGGACGCCATCTTGGATGACATCATTTAAAGGAAACTTCATTGTTCAAGAAGACGTCGATTGAAGAGGATGCTCCACGCCGGATATCTTGAAGATGGAGCCGCTCCGCGCCGGATGGATGAAGATAGAAGATGCCGTCTGGATGAAGACTTCGGCCCGCTTGGATGAAGACTTCTGCCGGCTTCGCTGAGGACTTCTGCCACTTCGTTGAGGATGGATGTCGGGTCTTCAAAAACTGTAAGTGGATCTTCCGGGGTTAGTGTTAGGTTTTTTAAGGGTTTATTGGGTGGGTTTTAATTTTAGATTAGGGACTTTGGGCAAGGAAAAAAAGCTAAATGCCCTTTTAAGGGCAATGCCCATCCAAATGCCCTTTTTAGGGCAATGGGGAGCTTAGGTTTTTTAGATAGAATTTTATTTTGGGGGGTTGGTTGTGTGGGTGGTGGGTTTTACTGTTGGGGGTGTTTGTATTTTTATTTACAGGTAAAAAAGCTGATTTCTTCGGGGCAATGCCCCGCAAAAGGCCCTTTTAAGGGCCATTGGTAGTTTATTGTAGGCTGGGTTTTTTTTATTTTTGGGGGGCTTTTATATTTTTAATAGGGCTCTTAGATTAGGTGTAATTAGTTTAAATATTTGATAATTTATTTTTTATTTTGTGTAATTTAGTGTTTATTTTTTTTGCAACTTAGTGTTTGTTATTTTGTGTAACTTAGTTTAGTTTAGTTAGTTTTTTGTAACTTTGTAATTTTTAATAGTAGATTTAAATTATTTAAGTAGGGTTAGGTGTTTAAATATGTAATATAGTTAATTTAATTTGTAGTTTAATGTAATTTTAGTATAATAGGGTCGATTAATTATTAGTTTAATATAGTTTAATGTAATTTTAGTCTAATAGGGTAGATTAATTAATAGTTTAATATAGTTTAATTTAATTCTAAAGGTAAGTTTTATTTATTATAAGATAGAAATTATGTAATTTTAATGTAAAGTTAGCGGGTTGTTAGGTTTAGGGGTTAATAGGTTAATTTAGTTTATGGCGATGGGGGGGCTGGCGGTTTAGGGGTTAATAGGTTTAGTAAGTGGTAGTGACTCGGGGCTTATGTTAGGGTGTTAATGTAACTTTTATTCTCCCATAGAAATCAATGGGATATGTGGCAGCAGCGAACATAGCTTTCGCTGCTTTCAGACTCCCATTGATTCCTATGGAATCCGCAGCCTCCAGGGCGTCGGATTGAAAACCAGGTACGCTGGGCCGGAATAGTGGCGAGCGTACCTGCTAAGAGTTTGATAACTAGCAAAAGTTGTCAGATAGTGCTGAATTTGTATTCGGAACATCTGTAATGACGTAAGCATCCATCTGTGTTGGATTGAGACCGGCGGATAGTATGTTACGTCACAGATTTCAACTTTTGTTGGTCTGTAGGCTTTGATAAATCAGGCGAATCAGGCTCGCCACAATTACGCTGCAGCATTCCAGCGTATTTGCGGTTGACGGCTTGATAAATAGGCCTCTTTCTCTGAATTTTAAAAAGATTTTCTGACAAATTAATTTTTTCTCCCAGTTTCCGGCCCCCTGTATAGTGTGACAGACATCAGCCAATCACAGACTAGTATACGTATACCCTGTGAGCTTGTGCACATGCTCAGTAGGATCTTGTTCCCCAGAAAGTGTGAATATTAAAAGACTGGGCAAAATTTGATAATGGAGGTAAATTGGAAAGTGTCTTAAAACTGCATGCTCTTTCTGATTCATAAAAGTTTATTTTGACTTGAGTGTCCCTTTAGGTACTTATTGAGACTTTAGCATTTACCGGTAATTGCAGGAAAGACACACTTGAAGTAGCGGATAAAACAAAACTACCATACTGACTATGTTTTATAAAAACAAACACTAAAGTCAAACAAAAACTCTAAAGGAAAAGTGAACTTTTATTACATAACTTGTAACTTTTATTCTTTCAAATAATGAAGTAGTTCTAACTTGATGCAGAAATATTGACCCAGGTCATGTGATAGACACACTTACCAATACCACTTTTTTATGCAAAATTGTATTACATTGTATGTTCTATGATTATGGATGATTAAGGATTTTTGGAGCATTATTAAAGGGCCATGATACCCAAATGTTGAAACACTTGAAAGTGATGCAGCATAGCTGTAAGAAGCTGACTAGAAAATATCACCTGAACATCTTTATGTAAAAAAGAAAGATATTTTACCTCAAAAGTTCCTCAGTAGCCACATCCCATTGTAAAGGACTTCTAAGCACCAAATCAGTATGTCTGTCCCGGGACAGCTAAGGGAGTGAGCTTAGGTGCACACTCATATTATTTCCCTATTCAGTTTAAGGAAGTTTACTATGAAATCTCATGAGAGTTAAGTCAAATCTCATGAGATCACAGTAAAAGAGTTCATGACTTCAGCACTGCTGATGCTGATTGGCTGCTGTTCATTTCTTCATTTTTTTTTTGACCTGCAGCTGGACAGCAGCTGAAGTATAACTTTTTACACAGAACTTACTCTGCTGAGCTGAGGAGATTTTGAGGTAAAATATCTTCCTTTTTTTACATAGAGATGCTCAGCTTTTTACAGTTATACTGCATCACTTTCAAGTGATTTAGCATATGAGTATTATGTCCCTTTAAGAGTATTTTATGAATTAATGTATGAATAAATAATTTAAATTTATAAGCAAAATTTCTATATTTGACTACATAATCATTTTTGGATACTTTATGCACATTTATATGCTGATTTTAAATAATTGAACACTTCACAATTTTTGCTTTAATTGGATTTTTTAGGTGCTTAATATGGTATACTCCTTTGCAATAGCACGTGCACTTATGTGATATTGTATTCACTTTTTAAACAATGTTGCAAACACAGCTGCCAGAAATTCCTGAAGACAAGCATATGCTCCTGAAGGCCTATGAGCCCACCTAGGTTTAACGTATACCAAGAGAATGAAGTAAAAATGATAATAGAAGCAAATTTAAAAGCTCTATCTAGACCATGGAATTTTAACTTTGACTTTACTGTCCCTTTAATTCTGATTGCAATGTCCTTTTAAAGGCACTACCCAGGACTGCTACAGCTTGTCTTTCACAGCAATTTATTGTTGGTCTCACAGTCACATAAAGGGAACTGTTCTATAGAACATGACCTGTCAAACTATTGCATAATATATTGCCATATCCTGACATCACTTTTCAGAATTTCTATCATAGTTTGTATTCTACAATGAAAGCTGAAGATAATGTTTTCTGTGTGACCTTGAGTTTTTAGCTTTTTTTTTTACTTTTGAAACAATTGCACAATCCAAACAAAAGTCTTTAACAAGGCCTTTTTAGTCAATGCAATTTATAAATTTAATGAAACAGTTGGTGGAGCAGAAGGACAACATAGGGGCAGTGATAACCATTTAACATCTTAATTAGGATTAATGAAGAGTGAGATACAGAGTGGATACAAATAGCAAATATTTCCCATGTAAACACATTGTGCTAATGGTAAGTAAATCTCACAGGATGCCCTAGACATATGGATTTAGTCCACATCTACGTCTCATTAAATCTGGAGTCAGTAATCCATGAAATGGTAAAATGAATTTCTGCTACATGGAACAATGTTATTGTGCTTTTTTTATGTAGCAGAATTTCTAATGGGGTAAGAAACAAACAGAACCATTTCTTCTTCAGAAGATATTAACATCTTTAATTAGTCAATACAGTATCACTAATCTGATGTAATCTCCTCACACGCTGTGTTGACCTTCTTAAATAATGATCCCTTCTTTACACTGGCATATCCACAGTCTATTGTGAGGCTATTGCTATATTATCATTTCATCATTTGTTATTCTTGCATGTTTTAAACAGCCTAGATTCATTAAGGCAGTGCTTCCCAACCAGATTACATATTCTTTTTTACCTCCCCACTTATTTAATCAGTTTGTATTGACATTAATCGGTTTTGTCAGCATATGTATCCACAAGTACTGGATGGAAAAAAAAAATGCATCAACCTTATATTAGTAAACAGACTTTTTTTTTAAAAAAAATAAACCAAAGCAAAACATTTTATTAGATTTTTATAACAGTATACAAAAACATCAGACATAACAAGGTGTTAATATATCACACGATCTGAATAGAAGAGAGCAGCGCAAAAGGACACGATTCAAGGCAGTTTTATTAACAGATAAAACAGTGCAATACAAGTACTACTTACAAACAGTAAGTGCAATCAGACATTTCACAAATTATGTTGTGAACATATGGGGTCTCGGTCTGCCAATCCAGATCACCACGGCTAGCCGTTAGTACTGACAGGGGATGTTCTCCTCCCGAATTCAGCCTCCAGCAGCAGGGCACCTTCTCTGACAGCAGACTTGACCAGTATAGCTCAACGCGTTTCCCCCGAAGTACGCCCGGGCTTTTTCAAGAGCAGAATGTTAATATATCACAAGTAATATAAAATGTCTACAATGAAGGTTGAAGGTTATATGTGTATCAAATAATGTATAAATAAAGGGTTAAAAATTTAAGTATACTATTTTGATCATACATATATAATCAGGTTAAGCCACCACTTTTTATAATGCTTTTGCAATCTATCTTCTCAATTTGGACTGCTGCTGTAATCCGGACAATTATGCTTTATCTTGTTGCCCAAAACTTTACAATCAATCTATAAAGAATCAAGAATATTTAATAACTCCACTCAGAGTTCCAACATTACACTGGTCTCTCATGTGTCTCTCCAGCAACTTCCTGGGTATGGTGACCCTTTTGTGACTAAAAACCTCAACTTGTTTGTTCTACCATTGCGTAGATCTAAATGGACACTGTACTGTAAAATAGTTTTTCCCTCAATGAGTTTCCAATGACTTGTTATACCAACTACAGAGTATAAAATGTATGAGAAATTGCTTCTTTGGGGTTATTTGAATAGCTGGTAGCACCAAAGCCCAATACTTAGGGCCTGATATTTAAAATCTCGCCAGCATGGATAGAAATCATGCAAAATATTTGGGATTTTTTTTTTTAGATCTTCTACACATTGAGAACCCTGCTTCTAACATTTTTTAAGGACCTCTCCGTACTGACGAGACATCTTAGATCATCTCACCTGAGTGGCGAGCTTTTGAATATCAGGCCTCAGAGAGAACAATGGAAAATTAAAATTTTATTACTTATCTCTCCTAAACCCCACTGGGAGTGTAATTTATTCTTCTGGCTGTACATACAATGACAATAGCCTATACTTAAGTATATCAACTTTCAGTATACTGTAGGTAGGGATACCACAGGCAAAATAAGCTATTTAAAATGCTGAAAAAAGGGTAAAGAAACTATTTGTAAACAATATAATACACTCAGCCAGGTAAATGGATTATTGGGAACAAATTAAAGGGGAGAAAAATTTAGGGTAAAATCTCCCTTTAAAGCTTTATCAAGTGTAATTTTGGAACTCGGAGTGGAAGACCACACAGCCAAACCCGGACTTAGTGCCACGGCACTTCTGTTTGATGAAGTGTAGACACATAGGGGCCTATTTATGAAAGGCCTGTTGGACATGATCAGACAGTGCGGATCATGTCCGACAGACCTCGCTGAATGTAGAGAGCAATACGCTCTCCTCATTCAGCATTGCACCAGCAGCTCTTGTGAACTGCTGGTGCAACGCCACCCCCTGCAGATTTGCGGCCAATCGACCGCTAGCAGGGGGTGTCAATCAACCTGATCGTATTCGATCGGGTTGAATTGCGGTGATGTCTGTCCGCCTCCTCAGAGCAGGCGGACAGGTTATGGAGCAGCGGTCTTTAGACCGCTGATTCATAACGGGTGTTTCTGGCGAGCTTAAAGGCTCACCAGAAACACGGGCCCTCAAGCTCCATACAGAGCTTGATAAATGGGCCCCAGAGAGACTGTGCTGACACGCATGCTTGTTTTTAGCAATTCCGTAAGTGCAACCATTTGTGTTTGTTTTTAATCAGTTATTAAATACCCTTGAATCAGATGTGCGCTGTCTCTTTGTATCTTTATAGATTAGCGTGTGTGTCCAACTTTACCTGGAAATTACATTTTAATTTTTTTCATAAAATCTTTAATTATACGTGGCAAAAAAATAGTAATGTAATTGAATGTTTTTACTATGAATAATTTGCCAGGGTGTATTGTATTTACATTTAAACAGCAAAAACAGGCAATGACACAAATGACAAATAATACAATAATAATACTGAATAAATAAATAAATAATAAATTACTTTTTTGGAGGAAGGGCTTAAAGGGACATAACATAGGTTGAGATATGTGCATATCAGAAAAGGGATAATTAATTAAAAATAGTTTGTATCATTTTTTTTAAATTGCTGGCAAGTATTTTAAAATCATATAAAAAAATAAGCAAAATGAATTACATTGCTAAGCTGCCTGGAGCAGCCAACTCCACCCCCTGTTATCAGTGTTTAGACACAGGCATTGTATTTCAACTGAGTTCACAGCTTCTAGGCTTGCTCCAGCAGATAATCCCTATGCACTTTTGCATTTTACCAAAAGAACAATAAACATAGATACAGCCATAGAAGGAAATGTGTGGGGGGATTTAGAGCTTTACAATTCAGAAACTAAAAAGAAAGTGTTAATTGTGAGGCACTGCAGTATAAATTTGCAGGTAAAGTAATTAAAGTACATATTATTATTATTATATTTTGTCTCTATCTCAACTTGTTTTATGTCCCTTTAATACCACAAAATATTACTATTTTTTAATAAATCTTTTTATTTTTGCTGTGTTTGTGTGTGTATAGATATATAGATAGATAGATAGATAGATAGATAGATAGAAGAAAGATAGACTATAGATAGATAGAAGATTAGAGAGATAGAAGATGGATTGATAGATAGAAGATAGATGATAGATGATAGATAAATAGATAGAATATAGATAGATAGATAGATAGATAGATAGATAGATAGGTAATAGATAGATAGATAGGTACATAGGTAGATAGATCAATCATTTGGTACATTATATTGATTCTCAGTATAGTTTATATTTATTTTCTGTGTTTATAATAACATAATAGGAATTTATTAACATGTTATGCAATTTCTACGAAACCATGTTAAAACTTTTCTCATAATACTGCACCCACACAAGCAAAATAAACCAGTGATTCAGAGCGATAATTTCATTGTCTTGATATGCACTTGAAAACCATCACTACAAACACTGTAACCCAACAATCCAGTTGTATAGTGTTTGGGATGGGATAATTAAACCTTTTAGCCTTTGGAAACGCCTATTTTTAGAACAAAGATGTAAAATAAAACCTCAGGGTTATGTGGATTAGAAAGATATACACATCCATGTGTCAGCAATTTGCTCCAGCTGAATAAAACATGCGGAGAAGAAATAACGTTTTAAGTGCAATACCATGAGTCACGTCGCTTGCTACACAGAACACGTTTAGCACATATTAAGTCAGTTGACTCTACAGAGCTGTCTAAAGTCAAAGACAAGACACAGTTACTGGCGTATGATGTGCCAGGTGGCACATAAAGTCTCTTACTAGTCTCTGTAAATGCTGATTCTGCACATTCAGCTGTTCCTAAACATTTGGCACAACATCTGTTACCAGTAATCCTGTCTCTGTGCGGCAGACCTCAAACGCCCACTCAGTGCTATACATTGCAGATCATATCTTCCCCTTAGATGCCCGCATATTAGGAGGGAACATTGGAGAGATTCGTATTAATCCTTCAGATCTTAAACTAGCAAAGCAGGTTTCATCTATAATCCTTTTACTGGCACTGTGGCCTGCACCGTTTTGCAAATATAACTAGCAGCAGAAGAGTTAATAATATATTTGGCATGTTGAGTGTGAACTTAAAGGGACAGTATACTCAAAAAATGTTATTGTTTAAAAAGATTGATAATTCCTTTATTACCCATTCCCCAGTTTTGCGCAGCCAACATGGTTATAATAATATACTTTTTACCTCTGTGATTACCATGTATCTAAGCCTCTTCTGACAGCCCCCTGATCACACGGCTATTTATTTATTATCTATTGACTTGCATTTTAGCCAATTAGTGCTGTGTCCTGCACAACTCCACTGGAGAGAGCACACTGTTCTCTATATGGTACACATGAACTATATGGTCTCCTGTTGTGAAAAGTGAAAAGCTAATTAAAAAACATTTGATGTTTTAGAGCTTTTTTTATTGCACTGTTGCTTGTTACCTCGGTGACCATATCTGCTGAGCCAATAACAAGAAGCATATGAGTTATAGGTAATATTAAAATGCTTTAACACATCATAGATTTTTTTTGCATGTCCCATTAATCAAAATGACATGAAATTATTAATTTAACATGTTTACTGGTTAATTAGAAAAACCTGAATTCAAATTTATGGCTAGATTACAAGTGTAACACTGTTGCGTGTGAGCAATAAGGAGTTCATTGCGGGCATTTGTGGGCGTTTGAAGTAGCAAGCTTATTACAAGTTAAAAGTAAACTCATTAGTTTGGGCGTGATTGAATTTAACGCACGTCGGGTTAGCTCTGGTTAACTGTTATGCGAGACAAAAAAGTGTCACATAAAAACATCAAAAATACATTGTACAGTACAGTTACACACATAATAACACTGTCTGATAAAAATATTTTAAACAGTTATAAGGGCTCAAAGATATGATATCTCAAAAAGAAAAAGGCAGACAAATGGGTTCTAACATAGATATATATATATATATATATATATATATATATATATATATATATATATATATATATATATATATATATTTGCACATGCCTAAATATATATATTTATGTTTATATGTGTTTACAGACATATATACACATATAAACACATAAATACATATGTACACAGAAACTGAAAACATGTAAAATCATATTTATGCAATATTCATATTTAATAAAGTTTTTAACTGTGTATGTACTATAAATATTTCACATTCCAATGTTCTTTACATAGGGGAATATGTTCTATGTATTTTAGGTAGATATTCCTATATATATCTGTATATATTTACACCTATATTCTATATATAATCATATACAATATAGATAGATAGATGATAGATAGTACCTGTACCTGTATTATCTAATTTACTTTGTTCCCTTGATATCCTTAGTTGAAAAGTGGGCAGGAAGGGGTAGGAACGTACACATGAGCAATACATGGCAGAAGTTTTACATTTGCAAGAACAGTAGGTTGTAGTAGTGTTTCCTATAATGTACAGCTCCAAAAATGTGCACACTAGCTTCTAGATATTTCTTCAGCAAAGAATACAATGCGAACAAAGTAAATTTGATGATATAAGTAAACTGAAAACTTTTTAAAAATGATATGCTTTGAGGCCTATTTATCAAAGGTCTGTCGGACCTGATCCGACAGTGCGGATCATGTCCGAAAGACCTCACTGAATGCGAAGAACAATACGCTCTCCGTATTCAGCCCCCTGTAGACTCGCGGCCAATTGGCCTCCAGCAGGGGGGTGTCAATCAACCCGATCGTACTCGATCAGGTTGTATTGTGACGATTCCTGTCCGCCTCATCAGAGCAGGCGGACAGGGTTATGGAGCAGCGATCTTTAGACCACTGCTCCATAACTGTTGTTTCTGGCGAGTCTGAAGACTCACCGGAAACACGGGCCCTCAAGCTCCATTCGAGCTTGATAAATGGGCCTCTTTGTCTGAATTGCAAAAGAAAAAAAATTGTGTGATTCCTTTTTAATAAAACAACATATCCTTTGCTAGTCTGTGGGATACTCACCCTGTATAACTGCATTGTGCACACTCTCGAAAGCTGCCAATGAGACCGCATATTTATATATTAGTATTTAGCACATAAATAATAACATATTTCATAAAAACTGCCATCTTATTTGTCCCAAAACCACAGATTTTAGATCTACGTTTTCATATGGCTATAAAAAAAATGGTGCCTGTTCTTTTCCCTAGGGCCACAAAAACTCTATTTTTAAATTGCTTGTTTTAAATATATGCTATATGACAAGGTGCTTGACTGGGATGGCTCAAAGGTGTATACATATGTGTGTATGCTTGTATGTGTGTAGGTATATACATATGTGTGTATGCTTGTATGTGTGTAGGTGTATACATATGTGTGTATGCTTGTATGTGTGTAGGTATATACATATGTGTGTATGCTTGTATGTGTGCAGGTATATACATATGTGTGTATGCTTGTATGTGTGTAGGTATATACATATGTGTGTATGCTTGTATGTGTGTAGGTGTATACATATGTGTGTATGCTTGTATGTGTGCAGGTATATACATATGTGTGTATGCTTGTATGTGTGTAGGTGTATACATATGTGTGTATGCTTGTATGTGTGTAGGTGTATACATATGTGTGTATGCTTGTATGTGTGTAGGTGTATACATATGTGTGTATGCTTGTATGTGTGTAGGTGTATACATATGTGTGTATGCTTGTATGTGTGCAGGTGTATACATATGTGTGTATGCTTGTATGTGTGCAGGTATATACATATGTGTGTATGCTTGTATGTGTGTAGGTATATACATATGTGTGTATGCTTGTATGTGTGTAGGTATATACATATGTGTGTATGCTTGTATGTGTGCAGGTATATACATATGTGTGTATGCTTGTATGTGTGTAGGTGTATACATATGTGTGTATGCTTGTATGTGTGCAGGTGTATACATATCTGTGTATGCTTGTATGTGTGTAGGTGTATACATATGTGTGTATGCTTGTATGTGTGCAGGTATATACATATGTGTGTATGCTTGTATGTGTGCAGGTATATACATATGTGTGTATGCTTGTATGTGTGTAGGTGTATACATATGTGTGTATGCTTGTATGTGTGCAGGTGTATACATATCTGTGTATGCTTGTATGTGTGTAGGTATATACATATGTGTGTATGCTTGTATGTGTGTAGGTATATACATATGTGTGTATGCTTGTATGTGTGCAGGTATATACATATGTGTGTATGCTTGTATGTGTGTAGGTGTATACATATGTGTGTATGCTTGTATGTGTGCAGGTGTATACATATCTGTGTATGCTTGTATGTGTGTAGGTGTATACATATGTGTGTATGCTTGTATGTGTGCAGGTATATACATATGTGTGTATGCTTGTATGTGTGCAGGTATATACATATGTGTGTATGCTTGTATGTGTGTAGGTGTATACATATGTGTGTATGCTTGTATGTGTGCAGGTGTATACATATCTGTGTATGCTTGTATGTGTGTAGGTATATACATATGTGTGTATGCTTGTATGTGTGTAGGTATATACATATGTGTGTATGCTTGTATGTGTGTAGGTATATACATATGTGTGTATGCTTGTATGTGTGTAGGTATATACATATGTGTGTATGCTTGTATGTGTGTAGGTGTATACATATGTGTGTATGCTTGTATGTGTGTAGGTGTATACATATGTGTGTATGCTTGTATGTGTGTAGGTGTATACATATGTGTGTATGCTTGTAGGTGTGCAGGTATATACATATGTGTGTATGCTTGTATGTGTGTAGGTATATACATATGTGTGTATGCTTGTATGTGTGTAGGTATATACATATGTGTGTATGCTTGTATGTGTGCAGGTATATACATATGTGTGTATGCTTGTAGGTGTGTAGGTATATACATATGTGTGTATGCTTGTATGTGTGTAGGTATATACATATGTGTGTATGCTTGTATGTGTGCAGCTATATACATATGTGTGTATGCTTGTATGTGTGTAGGTATATACATATGTGTGTATGCTTGTATGTGTGTAGGTGTATACATATGTGTGTATGCTTGTATGTGTGCAGGTATATACATATGTGTGTATGCTTGTATGTGTGTAGGTGTATACATATGTGTGTATGCTTGTATGTGTGCAGGTATATACATATGTGTGTATGCTTGTATGTGTGTAGGTATATACATATCTGTGTATGCTTGTATGTGTGCAGGTATATACCTATGTGTGTATGCTTGTATGTGTGTAGGTATATACATATGTGTGTATGCTTGTATGTGTGCAGGTATATACATATGTGTGTATGCTTGTATGTGTGTAGGTATATACATATGTGTGTATGCTTGTATGTGTGTAGGTGTATACATATGTGTGTATGCTTGTATGTGTGTAGGTATATACATATGTGTGTATGCTTGTATGTGTGTAGGTGTATACATATGTGTGTATGCTTGTATGTGTGTAGGTGTATACATATGTGTGTATGCTTGTATGTGTGCAGGTATATACATATGTGTGTATGCTTGTATGTGTGTAGGTATATACATATGTGTGTATGCTTGTATGTGTGTAGGTATATACATATGTGTGTATAATTGTATGTGTGTAGGTGTATACATATGTGTGTATGCTTGTATGTGTGTAGGTGTATACATATGTGTGTATGCTTGTATGTGTGTAGGTGTATACATATGTGTGTATGCCTGTATGTGTGCAGGTGTATACATATCTGTGTATGCTTGTATGTGTGTAGGTGTATACATATGTGTGTATGCTTGTATGTGTGTAGGTGTATACATATGTGTGTATGCTTGTATGTGTGTAGGTGTATACATATGTGTGTATGCTTGTATGTGTGTAGGTGTATACATATGTGTGTATGCTTGTATGTGTGCAGGTATATACATATGTGTGTATGCTTGTATGTGTGCAGGTATATACATATGTGTGTATGCTTGTATGTGTGTAGGTGTATACATATGTGTGTATGCTTGTATGTGTGCAGGTGTATACATATCTGTGTATGCTTGTAGGTGTGTAGGTATATACATATGTGTGTATGCTTGTATGTGTGTAGGTATATACATATGTGTGTATGCTTGTATGTGTGTAGGTATATACATATGTGTGTATGCTTGTATGTGTGTAGGTATATACATATGTGTGTATGCTTGTATGTGTGTAGGTGTATACATATGTGTGTATGCTTGTATGTGTGTAGGTGTATACATATGTGTGTATGCTTGTATGTGTGTAGGTGTATACATATGTGTGTATGCTTGTAGGTGTGCAGGTATATACATATGTGTGTATGCTTGTATGTGTGTAGGTATATACATATGTGTGTATGCTTGTATGTGTGTAGGTATATACATATGTGTGTATGCTTGTATGTGTGCAGGTATATACATATGTGTGTATGCTTGTAGGTGTGTAGGTATATACATATGTGTGTATGCTTGTATGTGTGTAGGTATATACATATGTGTGTATGCTTGTATGTGTGCAGCTATATACATATGTGTGTATGCTTGTATGTGTGTAGGTATATACATATGTGTGTATGCTTGTATGTGTGTAGGTGTATACATATGTGTGTATGCTTGTATGTGTGCAGGTATATACATATGTGTGTATGCTTGTATGTGTGTAGGTGTATACATATGTGTGTATGCTTGTATGTGTGCAGGTATATACATATGTGTGTATGCTTGTATGTGTGTTGGTATATACATATCTGTGTATGCTTGTATGTGTGCAGGTATATACATATGTGTGTATGCTTGTATGTGTGTAGGTATATACATATGTGTGTATGCTTGTATGTGTGCAGGTATATACATATGTGTGTATGCTTGTATGTGTGTAGGTATATACATATGTGTGTATGCTTGTATGTGTGTAGGTGTATACATATGTGTGTATGCTTGTATGTGTGTAGGTATATACATATGTGTGTATGCTTGTATGTGTGTAGGTGTATACATATGTGTGTATGCTTGTATGTGTGTAGGTGTATACATATGTGTGTATGCTTGTATGTGTGCAGGTGTATACATATGTGTGTATGCTTGTATGTGTGTAGGTATATACATATGTGTGTATGCTTGTATGTGTGTAGGTATATACATATGTGTGTATGCTTGTATGTGTGTAGGTATATACATATGTGTGTATGCTTGTATGTGTGTAGGTGTATACATATGTGTGTATGCTTGTATGTGTGTAGGTGTATACATATGTGTGTATGCTTGTATGTGTGTAGGTGTATACATATGTGTGTATGCTTGTATGTGTGTAGGTGTATACATATGTGTGCATGCCTGTATGTGTGCAGGTGTATACATATCTGTGTATGCTTGTATGTGTGTAGGTGTATACATATGTGTGTATGCTTGTATGTGTGTAGGTGTATACATATGTGTGTATGCTTGTATGTGTGTAGGTGTATACATATGTGTGTATGCTTGTATGTGTGTAGGTGTATACATATGTGTGTATGCTTGTATGTGTGCAGGTATATACATATGTGTGTATGCTTGTATGTGTGTAGGTATATACATATGTGTGTATGCTTGTATGTGTGTAGGTATATACATATGTGAGTATGCTTGTATGTGTGCAGGTATATACATATGTGTGTATGCTTGTATGTGTGTAGGTATATACATATGTGTGTATGCTTATATGTGTGTAGGTATATACATATGTGTGTATGCTTGTATGTGTGCAGGTATATACATATGTGTGTATGCTTGTATGTGTGTAGGTGTATACATATGTGTGTATGCTTGTATGTGTGCAGGTGTATACATATGTGTGTATGCTTGTATGTGTGCAGGTATATACATATGTGTGTATGCTTGTATGTGTGTAGGTATATACATATGTGTGTATGCTTGTATGTGTGTAGGTGTATACATATGTGTGTATGCTTGTATGTGTGTAGGTATATACATATGTGTGTATGCTTGTATGTGTGTAGGTGTATACATATGTGTGTATGCTTGTATGTGTGTAGGTATATACATATGTGTGTATGCTTGTATGTGTGTAGGTGTATACATATGTGTGTATGCTTGTATGTGTGTAGGTATATACATATGTGTGTATGCTTGTATGTGTGCAGGTATATACATATGTGTGTATGCTTGTATGTGTGTAGGTATATACATATGTGTGTATGCTTGTATGTGTGTAGGTATATACATAAGACAGTGGAGGGCAGCATAGCCCAGAACGACCATAATAATTAAGGCCCTTAGGAGTGTGCTGCTGTGAAGGTTGCAACAATGTTGCATTAGTGAGGGTGGGGTTTAGCTTACCTTTAAGTAGTCAGCTCCCAAGGCCCAAACCCTCTTTTCCAGCTCGTCTTCACAGCGTCAGGATCATCTGTCAGGAGTCCTGTGGAAGAAGATGTCGGAATTAGATGAGCTGGTGATCGATGAGTTTGACTCTGGAGAAGATGTGGTGCAGCCTTCCCCCCCTCGCCCGGTGAGTCGTCCCCCGGGGTCTAGCCTGTATCCCGAATTTATGGTTGTCTCTCCCTCCCCTCCTTTAATTCCCCTTTCAGTAGAGGTGGGTCCCCAAGTAGTAGAGGGGGTTGTGGTAGGGGAACAGGGCCCTGTTCTTGGCGGGGGGGAGGCCGTATCCGATCCGGTCGTTCTTACCGGTGAGGCGGTCTCCACGGCGGTAGCGCTGCTCCAATCTTTGGCAGCGGTGCTTTCCGGCGGGGGGCCGGCATCCCAGGGAGGCCCCCCGGCTTCGGTTTGCGCGCCGGCGTCCACGCGGGCCTCCATGGCCCCTTCAGAGCCCGTCTCTTCCGGTTTGGCCATTTCCGGTGACGTCACTTCCGGTGACGTCACGTCCGGAAACGCCATTCCGGAATCCAGAGGCAAGCGGGCAGCATCGTCTTCTCCGCCGGGGTACGCAGGTAAGAGAGGGGTACCCCAGGGGGGGGGGGGGCGACGCCCGCGGGGGTTGCGCAGCGAGGCTCAATTATTCAGCGCCCGCGAAGGGACACTGATTTGGCGGCCATTGAAAGGGGTAGAAGGTTGCATGAGGGATCTCATGAGCAGGCCGCAAGCCTGACCGGGGGTATGTTAGCACTTGACGGTGCTCCGATCAGGGCAAATGGTGTGTCTGAGGGGCAAGTGGTTTCTGAGGGGCAAGGAACAAGGGCACGTTCGCCCGGGAGAGCCCAGATTGGGGAAACAGGCATTAATGAGCAGGCCGCAGGCCTGACGGGGAATATGCCTACTGCGCAACAAGTCGCAGGGCCTCAGGCCGCAATCACGCAGCCTGGGGGCAAGCGTCAGCCCGCGAATACATCGCGGCCTAGCAGACGCCGTAGTACTGCGTCACGCAGCAAGCGTAACGCCCGACAGGGTGCGCGGGCGGCGCCCGCGGGTGTGGCCCTCAGCGGGGCTCCACCAGGTGTTGTTACTAGGGCTTCAGCAAATAAAGGCCCAGTTATCACGCCCAGTCTATGTCAGGGCACGCAGGCTGCGACTGAACAGAATAGACAAGTGCAGTTTGCTAATGCAGTGATGAATGTGCGTATGGCTGATATGGTTGATGATGGTATTGAGGAGTGTGGCAGTGATCACAGGAGCCCCAGTCCCCTAGGGTCCCGGGGTAATGTGGTTGGTGGGCCTTCGTCCCCTTCCCTGGGTGCTCCTCTTTCACATTTTTCTCCACAGAACATTATGGAACCCAGAACTGCATTACAGCCACTCCAGTCCACCCCCAGTGCCGTGGAAAGGGAGCCACAGTCTCAGGAACAGCCGTCCACTTCTTCTGGTCCTGTCCTGGTGCAACGCCTCTTGGGAGCTGGTAAGCGCGCTATTACTTTTGAACGTAGTGTTTTAAGTTCATCCTCGGATGATTCAGGTTCAGAGAGTGATAGATCCCTGGGGTTGGAAGCGAAAGGGCAAAAAAGAATGTATAGGATGGTGAAATGGTTAGTGGAAGAAAGGAAGGCTATGGGTCTCCCCCTCCCCCCTGGTTCATCCCGCATGGAGCCCACTGTTCCTATGTTGACACCTCCTGCGTCAACAGACTTAGTTAGCCCACTTATGGGGAACAGGCGCAGGGCAGCTATACATGGGGACACTGACACATGGCCGGCGTTTAGCCTTCATGAGCATCTCAAATCTAAGATGGTGCGGCGCATTCAGGGTGGGAGGTACGTGCACATGTTTGAGCTTTCTGCGGAAGCTTATCGCCAGAAAGAAATGGCGGATGATGGCACGGGCCCGAAAAAATTTAAACGTCCTGATTCCTATGAGGAATGGCGCAAGTGCTTTAGGGTTTATGCGTCCTGTTATATCTCTAAATTTCCCGATCAAGCCTTAAACATCCTGAAATATCAGGATTCCATTGAAACAGTGTACGAGAAGTACAGGGATGGAGCTTGGCGGGATTACGACGCTGCTTTCCGTAGAAAGATGGTTGGGAACCCTCTTCTTACTTTCGGTGACGTTGATTCGCGTCTGTGGGCGCAATTGGGTCCTGAAAAACAGGCGGCGCCTGCTATAGTAGTCGGAGCATCGGGGGGCGTTAAGGCCTCGCAGCGCTCTCGACGGCGGGCCACAGGGGTGTGCTGGCGCTTCCAGGACAAATCATGTACCAGGGGAGCGGCATGCGCATTTCGGCACGCGTGCAGAACCTGCGGTGGCGGCCACTCGGGGTCCGAGTGTACCAGAACCCAGGACGCGGGTCGTCCCCAGGAGAGACCAGCAGCCGGCTCCAAACCTTTCCCTGTTGGAAAGTGCGGCCACACCTCTGAGGGTGGCCGTAATTGAGAAGTGGCTGCTGCTATACCCATTTAAGGAGGCCGCCTTGCTGCTTGGTGGCGGTCTGCGGTCGGGATTTGTTATCCCAGTCGGATCGCACGTGGAGGGTTCCTTGTCACGCAGGAACATAAAATCCGCATATCAGTTTCCCGGGGTTTTGCGGGATAAACTGAATAAAGAAATTGGGTTGGGTCGTATGGCAGGCCCATTTGAGGATATTCCCCTTCCAGGGCTGGTTGTATCACCCTTGGGGGTAGTTCCAAAAAAGGAGCCGGGTAAATTCCGGCTCATCCAACATCTGTCCTTCCCGAAGGGTCGTTCGGTGAATGACGCCATCCCCCCTGAACTGAGCTCAGTTTCTTACCAATCATTTGATGAGGCATTGGGGCTAGTTCGCAGGGCAGGGGCCGGGGCCCTGATGGCTAAGCTGGATATAGAGTCCGCCTTCCGGCTCCTGCCCATTCACCCCTCCTCTTTTAGGCTTATGGGGTGCTATTTTGAGGGGCAGTACTACGTGGACAAATGCTTGCCCATGGGGTGCTCAATTTCGTGTGCCTACTTCGAGGCTTTCAGCTGCTTCTTGCACTGGGCCATTGCGGAGGTGGCCGGATTCGACGGCCTGGCACACTATTTGGATGATTTTCTGCTGGTTGGGCGGACAGGATCATCTGAGTGTGATTTCCTGATGAAAGTCACTAGGTTTCTAATGGATAGAATGGGAGTTCCTCTGGCGGAGGACAAGTCCCAGGGTCCTTGCACGTGCCTTACTTTTTTGGGCATTGAGGTTGATTCGGTGGCAGAGCAGTGCCGTCTGCCACATGAAAAAGTTCAGCGCATGTTGGAGTCAGTACGCGCTATGAGAGCAGAGCTGTATAGCTCCGTAAAGGATCTTCAAATCCTATTGGGTTTGCTGAACTTTGCCGGCAGGATCATTCCTATGGGAAGAATATTCCTTCGCAGGCTCGAGAGGCAGCTGTGCGGCAAAAGATCGCAGACCCGGAGGTTCCGGGTGTCTGCTGAGATGGTGGAAGATCTTAAGGTCTGGGAAGATTTTCTTCTCCACTTTAACGGGATCTGTCTGTGGCGGGAGGTTGTTCCTTCTAATGCAGCAATCCAGTTGTTCACTGATGCGGCTGGGTCCCACGGGTACGGGGCTTTCTTGGCCGGGCAATGGAGCGCTGGCCCATGGCCCGCCGCGTGGATAGAGAGAGGCTTGGTCAGGAACCTATGCCTTCTTGAACTGTTTCCCATACTGGTTGCTCTTGACATTTGGGGCAATCAGCTTCGCGACCGTGAGGTGGTTTTCTGGACAGATAACATGAGCGTTGTTTATGCTGTTAACAGGTTATCATCTAGTTCCCCTCCGGTTGTGCGGTATTTGAGACTGTTGGTGCTGAGGTGTCTGCACCTGAATATTGTGTTCCGTGCTAAGCATGTTCCGGGCGTCCAGAATAGGATTGCTGATGCGCTCTCCCGTTTTCAATGGGAAGCATTTTATGCAATGGTGCCCGATGCGGACACTAACGGATTGTCCTGTCCCACTTACTTATGGCAGGTGGCGCTGGATGGGGCCCCTTGATTGCGATGGTGCGGGCTTCCCTCGCTCCGTCTACCTGGGCTACGTATGTGAAATACTGGACGGAGTGGATCGCCTTTTGTGACTTCAGGTGCCGTCCCTCCTGTGACGGGGACCAGTGGGGCTTGCTTGAATGGATTACCGAACTTAAAGGCAATGGTGTTTCGAAGACTGCGATGGGTTCACGCCTGGCGGCAGTGTCCTTTTTCTGCAAGTTGTATGGGCTTGTTGACGCCTCGAAGACCTTCCTGGTTAGGCAGGTACTTCGAGGCTGGGGGCGTATGGCCCCCAGGGTCAGGGATTTCAGGGAACCAGTTACCATGGAGCGTCTGGTAACGTTGTGCCGAGTTTTGCCGGCGGTCTGTTCATCCGCCTATGAAACTGCCCTATTCTCAGCCGCCTTTGGGCTGGCTTTTCACGGGGCTCTTAGGGTAGGGGAAATTGTCCCGCCCTCTAAGAACAAGACGGGCGGCCTTTTGCTGCCTCATGTCAGAGACGACGGGTCGTCTATCTTGGTCTTTCTTCCCAGATCCAAAACTGACCAGGAAGGGAGAGGTGCCTGGTTGGCTTTGCCATCACATGTTGAATCTGTTTGCTGCCCGGTCAGACTGGTTAAAGCCTATATGGACGTGCGTCCTGAGGGTTTCTCGCAATTTTTAGTTCACGAGGACGGTTCCCTGTTGACTAGATTCCAGTTTAGGAAGGTGTTGGCCTGGGCAGTATCAAAGGCAGGTCTTGATCCCAGGGTGATTGCTCCCCATTCCTTTAGGGTGGGCGCGGCCACCACTGCCGCTAGTTTAGGATGGTCGGCTGACCATATTAGAGCTCTGGGGAGATGGAGGTCGCAAAGGTATCTTTTATACGTTAGGCCTTTGACTGTTTAGAAATGACTATGTTTTGCAGATGCAATGGATAACCTCTGTTTCTTTTCTTAGGACCAAGGAGCGGTCCACTGAGAGTATGGATTACGGGGCATTCGTACATCCACTGGGCGGAGCTTCGGGCGATCGCGAGACCTGATGGGCGTCAGCTGGGGTTCCCCTCTTCCCGAGTCACTGTTAGGTGGTTCGGGCGCAGGGGGCTTACGTGGCAGGCTCTGCCTGAGTTGCTGCAGGGGGCTTTGCGCAGGTGGGAGAAACCCCATGTACTTATCATCCACGCAGGTGGAAATGATATGGGGCTCCTACCGTGCAAACAGCTCAGTGCGGTTATTCAGTCGGATCTGCGCACGATTCAGGCATGGATTCCCCAAGTCAGGATAGGGTGGTCTAACATCATCCCCAGGATAGAATGGCGCCATATGCAGTCTCATCGCGCGGCTTTTCAGGTCCGCAAGAAAATTAACAGAGAAGTGAGGATTTTCTTAGGGCAGTCAGGAGGGTTTGTTGTGGAACATGGGAACATATCAACGGCTGAGAGGTGCCTCTACAGAAGGGACGGGGTGCACCTCTCTGAGAGGGGCATTGACCTGTTCCTCTGTAATTTGAGGCGTGCTATACTTAATCATCTATAGGTGTGGCGGCAAGAGGTGAGCCTGTTGGGCTATCTCTTGTGGCGGTTGGTCCGCGCCCCGGTTTGCCATCAGAGGTAGAGTGACGGCTGCCCAGGGGAGGGTGATCTCTGCAGGCGCGCACCTGGGGTCCCTCCCATTCTAAGATGCCGAGAACTCCCTAAGCTTCTGCGGCAGCTGAGCTCCGCTTGTGTGGGCATTCACGGGCGCGGTCCATTCTTCCTAGCAGGGGGTCCCTACTCCTAGCTAGATTGCCGCCACATGTTTTAGCTGGCCCCGTTGAGTCCAGCCGGTTCTCACGTTCTACAATAAATGCGACCTTCGGGTCTTTTCCCATATATCTGTGTCTGCGTGGTTATTCAAGTATTACAGTTTTATACAAAGTTATTTAAGAGTTATAGTTGTACATAGTTAAGTTGTTGAGTCAGTTCTATGGCTCCAGTTATTATTTGTACATAGTTATGTGTTGAGCCAGTTTTATGGCTCCAGTTATTAAAGTTTTCCAGCAAGCCAGGAGGATAGGGCATTTAATTAATTAAGACAGTGGAGGGCAGCATAGCCCAGAACGACCATAATAATTAAGGCCCTTAGGAGTGTGCTGCTGTGAAGGTTGCAACAATGTTGCATTAGTGAGGGTGGGGTTTAGCTTACCTTTAAGTAGTCAGCTCCCAAGGCCCAAACCCTCTTTTCCAGTTCGTCTTCACAGCGTCCCTCCCTCCCTCCCTGCACTTGTTCATACGGCAATCTTTAGGCTGCTACATCACCAGGGTGTTTCAGCTAGGTGTCCGAGGCCGGATGAGAGCTACGCGGCTTGTTTCCTTAAGTCCGAGGACGGTAGTTTTTGACTCCCCAGGTAGTGGCATGGAGACGCGTCTAGTCACACCTGGTCCTACTGGTTCGGAGATCGTTACTTTACACCCTGGTTAGGCGGTTGGTCCGCGCCCCGGTTTGCCATCAGAGGTAGAGTGACGGCTGCCCAGGGGAGGGTGATCTCTGCAGGCGCGCGCCTGGGGTCCCTCCCATTCTAAGATGCCGAGAACTCCCTAAGCTTCTGCGGCAGCTGAGCTCCGCTTGTGTGGGCATTCACGGGCGCGGTCCATTCTTCCTAGCAGGGGGTCCCTACTCCTAGCTAGATTGCCGCCACATGTTTTAGCTGGCCCCGTTGAGTCCAGCCGGTTCTCACGTTCTACAATAAATGCGACCTTCGGGTCTTTTCCCATATATCTGTGTCTGCGTGGTTATTCAAGTATTACAGTTTTATACAAAGTTATTTAAGAGTTATAGTTGTACATTGTTAAGTTGTTGAGTCAGTTCTATGGCTCCAGTTATTATTTGTACATAGTTATGTGTTGAGCCAGTTTTATGGCTCCAATTATTAAAGTTTTCCAGCAAGCCAGGAGGATAGGGCATTGAATTAATTATGTGTGTATGCTTGTATGTGTGTAGGTATATACATATGTGTGTATGCTTGTATGTGTGTAGGTATATACATATGTGTGTATGCTTGTATGTGTGTAGGTATATACATATGTGTGTATGCTTGTATGTGTGTAGGTGTATACATATGTGTGTATGCTTGTATGTGTGTAGGTGTATACATATGTGTGTATGCTTGTATGTGTGTAGGTGTATACATATGTGTGTATGCTTGTATGTGTGTAGGTATATACATATGTGTGTATGCTTGTATGTGTGCAGGTATATACATATGTGTGTATGCTTGTATGTGTGTAGGTATATACATATGTGTGTATGCTTGTATGTGTGCAGGTGTATACATATGTGTGTATGCTTGTATGTGTGCAGGTGTATACATATGTGTGTATGCTTGTATGTGTGTAGGTTTATACATATGTGTGTATGCTTGTATGTGTGTAGGTGTATACATATGTGTGTATGCTTGTATGTGTGTAGGTGTATACATATGTGTGTATGCTTGTATGTGTGCAGGTATATACATATGTGTGTATGCTTGTATGTGTGCAGGTATATACATATGTGTGTATGCTTGTATGTGTGTAGGTGTATACATATGTGTGTATGCTTGTATGTGTGTAGGTGTATACATATGTGTGTATGCTTGTATGTGTGTAGGTATATACATATGTGTGTATGCTTGTATGTGTGTAGGTGTATACATATGTGTGTATGCTTGTATGTGCGTAGGTGTATACATATGTGTGTATGCTTGTATGTGTGAAGGTGTATACATATGTGTGTATGCTTGTATGTGTGCAGGTATATACATATGTGTGTATGCTTGTATGTGTGTAGGTATATACATATGTGTGTATGCTTGTATGTGTGTAGGTGTATACATATGTGTGTATGCTTGTATGTGTGTAGGTATATACATATGTGTGTATGCTTGTATGTGTGTAGGTATATACATATGTGTGTATGCTTGTATGTGCGTAGGTGTATACATATGTGTGTATGCTTGTATGTGTGCAGGTGTATACATATCTGTGTATGCTTGTATGTGTGTAGGTGTATACATATGTGTGTATGCTTGTATGTGTGTAGGTGTATACATATGTGTGTATGCTTGTATGTGTGTAGGTGTATACATATGTGTGTATGCTTGTATGTGTGTAGGTGTATACATATGTGTGTATGCTTGTATGTGTGTAGGTGTATACATATGTGTGTATGCTTGTATGTGTGCAGGTATATACATATGTGTGTATGCTTGTATGTGTGCAGGTATATACATATGTGTGTATGCTTGTATGTGTGTAGGTATATACATATGTGTGTATGCTTGTATGTGTGCAGGTATATACATATGTGTGTATGCTTGTATGTGTGTAGGTATATACATATGTGTGTATGCTTGTATGTGTGTAGGTATATACATATGTGTGTATGCTTGTATGTGTGCAGGTATATACATATGTGTGTATGCTTGTATGTGTGTAGGTGTATACATATGTGTGTATGCTTGTATGTGTGTAGGTGTATACATATGTGTGTATGCTTGCATGTGTGCAGGTGTATACATATGTGTGTATGCTTGTATGTGTGCAGGTATATACATATGTGTGTATGCTTGTATGTGTGTAGGTATATACATATGTGTGTATGCTTGTATGTGTGTAGGTGTATACATATGTGTGTATGCTTGTATGTGTGTAGGTATATACATATGTGTGTATGCTTGTATGTGTGTAGGTGTATACATATGTGTGTATGCTTGTATGTGTGTAGGTATATACATATGTGTGTATGCTTGTATGTGTGTAGGTATATACATATGTGTGTATGCTTGTATGTGTGTAGGTATATACATATGTGTGTATGCTTGTATGTGTGCAGGTATATACATATGTGTGTATGCTTGTATGTGTGTAGGTATATACATATGTGTGTATGCTTGTATGTGTGTAGGTATATACATATGTGTGTATGCTTGTATGTGTGTAGGTATATACATATGTGTGTATGCTTGTATGTGTGTAGGTATATACATATGTGTGTATGCTTGTATGTGTGTAGGTATATACATATGTGTGTATGCTTGTATGTGTGTAGGTGTATACATATGTGTGTATGCTTGTATGTGTGTAGGTGTATACATATGTGTGTATGCTTGTATGTGTGTAGGTGTATACATATGTGTGTATGCTTGTATGTGTGTAGGTATATACATATGTGTGTATGCTTGTATGTGTGCAGGTATATACATATGTGTGTATGCTTGTATGTGTGTAGGTATATACATATGTGTGTATGCTTGTATGTGTGCAGGTGTATACATATGTGTGTATGCTTGTATGTGTGCAGGTGTATACATATGTGTGTATGCTTGTATGTGTGTAGGTGTATACATATGTGTGTATGCTTGTATGTGTGTAGGTGTATACATATGTGTGTATGCTTGTATGTGTGTAGGTTTATACATATGTGTGTATGCTTGTATGTGTGCAGGTATATACATATGTGTGTATGCTTGTATGTGTGCAGGTATATACATATGTGTGTATGCTTGTAGTGTGTAGGTGTATACATATGTGTGTATGCTTGTATGTGTGTAGGTGTATACATATGTGTGTATGCTTGTATGTGTGTAGGTATATACATATGTGTGTATGCTTGTATGTGTGTAGGTGTATACATATGTGTGTATGCTTGTATGTGCGTAGGTGTATACATATGTGTGTATGCTTGTATGTGTGTAGGTGTATACATATGTGTGTATGCTTGTATGTGTGCAGGTATATACATATGTGTGTATGCTTGTATGTGTGTAGGTATATACATATGTGTGTATGCTTGTATGTGTGTAGGTGTATACATATGTGTGTATGCTTGTATGTGTGTAGGTGTATACATATGTGTGTATGCTTGTATGTGTGTAGGTATATACATATGTTTGTATGCTTGTATGTGTGTAGGTATATACATATGTGTGTATGCTTGTATGTGCGTAGGTGTATACATATGTGTGTATGCTTGTATGTGTGTAGGTATATACATATGTGTGTATGCTTGTATGTGTGTAGGTGTATACATATGTGTGTATGCTTGTATGTGTGTAGGTGTATACATATGTGTGTATGCTTGTATGTGTGTAGGTATATACATATGTGTGTATGCTTGTATGTGTGTAGGTGTATACATATGTGTGTATGCTTGTATGTGTGTAGGTATATACATATGTGTGTATGCTTGTAGGTGTGTAGGTATATACATATGTGTGTATGCTTGTATGTGTGTAGGTGTATACATATGTGTGTATGCTTGTATGTGTGCAGGTGTATACATATGTGTGTATGCTTGTAGGTGTGCAGGTATATACATATGTGTGTATGCTTGTAGGTGTGTAGGTGTATACATATGTGTGTATGCTTGTAGGTGTGCAGGTGTATACATATGTGTGTATGCTTGTAGGTGTGCAGGTATATACATATGTGTGTATGCTTGTATGTGTGTAGGTGTATACATATGTGTGTATGCTTGTAGGTATGCAGGTATATACATATGTGTGTATGCTTGTAGGTGCGTAGGTGTATACATATGTGTGTATGCTTGTATGTGTGCAGGCATATACATATGTGTGTATGCTTGTATGTGTGTAGGTGTATACATATGTGTGTATGCTTGTATGTTTGTAGGTGTATACATATGTGTGTATGCTTGTATGTGTGTAGGTGTATACATATGTGTGTATGCTTGTATGTGTGCAGGTATATACATATGTGTGTATGCTTGTATGTGTGTAGGTGTATACATATGTGTGTATGCTTGTATGTGTGCAGGTATATACATATGTGTGTATGCTTGTATGTGTGTAGGTGTATACATATGTGTGTATGCTTGTATGTGTGTAGGTGTATACATATGTGTGTATGCTTGTATGTGTGTAGGTGTATACATATGTGTGTATGCTTGTATGTGTGCAGGTGTATACATATGTGTGTATGCTTGTATGTGTGTAGGTATATACATATGTGTGTATGCTTGTATGTGTGTAGGTATATACATATGTGTGTATGCTTGTATGTGTGTAGGTGTATACATATGTGTGTATGCTTGTATGTGTGTAGGTATATACATATGTGTGTATGCTTGTATGTGTGTAGGTGTATACATATATGTGTATGCTTGTATGTGTGCAGGTGTATACATATGTGTGTATGCTTGTATGTGTGTAGGTATATACATATGTGTGTATGCTTGTATGTGTGTAGGTGTATACATATGTGTGTATGCTTGTATGTGTGTAGGTATATACATATGTGTGTATGCTTGTATGTGTGTAGGTGTATACATATATGTGTATGCTTGTATGTGTGTAGGTGTATACATATGTGTGTATGCTTGTATGTGTGTAGGTATATACATATGTGTGTATGCTTGTATGTGTGTAGGTGTATACATATATGTGTATGCTTGTATGTGTGCAGGTGTATACATATGTGTGTATGTTTGTATGTGTGCAGGTATATACATATTTGTGTATGCTTGTATGTGTGTAGGTGTATACATATGTGTGTATGCTTGTATGTGTGCATGTATATACATATGTGTGTATGCTTGTATGTGTGCAGGTGTATACATATGTGTGTATGCTTGTATGTGTGTAGGTATATACATATGTGTGTATGCTTGTATGTGTGTAGGTGTATACATATGTGTGTATGCTTGTATGTGTGCAGGTATATACATATGTGTGTATGCTTGTATGTGTGGAGGTGTATACATATGTGTGTATGCTTGTATGTGTGTAGGTATATACATATGTGTGTATGCTTGTATGTGTGTAGGTGTATACATATGTGTGTATGCTTGTATGTGTGTAGGTGTATACATATGTGTGTATGCTTGTATGTGTGTAGGTATATACATATGTGTGTATGCTTGTATGTGTGTAGGTGTATACATATGTGTGTATGCTTGTATGTGCGTAGGTGTATACATATGTGTGTATGCTTGTATGTGTGTAGGTATATACATATGTGTGTATGCTTGTATGTGTGCAGGTATATACATATGAGTGTATGCTTGTATGTGTGTAGGTATATACATATGTGTGTATGCTTGTATGTGTGTAGGTATATACATATGTGTGTATGCTTGTATGTGTGTAGGTATATACATATGTGTGTATGCTTGTATGTGTGTAGGTATATACATATGTGTGTATGCTTGTATGTGTGTAGGTATATACATATGTGTGTATGCTTGTATGTGTGTAGGTATATACATATGTGTGTATGCTTGTATGTGTGCAGGTGTATACATATGTGTGTATGCTTGTATGTGTGTAGGTATATACATATGTGTGTATGCTTGTATGTGTGTAGGTGTATACATATGTGTGTATGCTTGTATGTGTGTAGGTATATACATATGTGTGTATGCGTGTATGTGTGTAGGTGTATACATATGTGTGTATGCTTGTATGTGTGTAGGTGTATACATATGTGTGTATGCTTGTATGTGTGCAGGTATATACATATGTGTGTATGCTTGTATGTGTGTAGGTGTATACATATGTGTGTATGCTTGTATGTGTGCAGGTGTATACATATGTGTGTATGCTTTTATGTGTGTAGGTGTATACATATGTGTGTATGCTTGTATGTGTGCAGGTGTATACATATGTGTGTATGCTTGTATGTGTGTAGGTGTATACATATGTGTGTATGCTTGTATGTGTGTAGGTGTATACATATGTGTGTATGCTTGTATGTGTGCAGGTATATACATATGTGTGTATGCTTGTATGTGTGTAGGTATATACATATGTGTGTATGCTTGTATGTGTGTAGGTGTATACATATGTGTGTATTCTTGTATGTGTGCAGGTATATACATATGTGTGTATGCTTGTATGTGTGTAGGTATATACATATGTGTGTATGTTTGTATGTGTGTAGGTATATACATATGTGTGTATGCTTGTATGTGTGTAGGTATATACATATGTGTGTATGCTTGTATGTGTGTAGGTATATACATATGTGTGTATGCTTGTATGTGTGTAGGTGTATACATATGTGTGTATGCTTGTATGTGTGCAGGTATATACATATGTGTGTATGATTGTATGTGTGCAGGTATATACATATGTGTGTATGCTTGTATGTGTGCAGGTATATACATATGTGTGTATGCTTGTATGTGTGTAGGTATATACATATGTGTGTATGCTTGTATGTGTGTAGGTATATACATATGTGTGTATGCTTGTATGTGTGTAGGTGTATACATATGTGTGTATGCTTGTATGTGTGCAGGTATATACATATGTGTGTATGCTTGTAAGACAGTGGAGGGCAGCATAGCCCAGAACGACCATAATAATTAAGGCCCTTAGGAGTGTGCTGCTGTGAAGGTTGCAACAATGTTGCATTAGTGAGGGTGGGGTTTAGTTTACCTTTAAGTAGTCAGCTCCCAAGGCCCAAACCCTCTTTTCCAGCTCGTCTTCACAGCGTCAGGATCATCTGTCAGGAGTCCTGTGGAAGAAGATGTCGGAATTAGATGAGCTGGTGATCGATGAGTTTGACTCTGGAGAAGATGTGGTGCAGCCTTCCCCCCCTCGCCCGGTGAGTCGTCCCCCGGGGTCTAGCCTGTATCCCGAAGTTATGGTTGTCTCTCCCTCTCCCTCCCCTCCTTTAATTCCCCTTTCAGTGGTAGAGGTGGGTCCCCAGGTAGCAGAGGGGGTTGTGGTAGGGGAGCAGGGCCCTGTTCTTGGCGGGGGGGAGGCCGTATCTGATCCGGTCATTCTTACCGGTGAGGCGGTCTCCACGGCGGTAGCGCTGCTCCAAACTTTGGCAGCGGTGCTTTCCAGCGGGGGGCCTCCGGCTTCGGTTTGCGCGCCGGCGCCCACGCGGGTATCCATGGCTCCTTCAGAGCCCGTCTCTTCCGGTTTGGCCGTTTCCGGTGACGTCACTTCCGGTGACGTCACGTCCGGGAACGCCATTCCGGAATCCAGAGGCAAGCGGGCAGCATCGTCGTCTCCGCCGGGGTACACAGGTAAGAGAGGGGTACCCCGGGGGGGGGGCGACGCCCGCGGGGGGTGCGCAGCGAGGCTCAATTACTCAGCGCCCGCGAGGGGACACTGATTTGGCGGCCATTGAAAGGGGTAGAAGGTTGCATGAGGGATCTCATGAGCAGGCCGCAAGCCTGACCGGGGGTATGTTAGCACTTGACGGTGCTTCGATCAGGGCAAATGGTGTGTCTGAGGGGCAAGTGGTTTCTGAGGGGCAAGGAACAAGGGCACGTTCGCCCGGGAGGGCCCAGATTGGGGAAACAGGCATTAATGAGCAGGCCGCAGGCCTGACGGGGAATATGCCTACTGTGCAACAAGTCGCAGGGCCTCAGGCCGCAATCGCGCAGGCCGGGGGCAAGCGTCGGCCCGCGAATACATCGCGGCCTAGCAGACGCCGTAGTACTGCGTCACGCAGCAAACGTAGCGCCCGACAGGGTGCGCGGGCGGCGCCCGTGGGTGTGGCCCTCAGCGGGGCTCCACCAGGTGTTGTTACTAGGGCTTCAGCAAAGAAAGGCCCAGTTATCACGCCCAGTCTATGTCAGGGCACGCAGGCTGTGACTGAACAGAGTAGACAAGTGCAGTTTTCTAATGCAGTGATGAATGTGCGTATGGCTGATATGGTTGATGATGGTATTGAGGAGTGTGGCAGTGATCACAGGAGCCCCAGTCCCCTAGGGTCCCGTGGTAATGTGGTTAGTGGGCCTTCGTCCCCTTCCCTGGGTACTCCTCTTTCACATTTTTCTCCACAGATCATTATGGAACCCAGAACTGCATTACTGCCGCTCCAGGCCACCCCCAGTGCCGTGGAAAGGGAGCCACAGTCTCAGGAACAGCCGTCCACTTCTTCTGGTCCTGTCCCGGTGCAACGCCTCTTGGGAGCTGGTAAGCACACTATTACTTTTGAACGTAGTGTTTTAAGTTCATCCTCGGATGATTCAGGTTCTGAAAGTGATAGATCCCTGGGGTTGGAAGCGAAAGGGCAAAAAAGAATGTATAGGATGGTGAAATGGTTAGTGGAAGAAAGGAAGGCTATGGGTCTCCCCCTCCCCCCTGGTTCATCCCGCATGGAGCCCACTGTTCCTATGTTGACACCTCCTGCGTCAACAGACTTAGGCCTAGATTTGGAGTTCGGCGGTAGCCGTCAAAACCAGCGTTAGAGGCTCCTAACGCTGGTTTTGGCCGCCCGCTGGTATTTGGAGTCAGTGATTAAAGGGTCTAACGCTCACTTTACAGCCGCGACTTTTCCATACCGCAGATCCCCCTACGCCATTTGCGTAGCCTATATTTTCAATGGGATCTTTCTAACGCTGGTATTTAGAGTCGTTTCTGAAGTGAGCGTTAGAGCTCTAACGACAAGATTCCAGCCGCCTGAAAATAGCAGGAGTTAAGAGCTTTCTGGCTAACGCCGGTTCATAAAGCTCTTAACTACTGTACCCTAAAGTACACTAACACCCATAAACTACCTATGTACCCCTAAACCGAGGTCCCCCCACACCGCCACTCGATTAAAATTTTTAACCCCTAATCTGCCGACCGCCACCTACGTTATATTTATGTACCCCTAATCTGCTGCCCCTAACCCCGCCGACCCCTGTATTACATTTATTAAACCCTAACTTGCCCCCCACAACGTCGCCGCCAGCTACTTAAAATAATTAACCCCTAATCTTCCGACCGCAAATCGCCGCCACCTACGTTATCCCTATGTACCCCTAATCTGCTGCCCCTAACATCGCCGACCCCTATATTATATTTATTAACCCCTAATCTGCCCCCCTCAACGTCGCCGACACCTGCCTACACTTATTAACCCCTAATCTGCCGAGCGGACCTGAGCGCTACTATAATAAAGTTATTAACCCCTAATCCGCCTCACTAACCCTATCATAAATAGTATTAACCCCTAATCTGCCCTCCCTAACATCGCCGACACCTAACTTCAATTATTAACCCCTAATCTTCCGATCGGAGCTCACCGCTATTCTAATAAATGGATTAATAAATGGATTAACCCCAATCAGATTGAGCTCGCATTCTATTGGCTGTTCCGATCAGCCAATAGAATGCGAGCTCAATCTGATTGGCTGATTGGATCGGCCAATCGGATTGAACTAGATTCTGATTGGCTGATTCCATCAGCCAATCAGAAAATTCCTACCTTAATTCCGATTGGCTGATAGAATCCTATCAGCCGATCGGAATTCGAGGGACGCCATCTTGGATGACGTCCCTTAAAGGAACAGTCATTCGTCGTTCAGTCGTCGGTCCGGATGGATGTTCCGCGCTGGATGTCTTCAGGATCCTGCCGCTTCGCTCCGGATGGAAGAAGATCGAAGATGCCGCTTGGAGAAGATGTTTGCCGGTCCGGATGTCCTCTTCTTGCCGGATAGGAGGAAGACTTTGGAGCCTCTTCTGGACCGGATTATGGATCGCCAACCCCCGCTTGGGTTGGATGAAGATGTTGGAGCCAGGACGGATCGGTGAACCTGGTATGGTGAAGACAAGGTAGGAAGATCTTCAGGGGCTTAGTGTTAGGTTTCTTTAAGGGGGTTTGGGTTAGATTAGGGGTATGTGGGTGGTGGGTTGTAATGTTGGGGGGGGGGGTATTGTATGTTTTTTTTTACAGGCAAAAGAGCTGAAATTCTTGGGGCATGCCCCGCAAAGGGCCCTGTTCAGGGCTGGTAAGGTAAAAGAGCTTGTAACTTTTTTAATTTAGAATAGGGTAGGGAATTTTTTATTTTGGGGGGCTTTGTTATTTTATTAGGGGGCTTAGAGTAGGTGTAATTAGTTTAAAATTGTTGTAATATTTTTCTTATGTTTGTAAATATTTTTTTATTTTCTGTAACTTAGTTCTTTTTTATTTTTTGTACTTTAGCTAGTTTATTTAATTGTATTTATTTGTAGGAATTGTGTTTAATTAATTTATTGATAGTGTAGTGTTAGGTTAATTGTAGGTAATTGTAGGTAGTTTATTTAATTATTTTATTGATAGGGTAGTGTTAGGTTTAATTATAACTTAGGTTAGGATTTATTTTACAGGTAAATTTGTTATTATTTTAACTAGGTAACTATTAAATAGTTCTTAACTATTTAATAGCTATTGTACCTGGTTAAAATAATTACAAAGTTGCCTGTAAAATAAATATTAATCCTAAAATAGCTATAATATAATTATAATTTATATTGTAGCTATATTAGGATTTATTTTACAGGTAAGTATTTAGCTTTAAATAGGAATAAGTTATTTAATAAGAGTTAATTTATTTAGTTAGATAAATATTATATTTAACTTAGGGGGGTGTTAGTGTTAGGGTTAGACTTAGCTTTAGGGGTTAATCCATTTATTAGAATAGCGGTGAGCTCCGATCGGAAGATTAGGGGTTAATAATTGAAGTTAGGTGTCGGCGATGTTAGGGAGGGCAGATTAGGGGTTAATACTATTTATGATAGGGTTAGTGAGGCGGATTAGGGGTTAATAACTTTATTATAGTAGCGCTCAGGTCCGCACGGCAGATTAGGGGTTAATAAGTGTAGGCAGGTGTCAGCGACGTTGTGGGGGGCAGGTTAGGGGTTAATAAATATAATATAGGGGTCGGCGGTGTTAGGGGTAGCAGATTAGGGGTACATAGGGATAACGTAGGTGGCGGCGGTTTACGGAGCGGCAGATTAGGGGTTTAAAAAAATATGCAGGGGTCAGCGATAGCGGGGGCGGCAGATTAGGGGTTAATAAGTGTAAGGCTAGGGGTGTTTAGACTCGGGGTACATGTTAGAGTGTTAGGTGCAGACGTAGGAAGTGTTTCCCCATAGGAAACAATGGGGCTGCGTTAGGAGCTGAACGCTGCTTTTTTGCAGGTGTTAGGTTTTTTTTCAGCTCAAACAGCCCCATTGTTTCCTATGGGGGAATCGTGCACGAGCACGTTTTTGAGGCCGGCCGCGTCCGTAAGCAACTCTGGTATCGAGAGTTGTATTTGCGGTAAAAATGCTCTACGCTCCTTTTTTGGAGCCTAACGCAGCATTTGTTTGAACTCTCGATACCAGAGTTAATTTTATGGTGCGGCCAGAAAAAAGCCTGCGGAGCGTTAACAGCCCTTTTACCGCCGAACTCCAAATCTAGGCCTTAGTTAGCCCGGTTATGGGGAACAGGCGCAGGGCAGCTATACATGGGGACACTGACACATGGCCTGCGTTTAGCCTCCATGAACATCTCAAATCTAAGATGGTTTGGCGCATTCAGGGTGGGAGGTACGTGCACATGTTTGAGCTTTCTGCGGAGGCTTATCGCCAGAAAGAAATGGCGGATGATGGCACGGGCCCGAAAAAATTTAAACGTCCTGATTCCTATGAGGAATGACGCAAGTGCTTTAGGGTTTATGCATCCTGTTATATCTCTAAATTTCCCGATCAAGCTTTGAACATCCTGAAATATCAGGATTCCATTGAAACAGTGTACGAGAAGTACAGAGATGGAGCTTGGCGGGATTACGACGCTGCCTTCCGTAGAAAGATGGTTGGGAACCCTCTTCTTACTTTCGGTGACGTTGATTCGCGTTTGTGGGCGCAATTGGGTCCTGAAAAACAGGCGGCGCCTGCTATAGTAGTCGGAGCATCGGGGGGCGTTAAGGCCTCGCAGCGCTCTTGACGGCGGGCCACAGGGGTGTGCTGGCGCTTCCAGGACAAATCGTGTACCAGGGGAGCGGCATGCGCATTTCGGCACGCGTGCAGAACCTGCGGTGGCGGCCACTCGGGGTCCGAGTGTACCAGAACCCAGGACGCGGGTCGTTCCCAGGAGAGACCAGCAGCCAGCTCCAAACCTTTCCCTGTCGGAAAGGGCGGCCACACCTCTGAAGGTGGCCGTAATTGAGAAGTGGCTGCTGCTATACCCATTTAAGGAGGCCGCCTTGCTGCTTGGTGGCGGTCTGCGGTCGGGATTTGTTATCCCAGTCGGATCGCACGTGGAGGGTTCCTTGTCACGCAGGAACCTAAAATCCGCGTATCAGTTTCCCGGGGTTTTGCGGGATAAACTGAATAAAGAAATTGGGTTGGGTCGTATGGCAGGCCCATTTGAGGATATTCCCCTCCCAGGGCTGGTTGTATCACCCTTGGGGGTAGTTCCAAAAAAGGAGCCGGGTAAATTCCGGCTCATCCAACATCTGTCCTTCCCGAAGGGTCGTTCGGTGAATGACGCCATCCCCCCTGAACTGAGCTCAGTTTTTTACCAATCATTTGATGAGGCATTGGGGCTAGTTCGCAGGGCGGGGGCCGGAGCTCTGATGGCAAAGCTGGTGTGGCAAACCTAGCCACTTCTGGACTATAATGTAAGAAAGGTTGTCTATAGGCTGTATTGTGTGCTATGTAGATGTGACAGACCCTTCTGGCAGTACTGAAGGAGTTAAATGTGTTTAGCTTTAAGAAGACTATTCTTGAACGACAAGGTTACTAGTCTCAGCTATTGTGTACTTTCATTAAAGCTAGTGATTACCATTCCATTGTTCAATCACATCTAGAGAGACGACGCCTTAGTGATAAGAAGAGCCAAGTGTGTGTCCTGTGGTTAAGTTGTTATCAGCTTGAGCAAGGTATTCTATTGTATCATGTCAAAAGGCGTGTTCCATCCATCTAATCTACAACATTCTTTTCAACCCCCCATCTGGGAGGTCAGACCTGCATAAATACTAGGCATAGCCTTTTTAATAAAGTTGATTCTGTTTTAAACCTGAAAACTGGCTGGGTCGTGAGTTATTGACTCCCAAACTGTGTTTCGTCCGGTTATTGGGAGTATTTTAATATTGCTCTCCGCTACAATTGGTGGCAAGCGTTGGGATCAGACTTTACAGCCGAAAAGCGCAATTCGTGCAATTGTAACTGCCGAATAAGAAAAGGGAATGGCAAGCAGAATACAGTGAAAGAACTGACTACCGAAGTGAATGGATTATTCTAAGCTAAAGAGACAAACGTTAAAGGAACTGCTAGAAGCCAGGGGAAAGATAGCCAGCAGCAAACCCAAGGCTATATTAATTGCAGAGCTGATGGAGGGAGACAGAGCTCGCAGCGCTACGCCTCCAGCAGCCATGGAGGAGACCCTATACCAGAGGGAAATGAGGACCAGGCTGGAATTTTTACCCCAACCTGTACCACGGGACATGCTATCCGTGGTAATGGCAGATGTGCAGGAGTACGTGATGGCACACAGTCCGCGGAATGCATCCTCCCGAGCAGAATCCATTTCGGAAGCACTCAGTAACCCAGTAAGACCCAAAATCCCATACCATGCCTTTAAAATGTTTTGTGTGGAGAAGGATGAGATCGATGGGTATTTACAGGATTTTGAGAGACTGTGCGAGTTACATGAGTTGGAGCAGTCCGTATGGGTGCCGGTGCTAGCAGGCAAGCTAGCCGGTAGGGCAGCGGAAGCGTATCGCGCTGTACCCAGGGAGGACAGCAAGGATTACGCTAAAGTGAAGAGCGCAATCTTGGAAAGATATGCCATTACCCCAGAGGCATACCGGCGCAAGTTTAGAGGCCTGCGCAAGCCAGAAAGAGATTCCCATGCAGAGTGGGCCCACAAGCTGGATCAAGCATCTCAGGGGTGGATACAGGCCAGCCAAGCTACCACCATGGAAGAATTGCGACAACTGATGCTGTTGGAGCAATTCTTTAACGGCTTGTCCCCAGAAGCCCAAGAATGGGTGAGAGATCGAAAACCCCTCACGTTAACCGAAGCAGCCAGATTAGCAGATCAGCATTTTGACGCCAGGAGGCACCATGGACTACTACCTAAGACGTACACTCGACCCACAGGACAGCCCAGTCCTCTACAGTCTAACAACCCCACAGCGGCACCGTTTCGTCCAGCCCCAGGGAATCCACCACCCCCCTCACGATACAATGGACGGGCGAATATACAATGCCACACCTGCAAGCAGTGGGGACATATGGCACGTGAGTGCACCCAAAATCGGAGCAGACAAGCTTGGAACCAGGTCAGACAGAACCTGGCCCCAAGGGCGGCTGCTCACCATTACCAAACGGAGCCAGCCGCTCATGAGGGGTTGAGCACCCCAGCCGGGGAACCCCTGGGAATTCTGCATGAGGTGATGTCGGTCCGAGCCACCGATAACCGGCAACATCACCGTCAGCTGGTGACCGTGGAGGGGAAGGAGGTCCAGGGACTTCGGGATTCGGGAGCTACTTTAACCCTGATAGCTCCCCATTTGGTGCCAGATACAGCACACACGGGCAGATCCGTGGCAGTACGAGTGGCAGGGGGAGCAGTATACCGATTGCCCACTGCTAAGATTCATTTGGATTGGGGTGCAGGGGAGGCCATGGTAGAAGTGGGCTTAATGCAAAACCTACCAGCGGATGTTGTACTGGGGAATGACCTGGGTCAGATGACCTCTGCTTTTGTACCTCAGGCTCCACATCAGGAGGTCCACCCAGTAACCACCCGGCAGCAGGCACGCACTACGGCCCCACCAGCTCACCACGAGGCTCAGGTAAGAGACCATGACACCCCCTTGACACATATGACTTGGGATACCCCCACCCAATTTGAGGCGGAGGTGAAAGCTGACCCCACGCTGCAGGCATACCGGGATAAAGGGAACACCGATCAGGCTGGGTTAGAAGGGGAACGGTACGTCTGGGAGAAAGGGTTATTGTACCGCATAGCCGAACGGGGGGTAGGCAGCGCAGTCACCGTGACCACTAAGCAACTGGTAGTACCCCAGAAGTATAGGCAGGAACTGCTCAGGATAGCTCATGACATTCCCCTGTCAGGCCACCTGGGAATGACTCGCACCCGCTACAGATTGACCCACGCCTTTTTCTGGCCTGGGATCTCTAAAGATGTACGGCAATATTGCACCTCCTGTGACGTGTGCCAACGAGTAGGCAAACGAGGTGACCGCCCTAAGGCTAAATTATGCCCGTTACCCATTATTGAGGAACCCTTTAGCAGGGTAGCAGTAGATATCGTAGGGCCTCTACCCAAGCCCAGTCCCTCCGGGAAGAGGTACATTTTAACCGTAGTGGACTATGCCACTAGGTACCCCGAGGCCATTGCGCTCTCCAACATCCATGCAGAGACGGTAGCTGAAGCCTTAATAAAAATATTTTCCCGGGTAGGGTTCCCCCAGGAGATAATATCAGATAGGGGAACCCAGTTTACCGCAGAGGTGACCCAACAACTTTGGAGGGTATGTGGTGTTAGACCCATAATTAACTCAGCCTACCATCCCCAGTCCAATGGGTTATGTGAGAGATTTAATGGGACTTTAAAACAGATGCTCCGTACATTTGGCGAGACTCATAAGGACTGGGAGCGCTACCTACCCCATCTGCTTTTCGCATATAGGGAGGTACCCCAAGAGTCGACAGGTTTTTCCCCCTTCGAATTGCTATTTGGGAGAAGGGTGCGGGGGCCATTAAACCTCATTAGGGAGCATTGGGAGCGAGAGAGTAGCCCCGATGGTAAACCCATTGTATCTTACGTGCTGGAGTTCAGGGACCGACTGGAGGCATTAACCCAGGCTGTACGTACCAACCTCCAGGCGGCTCAACAACGCCAGCGCCGCTGGTATGATAGGGGAGCCAGGGATCGCAGCTTTCAAGTGGGGCAGAAAGTTTTAATTTTAAAACCTGTACGCACCGACAAGCTGCAGGCCGTCTGGCAAGGCCCATACCAGGTCGTAGAGCAGCGATGCGACACTACCTATGTGATTGGCCCCTGCTCAGGGGTAGGGAAGCGACGCATGCTTCATGTGAACATGCTCAAACCCTACCATGAGAGGATGGAGGACGTGGCGGCAATATGCGCCTCGGCCTCTGAGGATCAGGAGAATCTGCCTCTCCCTGACCTATTAGAATCAGAGGACCAGATAGAGCCCTCCAGGGGCGTTCAGCTGGGGGAGCGGCTAAGCCCTTCGGAGCGTGCCCAGGTACAGGAGTTGATAGTAGCTAAAGGGGCTATCTTCTCCCACTTACCTGGGTACACCCCGCTGGCCACTCACCGAGTTGAAACCCCGGGGCAGCTACCTATGCGGCAGACCCCGTATCGTGTCCCTGAAGCAGTCAAGGCACACATGAAGGCAGAAATTGACGAGATGTTGCAACTAGGGGTTATCGAACCTTCCGACAGCCCCTGGGCATCCCCGGTAGTGTTGGTACCCAAGAAAGACGGCACCACACGCTTCTGTGTTGACTACCGGAGGCTAAATGACAAAACGGTGTCTGATGCCTATCTGATGCCCCGGATAGACGAGTTGCTGGATAAAATGGCTAGGGGACAGTATCTTACGACCATAGACTTATGCAAGGGATACTGGCAAATCCCGCTAGCCGATGACGCCGTCCCCAAGTCAGCGTTTGTCACCCCGTTTGGCCTATACCAATTTCGGGTCATGCCTTTCGGGATGAAGAACGCTCCGGCGACCTTTCAAAGGATGGTAGATCGGCTACTGGACGGGTTCCAGGAGTATGCCTGCGCATACCTGGACGATATTGCCATATATAGCCAGAACTGGGCAGAACACCTACAGCATATAGGAGCAGTTATTGACCGTATAGGGGAGGCAGGGCTGACCCTGAAACCTAGTAAATGCCATATCGGGATGGCAGAAGTGCAGTATTTAGGCCACCGGGTGGGGAGCGGGCACCAGAAACCCGAACCGGCCAAAATTGAAGCTGTTGCTAAGTGGCCCACCCCTAGGACCAAGACCCAAGTACTGGCATTTTTAGGCACGGCGGGGTACTACAGAAAGTTCGTGCCCAATTATAGTGCCCTAGCCAAACCCCTGACTGACTTGACACGTAAGAACCTTCCCCGACAAGTTACTTGGGCCCCAGAGTGTGAGCAGGCATTCCAACAACTAAAGACGGCTCTAACTAATGCGCCTGTACTTGCTGCACCCGATCCAACTAAAAGATTTCTTGTTCACACAGACGCTTCGATGTTTGGAGTGGGGGCAGTGCTGAGCCAAGTTGGAGCAGATGGCGGAGAACACCCCGTAGCTTACTTGAGCCGAAAGTTGTTGCCCCGTGAAGTAAGCTACGCCGCCATCGAAAAAGAATGCCTGGCCGTGGTGTGGGCCCTCAAAAAGTTGCAGCCGTACCTGTATGGACAACCTTTTTCCTTACTCACAGATCACAACCCGTTGGTGTGGCTGAACCGTGTGGCCGGGGACAATGCCAGGCTGCTGCGTTGGAGTTTGGCGCTGCAGCCCTTCGACTTTACCATCCATTACCGCCCAGGGAAACAAAACGGTAACGCCGACGGGTTGTCCAGACAAACTGAACTTGAAAAGTGATCTGTGAGTGCTTCCCCGGACATCCCCAAGCCGATCCGTTGGGATCAGACTGTGTATGCCGGCTTGGTTCTGGGGGAGCATTGTGGCAAACCTAGCCACTTCTGGACTATAATGTAAGAAAGGTTGTCTATAGGCTGTATTGTGTGCTATGTAGATGTGACAGACCCTTCTGGCAGTACTGAAGGAGTTAAATGTGTTTAGCTTTAAGAAGACTATTCTTGAACGACAAGGTTACTAGTCTCAGCTATTGTGTACTTTCATTAAAGCTAGTGATTACCATTCCATTGTTCAATCACATCTAGAGAGACGACGCCTTAGTGATAAGAAGAGCCAAGTGTGTGTCCTGTGGTTAAGTTGTTATCAGCTTGAGCAAGGTATTCTATTGTATCATGTCAAAAGGCGTGTTCCATCCATCTAATCTACAACATTCTTTTCAACCCCCCATCTGGGAGGTCAGACCTGCATAAATACTAGGCATAGCCTTTTTAATAAAGTTGATTCTGTTTTAAACCTGAAAACTGGCTGGGTCGTGAGTTATTGACTCCCAAACTGTGTTTCGTCCGGTTATTGGGAGTATTTTAATATTGCTCTCCGCTACAGCTGGATATAGAATCCGCCTTCCGGCTCCTGCCCATTCACGCCTCCTCTTTTAGGCTTATGGGGTGCTATTTTGAGGGGCAGTACTACGTGGACAAATGCTTGCCCATGGGGTGCTCAATTTTGTGTGCCTACTTCGAGGCTTTCAGCTGCTTCTTGCACTGGGCCATTGCGGAGGTGGCCGGATTCGACGGCCTGGCACACTATTTGGATGATTTTCTGCTGGTTGGGCGGACAGGATCATCTGAGTGTGCTTTCCTGATGAAAGTCACTAGGTTTCTAATGGATAGAATGGGAGTTCCTCTGGCGGAGGACAAGTCCCAGGGTCCTTGCACGTGCCTTACTTTTTTGGGCATTGAAGGTGATTCGGTGGCAGAGCAGTGCCGTCTGCCACATGAAAAAGTTCAGCGCATGTTGGAGTCAGTACGCGCTATGAGAACAGAGCTGTATAGCTCCGTAAAAGATCTTCAAATCCTATTGGGTTTGCTGAACTTTGCCGGCAGGATCATTCCTATGGGTAGAATATTCCTCCGCAGGCTCGAGAGGCAGCTGTGCGGAAAAAGATCGCAGACCCGGAGGTTCCGGGTGTCTGCTGAGATGGTGGAAGATCTTAAGGTCTGGGAAGATTTTCTTCTCCACTTTAACGGGATCTGTCTGTGGCGGGAGGTTGTTCGTTCTAACGCAGCGATCCAGTTGTTCACTGATGCGGCTGGGTCCCACGGGTACGGGGCTTTCTTGGCCGGGCAGTGGAGCGCTGGCCCATGGCCCGCCACGTGGATAGAAAGAGGCTTGGTCAGGAACCTATGCCTTCTTGAGCTGTTTCCCATACTGGTTGCTCTTGACATTTGGGGCAATCAGCTTCGCGACCGTGAGGTGGTTTTCTGGACAGATAACATGAGCGTTGTTTATGCTGTCAACAGACTATCATCTAGTTCCCCTCCGGTTGTGCGGTATTTGAGACTGTTGGTGCTGAGGTGTCTGCACCTGAATATTGTGTTCCGTGCTAAGCATGTTCCGGGCATCCAGAATAGGATTGCTGATGCGCTCTCCCGTTTTCAATGGGAAGCATTTTATGCTCTGGTGCCCGATGCGGACACTAACGGATTGTCCTGTCCCACTTACTTATGGCAGGTGGCGCTGGATGGGGCCCCTTGATTGCGATGGTGCGGGCTTCCCTCGCTCCGTCTACCTGGGCTACGTATGTGAAATACTGGACGGAGTGGATCGCCTTTTGTGACTTCAGGTGCCGTCCCTCCTGTGACGGGGACCAGTGGGGCTTGCTTGAATGGATTACCGAACTTAAAGGTAATGGTGTTTCGAAGACTGCGATGGCTTCATGCCTGGCGGCAGTGTCCTTTTTCTGCAAGTTGTATGGGCTTGTTGACGCCTCGAAGACCTTCCTGGTTAGGCAGGTACTTCGAGGCTGGGGGCGTATGGCCCCCAGGGTCAGGGATTTCAGGGAACCAGTTACCATTGAGCGTCTGGTAACGTTGTGCCGAGTCTTTTATACGTTAGGCCTTTGACTGTTTAGAAGTGATTATGTTTTGCAGATGCAATGGTTAACCTCTGTTTCTTTTCTTAGGACCAAGGAGCGGTCCACTGAGAGTATGGATTACGGGGCATTCGTACATCCACTGGGCGGAGCTTCGGGCGATCGCGAGACCTGATGGGCGTCAGCTGGGGTTCCCCTCTTCCCGAGTCACTGTTAGGTGGTTAGGGCGCAGGGGGCTTATGTGGCAGGCTCTGCCTGAGTTGCTGCAGGGGGCCTTGCGCAGGTGGGAGAAACCCCATGTACTTATCATCCACGCAGGTGGAAATGATATGGGGCTCCTACCGTGCAAGCAGCTCAGTGCGGTTATTCAGTCGGATCTGCGCACGATTCAGGCATGGATTCCCCAAGTCAGGATAGGATGGTCTAACATCATCCCCAGGATAGAATGGCGCCATATGCAGTCTCATCGCGCAGCTTTTCAGGTCCGCAAGAAAATTAACAGAGAAGTGAGGATTTTCTTAGGGCAGTCAGGAGGGTTTGTTGTGAAATGTGGCAAACCTAGCCACTTCTGGACTATAACATAAGAAAGGTTGTCTATAGGCTGTATATTGTGCTATGTAGATGTGACAGACCCTTCTGTCAGCACTGAAAGAGTTAACTGTGTTCAGCTTTAGCCTCAGCTATTATGCACTGTCATTAATGTTATTGATACACAGTCCATTGTTTAATCAACCTCAGAGAGCAGACCCTAGATGATAAGGAAAGCCAAGTGTGTGTCTGTGTTTAAATTGTTATCAGCTTGAGCAAGGTATTCTATTGTATCATGTAAAAGGGCGTGTTCCCTCCATCTAATGTACAACATTCTTTCAACCCCCCTTCTGGGGGGGGGGGGTCAGACCTGCATAAATACTGGGCATGTGAGCCTTAATAAAATTCATTCTGTTTAAACCTGAAAACTGGCTGGGTTGTGAACTGCTGATTCCCTATGCAGGACATTGTTCCCTGGTGTTGACCCTTGGTATCCGGTTGGTACCGTTACAATTGGTGGCAAGCGACGGAATGAACCTTATCGCCCAGAAGAGCAACTACACAAGCCAGTAACCTCAGGAAGAGGGGGATTACTACAATACTGACTAAGATGGAAGGAGTACCAGGGACCGAAGTGAATGGAGATGGATTATTCTAAGCTAAAGAGACAAACGTAAAAGGAACTGCTAGAAGCCAGGGGAAAGATAGGCAGCAGCAAACCCAAGGCTATATTAATTGCTGAGCTGATGGAGGGAGACAGAGCTCGCAGCGCTACGCCTCCAGCAGCCATGGAGGAGACCCTATACCAGAGGGAAATGAGGACCAGGCTGGAATTTTTACCCCAACCTGTACCACGGGATATGCTATCCGTGGTAATGGCAGATGTGCAGGAGTACGTGATGGCACACAGTCCGCGGAATGCATCCTCCCGAGCAGAATCCATTTTGGACGCACTCAGCAACCCAGTAAGACCCAAAATCCCATACCATGCATTTAAAATGTTTTGTGAGGAGAAGGATGAGATTGATGGGTATTTACAGGATTTTGAGAGACTGTGCGAGTTACATGATTTGGAGCAGTCCGTATGGGTGCCGGTGCTAGCAGGCAAGCTAGCCGGTAGGGCAGCGGAAGCGTATCGCGCTGTACCCAGGGAGGACAGCAAGGATTACGCTAAAGTGAAGAGAGCGATCTTGGAAAGATATGCCATTACCTCAGAGGCATACCGGCGCAAGTTTAGAGGCCTGCGCAAGCCAGAAAGAGATTCCCATGCAGAGTGGGCCCACAAGCTGGATCAAGCATCTCAGGGGTGGATACAGGCCAGCCAAGCTACCACCATGGAAGAATTGCGACAACTGATGCTGTTGGAGCAATTCTTTAACGGCTTGTCCCCAGAAGCCCAAGAATGGGTGAGAGATCGAAAACCCCTCACCTTAACCGAAGCAGCCAGATTAGCAGACCAGCATTTTGATGCCAGGAGGCACCATGGACTACAGCCTAACAACGGACGGGCTAATATACAATGCCACACCTGCAAGCAGTGGGGACATATGGCACGTGAGTGCACCCAAAATCGGAGCAGACAAGCTTGGAACCAGGTCAGACAGAACCTGGCCCCAAGGGCGGCTGCTCACCATTACCAAATGGAGCCAGCCGCTCATGAGGTGTTGAGCACCCAAGCCGAGGAACCCCTGGGAATTCTGCATGAGGTGATGTCGGTCCAGGGACTTCGGGATTCGGGAGCTACTTTAACCCTGATAGCTCCCCATTTGGTGCCGGATACAGCACCCACTGGCGGATCCGTGGCAGTACGAGGGGCAGGGGGAGCAGTATACCGATTGCCCACTGCTAGAGTGGAGTACAGACCCCCAGTCACCCCAGCAGCTGCCAGTTACCAACCCCCGGCGCACCGCTATACCACACGGCCTCCGGCCACGAACTACCCTCAGAGAGCCCGGTTCAATTCGCGGGGCTACTCACAACCTATTCGGTGCTTTGGATGTAAGCAACTAGGGCACAAAAGACCAGAGTGTCCCCTAAACGCAGCGAATCAAGCACAGTCCTGGAGAAGACCCGCTGGCGGAATCCCACATAATCCTCAGCCTGTGGCCCGCTACGTAGAGGCGCCAGAATGCTGGGGCAGCCTACATGAAGCAGACCCCGTGCAAGCTGCCCACCGGAATAACCGGCAACGGGTTAAAGTGAATGGGAAGGAGGTCAGTTGTCTACGGGATACTGGTGCTACCATGACCTTGCTTCAAGAGAACTTGGTGCCTGAGAAACAGCACACTGGAGACACTGTGGCTGTGAGGGTAGCAGGGGGCACTGTGTTCCGCCTACCTGTTGCCAGGGTACATTTGGATTGGGGAGTGGGTGCTAGACTTGTGAATGTGGGGGTCAAGAAGGACTTACCTGCTGATGTTCTCCTTGGAAATGACTTGGCCCCCCTTGTTTCTGCCTATGCTCCCATGGATCCCGCTGATGTTAACCCTGTGACTACCCAAGCCCAGTCCCTCCGGGAAGAGACGCTTCCATGTTTGGGGTGGGGGCAGTACTGAGCCAAGTTGGAGCAGATGGCGGAGAACACCCCGTAGCTTACTTGAGCCGAAAGTTGTTGCCCCGGACATCCCCAAGCCGATCCGTTGGGATCAGACTGTGTATGCCGGCTTGGTTCTGGGGGAGCATTGTGGCAAACCTAGCCACTTCTGGACTATAACATAAGAAAGGTTGTCTATAGGCTGTATATTGTGCTATGTAGATGTGACAGACCCTTCTGTCAGCACTGAAAGAGTTAACTGTGTTCAGCTTTAGCCTCAGCTATTATGCACTGTCATTAATGTTATTGATACACAGTCCATTGTTTAATCAACCTCAGAGAGCAGACCCTAGATGATAAGGAAAGCCAAGTGTGTGTCTGTGTTTAAATTGTTATCAGCTTGAGCAAGGTATTCTATTGTATCATGTAAAAGGGCGTGTTCCCTCCATCTAATGTACAACATTCTTTCAACCCCCCTTCTGGGGGGGGGGTCAGACCTGCATAAATACTGGGCATGTGAGCCTTAATAAAATTCATTCTGTTTAAACCTGAAAACTGGCTGGGTTGTGAACTGCTGATTCCCTATGCAGGACATTGTTCCCTGGTGTTGACCCTTGGTATCCGGTTGGTACCGTTACATGGAACATGGGAACATATCAACGGCTGAGAGGTGCCTCTACAGAAGGGACGGGGTGCACCTCTCTGAGAGGGGCATTGACCTGTTCCTTTGTAATTTGAGGCGTGCTATACTTAATCATCTATAGGTGTGGCGGCAAGAGGTGAGCCTGTTGGGCTATCTCTTGTGGCGGTTGGTCCGCACCCCGGTTTGCCATCAGAGGTAGAGTGACGGCTGCCCAGGGGAGGGTGATCTCTGCAGGCGCGCGCCTGGGGTCCCTCCCATTCTAAGATGCCGAGAACTCCCTAAGCTTCTGCGGCAGCTGAGCTCCGCTTGTGTGGGCATTCACGGGCGCGGTCCATTCTTCCTAGCAGGGGGTTCCAACTCCTAACTAGATTGCCGCCACATGTTTTAGCTGGCCCCGTTGAGTCCAGCCGGTTCTCACGTTCTACAATAAATGCGACCTTCGGGTCTTTTCCCATATATCTGTGTCTGCGTGGTTATTCAAGTATTACAGTTTTATGCAAAGTTATTTAAGAGTTATAGTTGTACATAGTTATGTTGTTGAGTCAGTTCTATGGCTCCAGTTATTATTTGTACATAGTTATGTGTTGAGCCAGTTTTATGGCTCCAGTTATTAAAGTTTTCCAGCAAGCCAGGAGGATAGGGCATTTAATTAATTAAGACAGTGGAGGGCAGCATAGCCCAGAACGACCATAATAATTAAGGCCCTTAGGAGTGTGCTGCTGTGAAGGTTGCAACAATGTTGCATTAGTGAGGGTGGGGTTTAGCTTACCTTTAAGTAGTCAGCTCCCAAGGCCCAAACCCTCTTTTCCAGCTCGTCTTCACAGCGTCCCTCCCTCCCTCCCTGCACTTGTTTATACGGCAATCTTTAGGCTGCTACATCACCAGGGTGTTTCAGCTAGGTGTGTATGCTTGTATGTGTGTAGGTGTATACATATGTGTGTATGCTTGTATGTGTGCAGGTATATACATATGTGTGTATGCTTGTATGTGTGTAGGTATATACATATGTGTGTATGCTTGTATGTGTGTAGGTGTATACATATGTGTGTATGCTTGTATGTGTGCAGGTATATACATATGTGTGTATGCTTGTATGTGTGCAGGTATATACATATGTGTGAATGCTTGTATGTGTGTAGGTATATACATATGTGTGTATGCTTGTATGTGTGTAGGTGTATACATATGTGTGTATGCTTGTATGTGTGCAGGTATATACATATGTGTGTATGCTTGTATGTGTGTAGGTATATACATATGTGTGTATGCTTGTATGTGTGTAGGTGTATACATATGTGTGTATGCTTGTATGTGTGTAGGTATATACATATGTGTGTATGCTTGTATGTGTGCAGGTATATACATATGTGTGTATGCTTGTATGTGTGTAGGTGTATACATATGTGTGTATGCTTGTATGTGCGTAGGTGTATACATATGTGTGTATGCTTGTATGTGTGTAGGTATATACATATGTGTGTATGCTTGTATGTGTGCAGGTATATACATATGAGTGTATGCTTGTATGTGTGTAGGTATATACATAATTAATTAAATGCCCTATCCTCCTGGCTTGCTGGAAAACTTTAATAACTGGAGCCATAAAACTGGCTCAACACATAACTATGTACAAATAATAACTGGAGCCATAGAACTGACTCAACAACTTAACTATGTACAACTATAACTCTTAAATAACTTTGTATAAAACTGTAATACTTGAATAACCACGCAGACACAGATATATGGGAAAAGACCCGAAGGTCGCATTTATTGTAGAACGTGAGAACCGGCTGGACTCAACGGGGCCAGCTAAAACATGTGGCGGCAATCTAGCTAGGAGTAGGGACCCCCTGCTAGGAAGAATGGACCGCGCCCGTGAATGCCCACACAAGCGGAGCTCAGCTGCCGCAGAAGCTTAGGGAGTTCTCGGCATCTTAGAATGGGAGGGACCCCAGGTGCGCGCCTGCAGAGATCACCCTCCCCTGGGCAGCCGTCACTCTACCTCTGATGGCAAACCGGGGCGCGGACCAACCGCCTAACCAGGGTGTAAAGTAACGATCTCCGAACCAGTAGGACCAGGTGTGACTAGACGCGTCTCCATGCCACTACCTGGGGAGTCAAAAACTACCGTCCTCGGACTTAAGGAAACAAGCCGCGTAGCTCTCATCCGGCCTCGGACACCTAGCTGAAACACCCTGGTGATGTAGCAGCCTAAAGATTGCCGTATGAACAAGTGCAGGGAGGGAGGGAGGGACGCTGTGAAGACGAGCTGGAAAAGAGGGTTTGGGCCTTGGGAGCTGACTACTTAAAGGTAAGCTAAACCCCACCCTCACTAATGCAACATTGTTGCAACCTTCACAGCAGCACACTCCTAAGGGCCTTAATTATTATGGTCGTTCTGGGCTATGCTGCCCTCCACTGTCTTAATTAATTAAATGCCCTATCCTCCTGGCTTGCTGGAAAACTTTAATAACTGGAGCCATAAAACTGGCTCAACACATAACTATGTACAAATAATAACTGGAGCCATAGAACTGACTCAACAACTTAACTATGTACAACTATAACTCTTAAATAACTTTGTATAAAACTGTAATACTTGAATAACCACGCAGAAAAAGATATATGGGAAAAGACCCGAAGGTCGCATTTATTGTAGAACGTGAGAACCGGCTGGACTCAACGGGGCCAGCTAAAACATGTGGCGGCAATCTAGCTAGGAGTAGGGACCCCCTGCTAGGAAGAATGGACCGCGCCCGTGAATGCCCACACAAGCGGAGCTCAGCTGCCGCAGAAGCTTAGGGAGTTCTCGGCATCTTAGAATGGGAGGGACCCCAGGCGCGCGCCTGCAGAGATCACCCTCCCCTGGGCAGCCGTCACTCTACCTCTGATGGCAAACCGGGGCGCGGACCAACCGCCACAAGAGATAGCCCAACAGGCTCACCTCTTGCCGCCACACCTATAGATGATTAAGTATAGCACGCCTCAAATTACAAAGGAACAGGTCAATGCCCCTCTCAGAGAGGTGCACCCCGTCCCTTCTGTAGAGGCACCTCTCAGCCGTTGATATGTTCCCATGTTCCACAACAAACCCACCTGACTGCCCTAAGAAAATCCTCACTTCTCTGTTAATTTTCTTGCGGACCTGAAAAGCCGCGCGATGAGACTGCATATGGCGCCATTCTATCCTGGGGATGATGTTAGACCATCCTATCCTGACTTGGGGAATCCATGCCTGAATCGTGCGCAGATCCGACTGAATAACCGCACTGAGCTGTTTGCACGGTAGGAGCCCCATATCATTTCCACCTGCGTGGATGATAAGTACATGGGGTTTCTCCCACCTGCGCAAAGCCCCCTGCAGCAACTCAGGCAGAGCCTGCCACGTAAGCCCCCTGCGCCCTAACCACCTAACAGTGACTCGGGAAGAGGGGAACCCCAGCTGACGCCCATCAGGTCTCGCGATCGCCCGAAGCTCCACCCAGTGGATGTACGAATGCCCCTTAATCCATACTCTCAGTGGACCGCTCCTTGGTCCTAGGAAAAGAAACAGAGGTTATCCATTGCATCTGCAAAACATAATCATTTCTAAACAGTCAAAGGCCTAACGTATAAAAGATACCTTTGCGACCTCCATCTCCCCAGAGCTCTAATATGGTCAGCCGACCATCCTAAACTAGCAGCAGTGGTGGCCGCGCCCACCCTAAAGGAATGGGGAGCAATCACCCTGGGATCAAGACCTGCCATTGATGCTGCCCAGGCCAACACCTTCCTAAACTGGAATCTAGTCAACGGGGAACCGTCCTCGTGAACTAGAAATTGCGAGAAACCCTCAGGACGCACGTCCATATAGGCTTTAACCAGTCTGACCGGGCAGCAAACAGATTCAACATGGGATGGCAAAGCCAACCAGGCACCTCTCCCTTCCTGGTCAGTTTTGGATCTGGGAAGAAAGACCAAGATAGACGACCCGTCGTCTCTGACATGAGGCAGCAAAAGGCCGCCCGTCTTGTTCTTAGAGGGCGGGACAATTTCCCCTACCCTAAGAGCCCCGTGAAAAGCCAGCCCAAAGGCGGCTGAGAATAGGGCAGTTTCGTAGGCGGATGAACAGACCGCCGGCAAAACTCGGCACAACGTTACCAGATGCTCCATGGTAACTGGTTCCCTGAAATCCCTGACCCTGGGGGCCATACGCCCCCAGCCTCGAAGTACCTGCCTAACCAGGAAGGTCTTCGAGGCGTCAACAAGCCCATACAACTTGCAGAAAAAGGACACTGCCGCCAGGCGTGAACCCATCGCAGTCTTCGAAACACCATTACCTTTAAGTTCGGTAATCCATTCAAGCAAGCCCCACTGGTCCCCGTCACAGGAGGGACGACACCTGAAGTCACAAAAGGCGATCCACTCCGTCCAGTATTTCACATACGTAGCCCAGGTAGACGGAGCGAGGGAAGCCCGCACCATCGCAATCAAGGGGCCCCATCCAGCGCCACCTGCCATAAGTAAGTGGGACAGGACAATCCGTTAGTGTCCGCATCGGGCACCAGAGCATAAAATGCTTCCCATTGAAAACGGGAGAGCGCATCAGCAATCCTATTCTGGACGCCCGGAACATGCTTAGCACGGAACACAATATTCAGGTGCAGACACCTCAGCACCAACAGTCTCAAATACCGCACAACCGGAGGGGAACTAGATGATAATCTGTTAACAGCATAAACAACGCTCATGTTATCTGTCCAGAAAACCACCTCACGGTCGCAAAGCTGATTGCCCCAAATGTCAAGAGCAACCAGTATGGGAAACAGCTCAAGAAGGCATAGGTTCCTGACCAAGCCTCTCTCTATCCACGCGGCGGGCCATGGGCCAGCGCTCCATTGCCCGGCCAAGAAAGCCCCGTACCCGTGGGACCCAGCCGCATCAGTGAACAACTGGATCGCTGCGTTAGAAGGAACAACCTCCCGCCACAGACAGATCCCGTTAAAGTGGAGAAGAAAATCTTCCCAGACCTTAAGATCTTCCACCATCTCAGCAGACACCCGGAACCTCCGGGTCTGCGATCTTTTTCCGCACAGCTGCCTCTCGAGCCTGCGAAGGAATATTCTTCCCATAGGAATAATCCTGCCGGCAAAGTTCAGCAAACCCAATAGGATTTGAAGATCTTTTACGGAGCTATACAGCTCTGCTCTCATAGCGCGTACTGACTCCAACATGCGCTGAACTTTTTCATGTGGCAGACGGCACTGCTCTGCCACCGAATCAACCTCAATGCCCAAAAAAGTAAGGCACGTGCAAGGACCCTGGGACTTGTCCTCCGCCAGAGGAACTCCCATTCTATCCATTAGAAACCTAGTGACTTTCATCAGGAAAGCACACTCAGATGATCCTGTCCGCCCAACCAGCAGAAAATCATCCAAATAGTGTGCCAGGCCGTTGAATCCGGCCACCTCAGCAATGGCCCAGTGCAAGAAGCAGCTGAAAGCCTCGAAGTAGGCACACGAAATTGAGCACCCCATGGGCAAGCATTTGTCCACGTAGTACTGCCCCTCAAAATAGCACCCCATAAGCCTAAAAGAGGAGGGGTGAATGGGCAGGAGCCGGAAGGCGGACTCTATATCCAGCTTAGCCATCAGAGCCCCGGCCCCTGCCCTGCGAACTAGCCCCAATGCCTCATCAAATAATTGGTAAGAAACTGAGCTCAGTTCAGGGGGGATGGCGTCATTCACCGAACAACCCTTCGGGAAGGACAGATGTTGGATGAGCCGGAATTTACCCGGCTCCTTTTTTGGAACTACCCCCAAGGGTGATACAACCAGCCCTGAAAGGGGAATATCCTCAAATGGGCCTGCCATACGACCCAACCCAATTTCTTTATTCAGTTTATCCCGCAAAACCCCGGGAAACTGATACGCGGATTTTAGGTTCCTGCGTGACAAGGAACCCTCCACGTGCCATCCGACTGGGATAACAAATCCCGACCGCAGACCGCCACCAAGCAGCAAGGCGGCCTCCTTAAATGGGTATAGCAGCAGCCACTTCTCAATTACGGCCACCCTCAGAGGTGTGGCCGCCCTTTCCAACAGGGAAAGGTTTGGAGCCGGCTGCTGGTCTCTCCTGGGGACGACCCGCGTCCTGGGTTCTGGTACACTCGGACCCCGAGTGGCCGCCACCGCAGGTTCTGCACGCGTGCCGAAATGCGCATGCCGCTCCCCTGGTACATGATTTGTCCTGGAAGCGCCAGCACACCCCTGTGGCCCGCCGTCGAGAGCGCTGCGAGGCCTTAACGCCCCCCGATGCTCCGACTACTGTAGCAGGCGCCGCCTGTTTTTCAGGACCCAATTGCGCCCACAGACGCGAATCAACGTCACCGAAAGTAAGAAGAGGGTTCCCAACCATCTTTCTACGGAAAGCAGCGTCGTAATCCCGCCAAGCTCCATCCCTGTACTTCTCGTACACTGTTTCAATGGAATCCTGATATTTCAGGATGTTTAAGGCTTGATCAGGAAATTTAGAGATATAACAGGACGCATAAACCCTAAAGCACTTGCGCCATTCCTCATAGGAATCAGGACGTTTAAATTTTTTCGGGCCCGTGCCATCATCAGCCATTTCTTTCTGGCGATAAGCTTCCGCAGAAAGCTCAAACATGTGCACGTACCTCCCACCCTGAATGCGCCGCACCATCTTAGATTTGAGATGTTCATGAAGGCTAAACGCAGGCCATGTGTCAGTGTCCCCATGTATAGCTGCCCTGCGCCTCTTCCCCATAACTGGGCTAACTAAGTCTGTTGACGCAGGAGGTGTCAACATAGGAACAGTGGGCTCCATGCGGGATGAACCAGGGGGGAGGGGGAGACCCATAGCCTTCCTTTCTTCCACTAACCATTTCACCATCCTATACATTCTTTTTTGCCCTTTCGCTTCCAACCCCAGGGATCTATCACTCTCTGAACCTGAATCATCCGAGGATGAACTTAAAACACTACGTTCAAAAGTAATAGCGTGCTTACCAGCTCCCAAGAGGCGTTGCACCGGGACAGGACCAGAAGAAGTGGACGGCTGTTCCTGAGACTGTGGCTCCCTTTCCACGGCACTGGGGGTGGCCTGGAGTGGCTGTAATGCAGTTCTGGGTTCCATAATGTTCTGTGGAGAAAAATGTGAAAGAGGAGTACCCAGGGAAGGGGACGAAGGCCCACCAACCACATTACCCCGGGACCCTAGGGGACTGGGGCTCCTGTGATCGCTACCACACTCCTCAATACCATCATCAACCATATCAGCCATACGCACATTCATCACTGCATTAGCAAACTGCACTTGTCTATTCTGTTCAGTCGCAGCCTGCGTGCCCTGACATAGACTGGGCGTGATAACTGGGCCTTTCTTTGCTGAAGCCCTAGTAACAACACCTGGCGGAGCCCTGCTGAGGGCCACACCCGCGGGCGCTGCCCACGCACCCTGTCGGGCGCTACGTTTGCTGCGTGACGCAGTACTACGGCGTCTGCTAGGCCGCGATGTATTCGCGGGCCGACGCTTGTCCCCGGCCTGCGCGATTGCGGCCTGAGGCCCTGCGACTTGTTGCGCAGTAGGCATATTCCCCGTCAGGCCTGCGGCCTGCTCATTAATGCCTGTTTCCCCAATCTGGGCCCTCCCGGGCGAACGTGCCCTTGTTCCTTGCCCCTCAGAAACCACTTGCCCCTCAGACACACCATTTGCCCTGATCGGAGCACCGTCAAGTGCTAACATACCCCCGGTCAGGCTTGCGGCCTGCTCATGAGATCCCTCATGCAACCTTCTACCCCTTTCAATGGCCGCCAAATCAGTGTCCCTTCGCGGGCGCTGAGTAATTGAGCCTCGCTGCGCACCCCCCGCGGGCGTCGCCCCCCCCCCCCGGGGTACCCCTCTCTTACCTGCGTACCCCGGCGGAGAAGACGATGCTGCCCGCTTGCCTCTGGATTCCGGAATGGCGTTTCCGGACGTGACGTCACCGGAAGTGACGTCACCGGAAACGGCCAAACCGGAAGAGACGGGCTCTGAAGGAGCCATGGAGGCCCGCGTGGACGCCGGCGCGCAAACCGAAGCCGGAGGGCCTCCCTGGGATGCCGGCCCCCCGCCGGAAAGCACCGCTGCCAAAGATTGGAGCAGCGCTACCGCCGTGGAGACCGCCTCACCGGTAAGAACGACCGGATCGGATACGGCCTCACCCCCGCCAAGAACAGGGCCCTGTTCCCCTACCACAACCCCCTCTACTACTTGGGGACCCACCTCTACTGAAATGGGAATTAAAGGAGGGGAGGGAGAGACAACCATAACTTCGGGATACAGGCTAGACCCCGGCGGACGACTCACCGGGCGAGGGGGGGAAGGCTGCACCACATCTTCTCCAGAGTAAAACTCATCGATCACCAGCTCATCTAATTCCGACATCTTCTTCCACAGGACTCCTGACAGATGATCCTGACGCTGTGAAGACGAGCTGGAAAAGAGGGTTTGGGCCTTGGGAGCTGACTACTTAAAGGTAAGCTAAACCCCACCCTCACTAATGCAACATTGTTGCAACCTTCACAGCAGCACACTCCTAAGGGCCTTAATTATTATGGTCGTTCTGGGCTATGCTGCCCTCCACTGTCTTATGTGTGTATGCTTGTATGTGTGTAGGTATATACATATGTGTGTATGCTTGTATGTGTGTAGGTATATACATATGTGTGTATGCTTGTATGTGTGTAGGTATATACATATGTGTGTATGCTTGTATGTGTGTAGGTATATACATATGTGTGTATGCTTGTATGTGTGTAGGTATATACATATGTGTGTATGCTTGTATGTGTGCAGGTATATACATATGTGTGTATGCTTGTATGTGTGTAGGTGTATACATATGTGTGTATGCTTGTATGTGTGTAGGTGTATACATATGTGTGTATGCTTGTATGTGTGTAGGTATATACATATGTGTGTATGCTTGTATGTGTGTAGGTGTATACATATGTGTGTATGCTTGTATGTGTGTAGGTGTATACATATGTGTGTATGCTTGTATGTGTGCAGGTATATACATATGTGTGTATGCTTGTATGTGTGTAGGTGTATACATATGTGTGTATGCTTGTATGAGTGCAGGTGTATACATATGTGTGTATGCTTGTATGTGTGTAGGTGTATACATATGTGTGTATGCTTGTATGTGTGCAGGTATATACATATGTGTGTATGCTTGTATGTGTGCAGGTGTATACATATGTGTGTATGCTTGTATGTGTGTAGGTATATACATATGTGTGTATGCTTGTATGTGTGTAGGTGTATACATATGTGTGTATGCTTGTATGTGTGCAGGTATATACATATGTGTGTATGCTTGTATGTGTGTAGGTATATACATATGTGTGTATGTTTGTATGTGTGTAGGTATATACATATGTGTGTATGCTTGTATGTGTGTAGGTGTATACATATGTGTGTATGTTTGTATGTGTGTAGGTATATACATATGTGTGTATGCTTGTATGTGTGTAGGTGTATACATATGTGTGTATGCTTGTATGTGTGCAGGTATATACATATGTGTGTATGCTTGTATGTGTGCAGGTATATACATATGTGTGTATGCTTGTATGTGTGCAGGTATATACATATGTGTGTATGCTTGTATGTGTGTAGGTATATACATATGTGTGTATGCTTGTATGTGTGTAGGTATATCAAATGTGTGTATGCTTGTATGTGTGTAGGTGTATACATATGTGTGTATGCTTGTATGTGTGCAGGTATATACATATGTGTGTATGCTTGTATGTGTGTAGGTGTATACATATGTGTGTATGCTTGTATGTGTGTAGGTATATACATATGTGTGTATGCTTGTATGTGTGTAGGTGTATACATATGTGTGTATGCTTGTATGTGTGTAGGTGTATACATATGTGTGTATGCTTGTATGTGTGTAGGTGTATACATATGTGTGTATGCTTGTATGTGTGTAGGTGTATACATATGTGTGTATGCTTGTATGTGTGTAGGTGTATACATATGTGTGTATGCTTGTATGTGTGTAGGTGTATACATATGTGTGTATGCTTGTATGTGTGTAGGTGTATACATATGTGTGTATGCTTGTATGTGTGCAGGTATATACATATGTGTGTATGCTTGTATGTGTGCAGGTATATACATATGTGTGTATGCTTGTATGTGTGCAGGTATATACATATGTGTGTATGCTTGTATGTGTGTAGGTGTATACATATGTGTGTATGCTTGTATGTGTGTAGGTATATACATATGTGTGTATGCGTGTATGTGTGCAGGTGTATACATATGTGTGTATGCTTGTATGTGTGTAGGTGTATACATATGTGTGTATGCTTGTATGTGTGTAGGTGTATACATATGTGTGTATGCTTGTATGTGTGTAGGTATATACATATGTGTGTATGCTTGTATGTGTGCAGGTGTATACATATGTGTGTATGCTTGTATGTGTGTAGGTGTATACATATGTGTGTATGCTTGTATGTGTGTAGGTGTATACATATGTGTGTATGCTTGTATGTGTGTAGGTGTATACATATGTGTGTATGCTTGTATGTGTGCAGGTATATACATATGTGTGTATGCTTGTATGTGTGTAGGTATATACATATGTGTGTATGCTTGTATGTGTGTAGGTATATACATATGTGTGTATGCTTGTATGTGTGTAGGTATATACATATGTGTGTATTCTTGTATGTGTGCAGGTATATACATATGTGTGTATGCTTGTATGTGTGTAGGTGTATACATATGTGTGTATGCTTGTATGTGTGTAGGTGTATACATATGTGTGTATGCTTGTATGTGTGTAGGTGTATACATATGTGTGTATGCTTGTATGTGTGCAGGTATATACATATGTGTGTATGCTTGTATGTGTGTAGGTGTATACATATGTGTGTATGCTTGTATGTGTGTAGGTATATACATATGTGTGTATGCTTGTATGTGTGTAGGTATATACATATGTGTGTATGCTTGTATGTGTGTAGGTATATACATATGTGTGTATGCGTGTATGTGTGCAGGTGTATACATATGTGTGTATGCTTGTATGTGTGTAGGTGTATACATATGTGTGTATGCTTGTATGTGTGTAGGTGTATACATATGTGTGTATGCTTGTATGTGTGTAGGTGTATACATATGTGTGTAAGACAGTGGAGGGCAGCATAGCCCAGAACGAACATAAGAATTAAGGCCCTTAGGAGTGAGCTGCTGTGAAGTGGCAACAATGTTGCATTTTTGTGGGTGGGTACAGGGCTCACCTTTAAGAAGCCAAGCTACAGGCCCCAAACCCTCTTTCCAGCTTGTCTTCACAGCTTGCAGGATCTGTCATGCTGTCTGTTACCAGTTTGCTGCAGCATGGATTGTTCAGCCACAGATCCTGTGAGAGTGGAGGAGTTGGAAGAATTTATGAATGACTTTGAAGCTGAGGAAGATGTTGTGCCATGTTAACCCCAGGACCCGGTGAGTCGCTCCCCGGTTTTTCCTCCTATTTGTATCCTGTGGGCCCGGGGTTCCCCCCCCCTCCCTCTTGGCCTCTTCATCTGCCCGCTTGATAATGTAGTCCCTGCTTTGTCTCCCTGTCCCCCTCCCATTTAGCCATGTGGGGGCTGTGTCTGGGGTTATTTTCCCAGCATCGCGAATGCTGCCCCTAAGGTGTCGGTGGTGGGCTAGTGGGAGCATTCCCTTACCTTCTCCGTCGGCCACGACGCGCGCTCCTCCAGTCCTTAGCGGTTCGGTCGGGCGGTAGTTTCCCCTTCGGTAATGGCGGCTTCGGTCTCCTCATTCGTCTCCGGCTCGTCGGTCTGCGGCACGGGAACCGTCATCCACGTGGGCGGCCATGTCCGCTTTGGATGACTTCACTTCCAGTGGCCATTTCCAGCGACGTCGCGTCGGTGTCGTCACTTCCGGACTGGCATTCGGGCAGCGGCAGCAATGCGGGTAGCGTCGTCTTCGCCTCCGGGGTGCTCAGGTGAGAGAGGAGTGCCTCGGGGGGGGCGAGGCCCGCGGGGGGGTGCGCAGCTTGGCACAGGGGTACAACGCTCGCGTGGGGGCAATTTGTCGAGTGCTTTAGGGGGCCAAGGCCAAGAAGCCTCGTGGGGGCAATATGTTTGGCGCTTTAGGGGACTTAGGCCCAGAGCCCCGTGGGGACAATTTGCAGGATGGTGAGCTCAGATGGGGGGCAATTTCTGGCGATTATGAGCAGGCCGCAGGCCTGACCAGGGATACGTCAGTGGATATGGATAATTTAGGGCCCAGTCATTGCCTAGTCAGACGGGGGGCAAGAGAAAGGCCGCTAGTTAATCATGGCTTAGTAGGAGCCGTGCGGCCTCCTCGGGCAACACATCATGGGGGCAAGCGTGAGTCACCTGCAGGTGCGGCCCTCAGCGTGGCCTCCCTGGGTGTCACCACTAGGGTTTCTTCCAAAAAGGCCCCTATCCCCCCCCCCCCAAGTTATGTCAGGGGGTCCCTGCGAGTGCAGTTCAGGTTGTGGGCAGGCAGGCCCAGTTTGCTGAAGCAGTATTGAATGTACATGCGGGCGGTGTGTCTGAGTGTGTGGAGTCTGCTTGTGGCACAAGGCGCAGGAGTGTTAGTCTTGGGGGGTTGATGACATTGTTGATCAGCCTTTGTCCTCTCCCCGTGGTACTCCTCTCTTTCATTTTTTCATTACAGAAAATCATGAATTCTCAGAATGAGTAAGCGGCCATGCAGTCCGGTGCAGTTGGTATTGAGGAGGAGGAGCGGAGTCGAGAACAGCCGTCAACGTCCTCTGATCCCCTGCCTGTGAGCTGGAGAGCATGGAATCACAAGAAGTGGTGAATCTCATGGAGCCACAGAATCCTTGGGTGCAAATGCAGTCCAGTCCGGATGGTCGTGGCAAGGAAGAGTACAGCTGCCCCTCTTGGAACTGGTGAGACCATTTTATCTTTTGGGCATAGGGGCTTTAGTTCATCTTCGGATGATTCTGGGCCTGAGTGAGTGATAGGTTCCATGGGTTGGAGGCTAAAGGGCAGATGGGAATGTATAAGATGATGAAGTGGTTAGTCAAGGTGCGTAAGGCCATGGGTCCTCCCCCTCTCCCCTGGTTCCCTCGCTAGAGCCCCGTGTTCCATTGCAGATCCCTGGGGCGACAGCTGGGCGTACAACGGCCATGTATGGGGACAAGCACAGGCGGCCCTCTCACTAAGCCTTCTCGAGCATCTAAAGTAAAAAAAAAAAAAAAACTGTTAGACGCATTCAAGAAGGTAAATATGTACATAGGTTTGAACTTTTGGCCAAGGTCTATCACCAGGAAGAAATGGCGGTGTTACATCGCTAAACTTCCCGATCGGGCTCTGAATATCCTCAAATAGCAAGATGCCATCTAAACCGCTTGCGAGCGGTTTCGGGAACGGGCATGGCAGGATTATGACGTCGCGTTCGGCGATAGATGGTTGGTAATCCCCTCCTGAATTTGGCGACGTGGATTCGTGGTTAGGGGCATAGTTCGGGCCGAAAAGCCTTTTTTGCCTGGGTATGTCTCTGCTGGGTCCCCGCGCAATTGCGCACCTTAGCGCTCTCAACGGCGTCCCACAGTTATTTGCTGCGCAGTTCCAGAATAAGCTCTGCCTCAATGGGCCGGCGTGTGTTTTGCCACGTGAGTAAGCATCGCGGGGTGGCCACTCCGGTTGGAGTGTAACAGATACTACGATGCAAGCCGGTCGCAAGAGCAGCCTAGTTCCAGTTTCAAACCTTTCACTGCCAGAAAGGGTGGCCACCCCACTGAGGGTAGCTGCAATTGTTAGCCGTAATTCGGATAGGAGGGTGGCTGTCTTGCTAGGCCTCCGTCGGGGATTCATTATCCCCTTCAGCTTCGCAGTATAGGGTTTACGAAATCGGCATACAAATTTCCTAGCGTTGCGAGGAAAAAGAGGGACAAGGAGATTGCTTTGGGCCGCATGGCTGGCTCATTTGTGGAAATTCCGATTCGAGGATTGTTTCCTCTCTACTCTTGGGGTTGTTTCTAAGAAGGAGCCGGGTAAGTCCCGGCTCATTCAGCACCTTTCCTTCCCTAGAGGGAGGTCGGGCAGCAACGCTATTTCCCCTGAGCCAGTTCGGTTTACTACCAGTCCTTTGATGACGCGTTATCACTGGTATGGAGGGCAAAAATGGATGTGGTATCAGCATTTCGGATGCTTCCCATTCATCCCTCCTCCTTACACCTCTGGGGATGTTGGCATGAGGGCAAGTATTTTGTGGACAAAATCTTGCCTATGAGCTGTTTTATATCATGTGCTCATTTTGAAGCCTTCAGAGCTTCTTACACTGGGCCATCTCAGTGATTGCTGTTTTGATGGCCTGGCACATTGCCTGGACGATGTCCTGCTGTTTGGATATGCTGGATACGCTGTGTGTGCTTTCCTGATGAAAGTGATTCGATTTTGCTGGCCAGAATTGGTGTCCCTGGCGGAGGGTAAGGCCCAGTGCCTTACCTTTTTGGGTATCAAGATTGACTCATTTGTTAATGCAGCGTCATTTGCTACGAGATACGATTGCCCGTATGGTTGATACGGTTCGGGAAATCGGATCCTTTGTTGGTTCCATGAAGGATCTCCAGACCATGCTGATTCTTCTGAATTTTGCCGGTAGGATTATTCCTATAAGCAGAAATTTTCTTCGGCGCCTCGAAGGGCGTCGTGTGGCGAGCAGTCACAAGCGAGTGAGTTTTGTGTAATGGCAGAAATGTTCGATGACTTGGCAGTATGGGGACAATTCTGGAACCATTTTTAATGAGATCTGCTCTCGGGCGAAGTCTGTTCCTTCCAACATGGTAATTCAGTTGTTTACTGATGCAACAGGTTCTCACGGGTGGGGGGTCCTTCTTGCCCGGTCACTGGAGTGCCGGCCCATGGCCTCGGTCATGGGTTCTAAGGGGCTCGTTAAGAAGTTTAGCCTGTTAGAGCTCCCCCCCCCCATTATTATTGCCTTTGAGGTCTAGCATGAGCAGCTAAGGGATCAGGAGGTCGTGTTCTGGATGGATAACAAGAGCGTCATGTTGCTGTTAACATGCTCTCGTGGGGATCTCCCGCGGTAGTGCGGTACCCTCACATGCTGGTGCTGAAGTGTCTGCAACCGGCGTCCAGAATAGAATTGCTGACGTGCTCTTTCATTTCAATGGAAAGCATTCTATGCGTTGGCTCCTCAGGCGGACATTAACGGAGTAGTTTGTCCCTATTATTCATGGCAGGTAGCGCCGGTGGGTGATTTTTGATTGCCATGATCCATTCTTCGCTGGCCCTCTCTACTTGGACCGCTTAGGTGAAGCATTGGTCTAAATAGATCACCTTCTGTGATAGGACGAGCCGGCCATCTTGAGGTGTTGTCCAATGGGGTCTTTAGGGACGGATCAACGAGCTTAAAGGTAATGGGTTTTTTTCTAAAGGGTCAGTCGGATCTCGGCTGACTGCTGTGTCCTTCTTCTGTAAATTTATGGCCTCTCGGCTCTTCAAGAACCTTCCTGGTCGGGCAGGTGTTGAGGGGCTGGGGGGGCGTATGGTGCCCAGAACAAGGGACGTTACCATCAAGAGATTGGTTCCTGTGTCGAACTGTGCCTGTGGTAGGTTCTCATGCCGACAAGGGTACCCGTTCTCCGCTGCCTTTGGGCTGGTTTTTTCACGGGGCACTTAGGGTGGTACAAGCCCGGGGGTCTGTAGGCCTCCTCATGTCAAGAACGACGAGTCATCTGATCTAATTTTCCTCTCCAGATCAAAGACAGACCAAGAAGGGAAAGGAGGTGGACATTTTAACCCGCCACGTGGGCCCAGTTTGTTGCCCAGCCAGGTTGCTCAGGACCTATATGGACGTGATCCGGAGGGTCCATTACAATTTCTGGTTCACGAGGACGGTTCCCCGTTGACCAGATGTCAATGCAGGAGAGGCCTGAGCTGGGCAGCATGGAAAGCGGGCCTTGACCCAAGGGTCATTGCCCCCACTCCTTCAGGGTTGGAGCGTCTTCCGCTGCCGCGGGTTTGTGTTGGTCTGCCGACCACATTAAGGGCGTTGGGGAGATGGAGGTCTAAGAGATACATGTTGTATGTTAGGCCATTAACAATATGAATGTTTGGTTTTCTTATGTTGCGATGTTCCCAGTTAACTGTTGTTTCTTTACAGGGCCAAGAGATGGTCCACTGAGACTGCTGATCGTGGGTCACTCCTACATTCACTGGGCGGAGCTGAGAGCGATCGCGAGCCTTGACGGGCAACAACTGGGTCCCCCCCCCATTAGGTCACTGTTGGTGGCTAGGTTGTAGGGGTTTGAGTTGGCAGGATCTGCCTGGGTTGCTGCACGGGGCATTGCACAGGTGGGACAAACCCCAAGTTATGATCATTCACGCACATGGTAGTGATATGGGGCTCCTGCCGTGCAAACTGCTCAGTGGGGTGATTCAGTCTGATTTGTACACTTTCCAGACATGGATCCCAATGTTAAGATAGGGTGGCCAATAGCATCCCCAGAATTGAGTGGTGCCATGTGCAGCCCACAGGGTGGCCTTTCAGGTCGAAAGAAACTGAACAGGGAGGTTAGGATTTTTGTCCTAGCGCATTCAGTAGGGTTTGTTGTGGAACATGGGAACATCACAACGGCTGGGAGAAGCCTCTACAGGAGGGATGGGGTGCACCTCCCTGAGAGGGGCATCGACCTGTTCCTGGGTAATTTGAGGCGTGCTATATTATTACATTATTATTACATTATTATTATGTGGGTGGCGGCAAGAGCTGTGCCTGTGGGCTATCTCTTGTGGCGGTTTGTACCACGCCCCGGTTTGCCATTAGAGGTAGAGTGACGGCTGGCCCAGGGGGAGGGTAGTCTCTGCAGGCGCGCGCCTGGGGCACCTCCCCCCATTTGATGTTGCCGAGAACTCCCTAAGTCTGTGCGTGCAGCTAAGCTCCGCTTGTGTAGGCATTCACGGGCGTGGTCCAATTTCCTAGCGGGGGGTACTTACTCTCCTAGCTAGATTGCCGCCACCTGGTTTAAGGTTTGCTGAGTTGCTTCCAGCCGGTTCCTATGTTCTATAATAAATGCGGACCCTACGGGTCTTTATACCCGCACACCTGTGTTTGTGTCATTATTCAAGTTATGTATTACCAAAGTCATTTATGGTAAAGTAAGTTATAAGTTAAGTTATGTGTCAGTCAGTTATGACTGGTAAGTTATTACAGCAAGCCAGGAGGATAGGGCATTTAATTACTTAAGACAGTGGAGGGCAGCATAGCCCAGAACGAACATAAGAATTAAGGCCCTAGGAGTGAGCTGCTGTGAAGTGGCAACAATGTTGCATTTTTGTGGGTGGGTACAGGGCTCACCTTTAAGAAGCCAAGCTACAGGCCCCAAACCCTCTTTACAGCTTGTCTTCACAGCTTCCCTCCCGCCCTCCCTTTTCATTGGTAAGGCGGCAATCACTTAGGCTGGACATCACTAGGGTGTTTTTATCAGCAGGGTGTCTGAGGCAGGATGAGGGCTACGCGGCTCGCTTTCTTAAGCCCAAGGACGTTAATTTTTGACTCCCCAGGTAGTGGCATGTACACGCGCCTAGTCACACCTGGTCCTACTGGTCTGGAGCTTTATAATATCACACCCTGGCTAGGCGGTTTGTACCACGCCCCGGTTTGCCATTAGAGGTAGAGTGACGGCTGGCCCAGGGGGAGGGTAGTCTCTGCAGGCGTGCGCCTGGGGCACCTCCCCCCATTTGATGTTGCCGAGAACTCCCTAAGTCTGTGCGTGCAGCTAAGCTCCGCTTGTGTAGGCATTCACGGGCGTGGTCCAATTTCCTAGCAGGGGGTACTTACTCTCCTAGCTAGATTGCCGCCACCTGGTTTAAGGTTTGCTGAGTTGCTTCCAGCCGGTTCCTATGTTCTATAATAAATGCGGACCCTACGGGTCTTTATACCCGCTCACCTGTGTTTGTGTCATTATTCAAGTTATGTATTACCAAAGTCATTTATGGTAAAGTAAGTTATAAGTTAAGTTATGTGTCAGTCAGTTATGACTGGTAAGTTATTACAGCAAGCCAGGAGGATAGGGCATTTAATTACTTATGCTTGTATGTGTGTAGGTGTATACATATGTGTGTATGCTTGTATGTGTGTAGGTGTATACATATGTGTGTATGCTTGTATGTGTGTAGGTGTATACATATGTGTGTATGCTTGTATGTGTGCAGGTATATACATATGTGTGTATGCTTGTATGTGTGCAGGTATATACATATGTGTGTATGCTTGTATGTGTGCAGGTATATACATATGTGTGTATGCTTGTATGTGTGTAGGTGTATACATATGTGTGTATGCTTGTATGTGTGTAGGTATATACATATGTGTGTATGCGTGTATGTGTGCAGGTGTATACATATGTGTGTATGCTTGTATGTGTGTAGGTGTATACATATGTGTGTATGCTTGTATGTGTGTAGGTGTATACATATGTGTGTATGCTTGTATGTGTGTAGGTATATACATATGTGTGTATGCTTGTATGTGTGCAGGTGTATAAATATGTGTGTATGCTTGTATGTGTGTAGGTGTATACATATGTGTGTATGCTTGTATGTGTGTAGGTGTATACATATGTGTGTATGCTTGTATGTGTGTAGGTGTATACATATGTGTGTATGCTTGTATGTGTGCAGGTATATACATATGTGTGTATGCTTGTATGTGTGTAGGTATATACATATGTGTGTATGCTTGTATGTGTGTAGGTATATACATATGTGTGTATGCTTGTATGTGTGTAGGTGTATACATATGTGTGTATGCTTGTATGTGTGCAGGTATATACATATGTGTGTATGCTTGTATGTGTGTAGGTGTATACATATGTGTGTATGCTTGTATGTGTGTAGGTATATACATATGTGTGTATGCTTGTATGTGTGCAGGTGTATAAATATGTGTGTATGCTTGTATGTGTGTAGGTGTATACATATGTGTGTATGCTTGTATGTGTGTAGGTATATACATATGTGTGTATGCTTGTATGTGTGTAGGTATATACATATGTGTGTATGCTTGTATGTGTGTAGGTATATACATATGTGTGTATGCTTGTATGTGTGTAGGTGTATACATATGTGTGTATGCTTGTATGTGTGTAGGTGTATACATATGTGTGTATGCTTGTATGTGTGTAGGTGTATACATATGTGTGTATGCTTGTATGTGTGTAGGTGTATACATATGTGTGTATGCTTGTATGTGTGTAGGTATATACATATGTGTGTATGCTTGTATGTGTGTAGGTGTATACATATGTGTGTATGCTTGTATGTGTGTAGGTATATACATATGTGTGTATGCTTGTATGTGTGTAGGTGTATACATATGTGTGTATGCTTGTATGTGTGCAGGTATATACATATGTGTGTATGCTTGTATGTGTGTAGGTGTATACATATGTGTGTATGCTTGTATGTGTGTAGGTGTATACATATGTGTGTATGCTTGTATGTGTGTAGGTGTATACATATGTGTGTATGCTTGTATGTGTGTAGGTGTATACAAATGTGTGTATGCTTGTATGTGTGTAGGTGTATACATATGTGTGTATGCTTGTATGTGTGTAGGTGTATACATATGTGTGTATGCTTGTATGTGTGTAGGTGTATACATATGTGTGTATGCTTGTATGTGTGTAGGTGTATACATATGTGTGTATGCTTGTATGTGTGTAGGTGTATACATATGTGTGTATGCTTGTATGTGTGTAGGTGTATACATATGTGTGTATGCTTGTATGTGTGTAGGTGTATACATATGTGTGTATGCTTGTATGTGTGTAGGTGTATACATATGTGTGTATGCTTGTATGTGTGTAGGTGTATACATATGTGTGTATGCTTGTATGTGTGCAGGTATATACATATGTGTGTATGCTTGTATGTGTGCAGGTATATACATATGTGTGTATGCTTGTATGTGTGCAGGTATATACATATGTGTGTATGCTTGTATGTGTGTAGGTGTATACATATGTGTGTATGCTTGTATGTGTGTAGGTATATACATATGTGTGTATGCATGTATGTGTGCAGGTGTATACATATGTGTGTATGCTTGTATGTGTGTAGGTGTATACATATGTGTGTATGCTTGTATGTGTGTAGGTGTATACATATGTGTGTATGCTTGTATGTGTGTAGGTATATACATATGTGTGTATGCTTGTATGTGTGCAGGTGTATAAATATGTGTGTATGCTTGTATGTGTGTAGGTGTATACATATGTGTGTATGCTTGTATGTGTGTAGGTGTATACATATGTGTGTATGCTTGTATGTGTGCAGGTATATACATATGTGTGTATGCTTGTATGTGTGTAGGTATATACATATGTGTGTATGCTTGTATGTGTGTAGGTATATACATATGTGTGTATGCTTGTATGTGTGTAGGTATATACATATGTGTGTATGCTTGTATGTGTGCAGGTATATACATATGTGTGTATGCTTGTATGTGTGTAGGTGTATACATATGTGTGTATGCTTGTATGTGTGTAGGTGTATACATATGTGTGTATGCTTGTATGTGTGTAGGTGTATACATATGTGTGTATGCTTGTATGTGTGCAGGTATATACATATGTGTGTATGCTTGTATGTGTGTAGGTGTATACATATGTGTGTATGCTTGTATGTGTGTAGGTATATACATATGTGTGTATGCTTGTATGTGTGTAGGTATATACATATGTGTGTATGCTTGTATGTGTGTAGGTATATACATATGTGTGTATGCTTGTATGTGTGTAGGTGTATACATATGTGTGTATGCTTGTATGTGTGTAGGTGTATACATATGTGTGTATGCTTGTATGTGTGTAGGTGTATACATATGTGTGTATGCTTGTATGTGTGTAGGTGTATACATATGTGTGTATGCTTGTATGTGTGTAGGTATATACATATGTGTGTATGCTTGTATGTGTGTAGGTGTATACATATGTGTGTATGCTTGTATGTGTGTAGGTATATACATATGTGTGTATGCTTGTATGTGTGTAGGTGTATACATATGTGTGTATGCTTGTATGTGTGCAGGTATATACATATGTGTGTATGCTTGTATGTGTGTAGGGATATACATATGTGTGTATGCTTGTATGTGTGCAGGTATATACATATGTGTGTATGCTTGTATGTGTGCAGGTATATACATATGTGTGTGTGCTTGTATGTGTGTAGGTATATACATATGTGTGTATGCTTGTATGTGTGTAGGTATATACATATGTGTGTATGCTTGTATGTGTGTAGGTGTATACATATGTGTGTATGCTTGTATGTGTGTAGGTATATACATATGTGTGTATGCTTGTATGTGTGTAGGTGTATACATATGTGTGTATGCTTGTATGTTTGTAGGTGTATACATATGTGTGTATGCTTGTATGTGTGTAGGTGTATACATATGTGTGTATGCTTGTATGTGTGTAGGTGTATACATATGTGTGTATGCTTGTATGTGTGTAGGTATATACATATGTGTGTATGCTTGTATGTGTGTAGGTGTATACATATGTGTGTATGCTTGTATGTGTGTAGGTGTATACATATGTGTGTATGCTTGTATGTGTGTAGGTGTATACATATGTGTGTATGTTTGTATGTGTGTAGGTGTATACATATGTGTGTATGCTTGTATGTGTGTAGGTGTATACATATGTGTGTATGCTTGTATGTGTGTTGGTATATACATATGTGTGTATGCTTGTATGTGTGTAGGTGTATACATATGTGTGTATGCTTGTATGTGTGTTGGTATATACATATGTGTGTATGCTTGTATGTGTGTAGGTGTATACATATGTGTGTATGCTTGTATGTGTGTAGGTATATACATATGTGTGTATGCTTGTACGTGTGTAGGTATATACATATGTGCGTATGCTTGTATGTGTGTAGGTGTATACATATGTGTGTATGCTTGTATGTGTGTAGGTGTATACATATGTGTGTATGCTTGTATGTGTGTAGGTATATACATATGTGTGTATGCTTGTATGTGTGTAGGTGTATACATATGTGTGTATGCTTGTATGTGTGTAGGTATATACATATGTGTGTATGCTTGTATGTGTGTAGGTGTATACATATGTGTGTATGCTTGTATGTGTGCAGGTATATACATATGTGTGTATGCTTGTATGTGTGTAGGTATATACATATGTGTGTATGCTTGTATGTGTGCAGGTATATACATATGTGTGTATGCTTGTATGTGTGCAGGTATATACATATGTGTGTGTGCTTGTATGTGTGTAGGTATATACATATGTGTGTATGCTTGTATGTGTGTAGGTATATACATATGTGTGTATGCTTGTATGTGTGTAGGTGTATACATATGTGTGTATGCTTGTATGTGTGTAGGTATATACATATGTGTGTATGCTTGTATGTGTGTAGGTGTATACAAATGTGTGTATGCTTGTATGTGTGTAGGTATATACATATGTGTGTATGCTTGTATGTGTGTAGGTGTATACATATGTGTGTATGCTTGTATGTGTGTAGGTGTATACATATGTGTGTATGCTTGTATGTGTGTAGGTGTATACATATGTGTGTATGCTTGTATGTGTGTAGGTGTATACATATGTGTGTATGCTTGTATGTGTGTAGGTGTATACATATGTGTGTATGCTTGTATGTGTGTTGGTATATACATATGTGTGTATGCTTGTATGTGTGTAGGTGTATACATATGTGTGTATGCTTGTATGTGTGTTGGTATATACATATGTGTGTATGCTTGTATGTGTGTAGGTGTATTCATATGTGTGTATGCTTGTATGTGTGTAGGTATATACATATGTGTGTATGCTTGTACGTGTGTAGGTATATACATATGTGTGTATGCTTGTATGTGTGTAGGTGTATACATATGTGTGTATGCTTGTATGTGTGTAGGTGTATACATATGTGTGTATGCTTGTATGTGTGTAGGTATATACATATGTGTGTATGCTTGTATGTGTGTAGGTGTATACATATGTGTGTATGCTTGTATGTGTGTAGGTATATACATATGTGTGTATGCTTGTATGTGTGTAGGTGTATACATATGTGTGTATGCTTGTATGTGTGCAGGTATATACATATGTGTGTATGCTTGTATGTGTGTAGGTATATACATATGTGTGTATGCTTGTATGTGTGTAGGTATATACATATGTGTGTATGCTTGTATGTGTGCAGGTATATACATATGTGTGTATGCTTGTATGTGTGTAGGTATATACATATGTGTGTATGCTTGTATGTGTGTAGGTATATACATATGTGTGTATGCTTGTATGTGTGTAGGTGTATACATATGTGTGTATGCTTGTATGTGTGTAGGTATATACATATGTGTGTATGCTTGTATGTGTGTAGGTGTATACATATGTGTGTATGCTTGTATGTGTGTAGGTGTATACATATGTGTGTATGCTTGTATGTGTGTAGGTGTATACATATGTGTGTATGCTTGTATGTGTGTAGGTGTATACATATGTGTGTATGCTTGTATGTGTGTAGGTATATACATATGTGTGTATGCTTGTATGTGTGTAGGTGTATACATATGTGTGTATGCTTGTATGTGTGTAGGTGTATACATATGTGTGTATGCTTGTATGTGTGTAGGTGTATACATATCTGTGTATGCTTGTATGTGTGTAGGTATATACATATTTGTGTATGTTTGTATGTGTGTAGGTGTATACATATGTGTGTATGCTTGTATGTGTGTTGGTATATACATATGTGTGTATGCTTGCATGTGTGTAGGTGTATACATATGTGTGTATGCTTGTATGTGTGTAGGTATATACATATGTGTGTATGCTTGTACGTGTGTAGGTATATACATATGTGTGTATGCTTGTATGTGTGTAGGTGTATACATATGTGTGTATGCTTGTACGTGTGTAGGTGTATACATATGTGTGTATGCTTGTATGTGTGCAGTTATATACATATGTGTGTATGCTTGTATGTGTGTAGGTGTATACATATGTGTGTATGCTTGTATGTGTGCAGGTATATACATATGTGTGTATGCTTGTATGTGTGTAGGTGTATACATATGTGTGTATGCTTGTATGTGTGTAGGTGTATACATATGTGTGTATGCTTGTATGTGTGTAGGTGTATACATATGTGTGTATGCTTGTATGTGTGTAGGTATATACATATGTGTGTATGCTTGTATGTGTGTAGGTGTATACATATGTGTGTATGCTAGTATGTGTGCAGGTATATACATATGTGTGTATGCTTGTATGTGTGTATGCTTGTATGTGTGCAGGTATATACATATGTGTGTATGCTTGTATGTGTGTAGGTATATACATATGTGTGTATGCTTGTATGTGTGCAGGTATATACATATGTGTGTATGCTTGTATGTGTGTAGGTATATACATATGTGTGTATGCTTGTATGTGTGTAGGTATATACATATGTGTGTATGCTTGTATGTGTGTAGGTGTATACATATGTGTGTATGCTTGTATGTGTGTAGGTATATACATATGTGTGTATGCTTGTATGTGTGTAGGTGTATACATATGTGTGTATGCTTGTATGTGTGTAGGTATATACATATGTGTGTATGCTTGTATGTGTGTAGGTATATACATATGTGTGTATGCTTGTATGTGTGTAGGCGTATACATATGTGTGAATGCTTGTATGTGTGTAGGTGAATACATATGTGTGTATGATTGTATGTGTGTAGGTATATACATATGTGTGTATGCTTGTATGTGTGTAGGTGTATACATATGTGTGTATGCTTGTATGTGTGTAGGTATATACATATGTGTGTATGCTTGTATGTGTGTAGGTGTATACATATGTGTGTATGCTTGTATGTGTGTAGGTATATACATATGTGTGTATGCTTGTATGTGTGTAGGTGTATACATATGTGTGTATGCTTGTATGTGTGAAGGTGTATACATATGTGTGTATGCTTGTATGTGTGTAGGTATATACATATATGTGTATGCTTGTATGTGTGTAGGTGTATACATATGTGTGTATGCTTGTATGTGTGTAGGTGTATACATATGTGTGTATGCTTGTATGTGTGTAGCTGTATACATATGTGTGCATGCTTGTATGTGTGTAGGTGTATACATATGTGTGTATGCTTGTGTGTGTGCAGGTGTATACATATGTGTGTATGCTTGTATGTGTGTAGGTGTACACATATGTGTGTATGCTTGTATGTGTGTAGGTGTATACATATGTGTGTATGCTTGTATGTGTGTAGGTGTATACATATGTGTGTATGCTTGTATGTGTGCAGGTATATACATATGTGTGTATGCTTGTATGTGTGTAGTTATATACATATGTGTGTATGCTTGTATGTGTGTAGGTATATACATATGTGTGTATGCTTGTATGTGTTCAGGTATATACATATGTGTGTATGCTTGTATGTGTATAGGTGTATACATATGTGTGTATGCTTGTATGTGTGTAGGTGTATACATATGTGTGTATGCTCTTATGTGTGCAGATATATACATATGTGTGTATGCTTGTATGTGTGTAGGTATATACATATGTGTGTATGCTTGTATGTGTGTAGGTGTATACATATGTGTGTATGCTTGTATGTGTGTAGGTATATACATATGTGTGTATGCTTGTATGTGTGTAGGTGTATACATATGTGTGTATGCTTGTATGTGTGTAGCTGTAGACATATGTGTGTATGCTTGTATGTGTGTTGGTATATACATATGTGTGTATGCTTGTATGTGTGTAGGTGTATACATATGTGTGTATGCTTGTATGTGTGTAGGTGTATACATATGTGTGTATGCTTGTATGTGTGTAGGTGTATACATATGTGTGTATGCTTGTATGTGTGTAGGTGTATACATATGTGTGTATGCTTGTATGTGTGTAGGTGTATACATATGTGTGTATGCTTGTATGTGTGTAGGTGTATACATATGTGTGTATGCTTGTATGTGTGTAGGTGTATACATATGTGTGTATGCTTGTATGTGTGTAGGTGTATACATATGTGTGTATGCTAGTATGTGTGCAGGTATATACATATGTGTGTATGCTTGTATGTGTGTAGGTATATACATATGTGTGTATGCTTGTATGTGTGCAGGTATATACATATGTGTGTATGCTTGTATGTGTGTAGGTATATACATATGTGTGTATGCTTGTATGTGTGTAGGTATATACATATGTGTGTATGCTTGTATGTGTGTAGGTGTATACATATGTGTGTATGCTTGTATGTGTGTAGGTATGTAGATATGTGTGTATGCTTGTATGTGTGTAGGTGTGTATACATATGTGTGTATGCTTGTATGTGTGTAGGTGTATACATATGTGTGTATGCTTGTATGTGTGTAGGTATATACATATGTGTGTATGCTTGTATGTGTGTAGGTGTATACATATGTGTGTATGCTTGTATGTGTGTAGGTGTATACATATGTGTGTATGCTTGTATGTGTGTAGGTATATACATATGTGTGTATGCTTGTATGTGTGTAGGTGTATACATATGTGTGTATGCTTGTATGTGTGTAGGTATATACATATGTGTGTATGCTTGTATGTGTGTAGGTGTATACATATGTGTGTATGCTTGTATGTGTGTAGGTATATACATATGTGTGTATGCTTGTATGTGTGTAAGTGTATACATATGTGTGTATGCTTGTATGTGTGTAGGTGTATACATATGTGTGTATGCTTGTATGTGTGTAGGTATATACATATGTGTGTATGCTTGTATGTGTGTAGGTGTATACATATGTGTGTATGCTTGTATGTGTGTAGGTGTATACATATGTGTGTATGCTTGTATGTGTGTAGGTGTATACATATGTGTGTATGCTTGTATGTGTGTAGGTATATACATATGTGTGTATGCTTGTATGTGTGTAGGTGTATACATATGTGTGTATGCTTGTATGTGTGCAGGTATATACATATGTGTGTATGCTTGTATGTGTGTAGGTATATACATATGTGTGTATGCTTGTATGTTTGCAGGTATATACATATGTGTGTATGCTTGTATGTGCGTAGGTATATACATATGTGTGTATGCTTGTATGTGCGTAGGTGTATACATATGTGTGTATGCTTGTATGTGTGTAGGTATATACATATGTGTGTATGCTTGTATGTGCGTAGGTGTATACATATGTTTGTATGCTTGTATGTGTGTAGGTATATACATATGTGTGTATGCTTGTATGTGCGTAGGTGTATACATATGTGTGTATGCTTGTATGTGTGTAGGTGTATACATATGTGTGTATGCTTGTATGTGTGTAGGTGTATACATATGTGTGTATGCTTGTATGTGTGTAGGTGTATACATATGTGTGTATGCTTGTATGTGTGTAGGTGTATACTTATGTGTGTATGCTTGTATGTGTGTAGGTATATACATATGTGTGTAGGTGTATACATATGTGTGTATGCTTGTATGTGTGTAGGTGTATACATATGTGTGTATGCTTGTATGTGTGTACGTGTATACATATGTGTGTATGCTTGTATGTGTGTAGGTGTATACATATGTGTGTATGCTTGTATGTGTGTAGGTGTATACATATGTGTGTATGCTTGTATGTGTGTAGGTATATACATATGTGTGTATGCTTGTATGTGTGTAGGTGTATACATATGTGTGTATGCTTGTATGTGTGTAGGTATATACATATGTGTGTATGCTTGTATGTGTGTAGGTATATACATATGTGTGTATGCTTGTATGTGTGTAGGTGTATACATATGTGTGTATGCTTGTATGTGTGTAGGTATATACATACAAGCATACAATTATATACACATACTGTATATACGTATATACACTTTTAGGCCCTTCCCAGTCACCTTGTCATATTCCATATATTCAAAAACATTTTTTGCACAATTATTTCAAATACTTTATTTTAATATGTTTTGCATGTGTTTTGTTATACTATTATTCTAGCCCTAACACTTTACTATATGTCTCAGTAGTGAAAAACTACAAAAATGAATTATATCCATCAATAAAACTTAAAATAATTATTTTTCTGAAGTCTGTGACAGCTTCCTGGGCACAGCAGACCCTATTCACCCAACACTGATGCAGCTACCTCCATAATGTCTGTTTTAATCCCAGACACTTTAAAAAAATGTATAACCTATAGCAAAACTGGCTCTATAATTGGACGAGAGGGGATCACAAGACTCAGCAAGCATTTGACTAAGGGGGCACATAGGGAGAACATATCCCAGCTAATATAATCTATCACCTGGGTAACAACAAGCTCTGATTTGACATTTCAATTTGCTGAATTTTAAGCTTTGAGACTAATGAGTATTGTTTGGTTTATATTGTAGTGGATGGACAGTTGGGTAGCGATAATTTCATTATTGAACCCTGGCAGCATGTCTTAAACCAACCCTGTTCTATTGCTAAGCTACCTTGTGTAATCAGATTTACTTTTATACCGATGATCATGGTAAAAAAATCTTACTACACTGTCTGAATCATTTATACAAAAATACTATATAAAATGACTAAAGAGGAAAAAGAAAAAGAAATAAAATCTGCCCTGGAAATATAATGATAACAACTGTACAATATAGGTTACATATATATCTGCTATAGAGATGATACTAAGCACAGATTTTTCAGCTAACACTCGATCTCGTGAGAAATACACAATGCTCTGTCATATTACGTATACCACATAATGCACAACAAAAACACAGATCAAATGTACAAACAACAATCGCTCACGCAACATAGCACATACGCATTACACATTCACAATCGAAAAAAAAAATAATGCACAACATTTACACTAAACGAGGAATACATAAATACGTTCAGATCTTGCAACACGGAACAAAACAACGTACAAAAAGAATTGCACACTGATACACAAACAAAATATTTGCATTAAAGATAACGTAACATTAGTACAAATAAACATTTACACCATTTCACAAATACGAGACCATCACAAATCAGCATTTACATTTACAGATACTACTGTTGGACAATGTTATGCAAAACGATCACTATGACATCATCGCATTATACACATTACACAAATACAAATTCAATATGAGCATGCGCAAATTCAAACAACTAATACACATTGCACACATATTAATTAATAAGAAAGCACACCTGAACCTCCTTTACTTTGCAAACCGGTACATCATTAAACATTTACATAGGGTATATAAGCACGCTCGAAGCATGGCTTCTTTGACTGTATTGCTTTTTTGAGTTAGGTGCAGGTCTAGGCGTTGGAGGGTTTGGGGCTAGAGAGATTGGAGAGTAGAGAGATTTAGTGAGAGTTAGTGTGAGTTAGTGAGAGTTAGTGAGAGAGAGTTTGTTTGGGTGAGTGTGCAAGTGTTTTGTTCATACATTCATTATATAAACACATTTGCACGCAAACAAACACATTCAATACATACATACACTTATCACATACACTCCATACCCCATTCCCTCTCATACTACACTCCATACCCCATTCCCTTTAAGTCCATACCCCATTCCCTTTCATCCCATAGGTTTTTTGTTTTATTAAACTTATTGTTTACATATTCTCAATTTCGTCTTTTTACACATATACGTTTGTCTGTTTAATACCCCTTACCCTCTTTTATTTATATCCCATTCACACTTTAAGCACTTTTTTTTTACTTTTTGTTCATTATTTTGACCCCCTTTCATTTGGGCACCTTCACATTTTGTTTGAGTATGTCGGGAGAGGGGGATAGGGAGCAGATTAGCCCGGAGCTATTAGAGCTCATTAGGCAGGAGGCTAGGGCTGAGTTCAAGGATGAGCTTGTAGAGGAGGTTAGGCAGGAGATTAGGCAGGAGAGAGGGAGGGGGAGAGGAAGGGGGAGAGGAAGGGGTGGGTGGACCCAGCCACATTGTTGAAGATGAACAAGTGGCTGGGCCCAGTGGTGTGCAGCGTAGACAGGGAGCTTCACAGTCCGGGGAACAGAGGCTCACATTGCATGGGAAGTCGAGGCAGAGCGAGGAGAGATATACCATGGATGAGAAGGAGGCCCTCATCGAGGCTTATATAGAGAGGGCTAGGAGGCTGCAGGCATAGAAGGCCACCCCTAAGGTTAAGAGGAAGTGGTGGAACGAGATCAGGGATTCCGTAAATGCAGTGGGGGGCTATAACAGGGATGTGAAGTCTATCCAGCATTGTTACCGGGACTGCAGAGCTGAACTGAAAAGAAAGCTCATAAGGGAGAGGGAATACCTAGCTGGGACCGGTGGCGGTCCAGAAATCATCTTTGAGTTTTCCCGCTGGGAGGAAATGCTGTGTCCCAACATCTCCGAGGTGGCCATAGTCGTTATCGGAGGAGTTGATACCGGGAACCTGCCCCTCTCATCTGCCGGTAGGCTCATTTCTAATCTCTTTACATCAATCTCATAACCCATTCACACGCAAAAAATATTTAAGGATATAGAAAAACTATACAAGAGTATAGTAATAGAGTGCGCCAGATAGCTCCAAAAACCTCGTTAATTGGCCAAAATAGCTAATTTTGTCTCTATGATATAGGACATCAATAATTGTGTATGAGTGAAAAAGAAACAAAATATAACCAAAATATATTGTAAGATGTAAAAAATTTGATAACCGGATAAAAGGCCCAAAATGATTGCTCAAATAAAGGTTAGTGACATTTGGATTCAATATCTGTATTAAAAGAATTTTTTTTTTTATCATACTTAACATGCAGAAGTCCCAAAGATGGTTGTGAAGATGTCTCAAAAAAAGTAAGGCCTAGATTTAGAGTTTGGCGTTATCCGTGAAAACCAGCGTTAGAGGCTCCTAACGCAGGTTTTAGGCTACCTCCAGTATTTGGAGTCACTCAAAAAAGGGTCTAACGCTCACTTTTCAGCCGCGACTTTTCCATACCGCAGATCCCCTTACGTAAATTGCGTATCCTATCTTTTCAATGGGATTTTTTTAACTCCGGTATTTAGAGTCGTGTCTGAAGTGAGCGTTAGACATCTAACGACAAAACTCCAGCCGCAGGAAAAAAGTCAGTAGTTAAGAGCTTTCTGGGCTAACGCCGGTTTATAAAGCTCTTAACTACTGTGCTCTAAAGTACACTAACACCCATAAACTACCTATGTACCCCTAAACCGAGGTCCCCCCACATCGCCGCAACTCGATTAAATTTTTTTAACCCCTAATCTGCCGACCGCCAACTACGTTATCCTTATGTACCCCTAATCTGCTGCCCCTAACACCGCCGACCCCTGTATTATATTTATTAACCCCTAATCTGCCCCCCACAACGTCGCCGCCAGCTACCTACACCTATTAACCCCTAATCTGCCGACCGGACCGCACCGCTATTATTATAAAGTTATTAACCCCTAATCCGCCTGACTAACCCTATAATAAATAGTATTAACCTCTAATCTGCCCTCCCTAACATCACCGACACCTAACTTCAAACATTAACCCCTAATCTGCTGACTGGAGCTCACCGCTATTCTAATAAATGTATTAACCCCTAAAGCTAAGTCTAACCCTAACACTAACACCCCCCTAAGTTAAATATAATTTAAATCTAATGAAATTAATTAACTCTTATTAAATAAATTATTCCTATTTAAAGCTAAATACTTACCTGTAAAATAAATCCTAATATAGCTACAATATAAATTATAATTATATTATAGCTATTTTAGGATTTATATTTATTTTACAGGTAACTTTGTATTTATTTTAACCAGGTACAATAGCTATTAAATAGTTAAGAACTATTTAATAGCTAAAATAGTTAAAATAATTACAAAATTACCTGTAAAATAAATCCTAACCTAAGTTACAATTAAACCTAACACTACACTATCAATAAATTAATTAAATAAACTACCTACAATTACCTACAATTAACCTAACACTACACTATCAATAAATTAATTAAATACAATTCCTACAAATAAATACAATTAAATAAACTAGCTAAAGTACAAAAAATAAAAAAGAACTAAGTTACAAAAAATAAAAAAATATTTACAAACATAAGAAAAATATTACAACAATTTTAAACTAATTACACCTACACTATCAATAAATTAATTAAATAAAATACCAACAATTATCTACAATTAAACCTAACACTACACTATCAATAAATTATTTAAATACAATATCTACAATTATCTACAATTAAACCTAACACTACACTATCAATAAATTATTTAAATAAAATATCTACAAATAAATACAATGAAATAAACTAACTAAAGTACAAAAAATAAAAAAGAACTAAGTTACAAAAAATAAAAAAATATTTACAAACATTAGAAAAATATTACAACAATTTTAAACTAATTACACCTACTCTAAGCCCCCTAATAAAATAACAAAGCCCCCCAAAATAAAAAAATGCCCTACCCTATTCTAAATTACTAAAGTTCAAAGCTCTTTTACCTTACCAATTGACTATACCTAAGGAAACGGCCAGGAGCTTGCGGCCGAGAAACGCGTTTAAGCTCATAAAATAAATTGTTCTTACTTCTTTTTCATAAGCCTTGTCATTTGGCTTTTTTATTTGCATATACCCTGATTATTTCTGCAAGGGTTTCTTTCCAAAACACAGCTTTTATTATTGATGGGATACCGTTGGCGATTATCAGCCTCAAGTGGATGCTGTATGCAGTGAAAGCTGCTTTTTTCCAACGCAGTGCTGATCCAGACGATCCCCTTCTGCTTGTGGAGGAGAGCCCACAGCTGCGCCTTTGAAGTTTGGATGCCATCCGTTCCAGCGTACTGACTGCTGGTAAATGTCAGCCTGCCTATTTGCACTTCTTTATATAAGAGTGCCAGTACTCTTGTGAGTATACCCACAAACGTTTGTCTCTCTTTGTGACCCCAGCTTATGAAACTTATTTGCACTATGAGGCGCTGTCTTCTTTTGTTCATATTTAAGGATATGACTAACGCAATTACGCTTTTTTATACATTACATAAACGCATTCACAATTACCTTGCAAAAGTTGCATTTCAAGAAAGCCATCACATTAGTATCTAGGCTACAGGTTAGGTGTGCATTTAAACAGATTTAACACAAACGCAAAAAGACATTCAGATTGACCATATAGATATCAGAAACACGGGTTTGCAAATGCTGAAATTTTATTAATTGATTTTGCTCACAATAGAATGATGAAGGCAGCCTCATTAATACACTTTTAAATAAAACATTTACATCTTTATTTGGAACTGTCCTAATATCTCGATTTCTTTTTTTTGAAATATACAGAGTCTGAGGCCGGGGAGGAAGCAGCACAGCACCCACAGGCTTCTCATTCACCCAGGCATGAGAGTGGTGCAGATGACTCACCACCTTGGGAGACATGGAAGACATCCCTGTACCATCATCCCCTGAAGAAGACTCCGCTGCAGAAGAGATCCCTGCAGCAGCCCCTCATGCACCAGCAGCCCCTTGTGCACCAGCAGCCCACCGTGCACCAGCAGCCTGCAGTGCAGCAGCTCCTCAGGAGAACATACCCCCAGAGATAGCAGAGGTGCAGATCTTGACGGATTTCCTAGAGGAGATGCGTGCCTCCCGGAGGGAACAGGCGGAAAGCAGAGTGTACCTGACGGGAGTACTGAATGATATTCGCGAAGACCAAAGAGAGATTTTGAATACTCAAGGATATGCTGCAGGTCCTCCGGGAGGCGCAAAATGCACCATCTGCTCCTGGGCCATCTGCTCCTGGGCCATCTGCTCCTGCCCCATCTGCTCCTGGACCATCTTCTCCTGGGCATCCTCCATCTTCTCCTCTGCCTCAATCTCCTCCTCAGCCTGGTGATCCCTTAACCACTCACAGTACTCCTCCTCCCCCTCTTCCACAAACATCTCCTATGAGAACTCGTCGGAGGGGGCAGTTGCCCCCCTTAAAGCCTAAGTCTCATGGGAAGAGGGGAAGGAAGAGGAAGTAATTTTTTTTATATTTTTATTTTTTTAATGTGTAAAGGATAGGTATGTGATGATGTGGTCTTCTTACACTTGTGGAGCACACTCTGTATTTAATAGGCTTCTATGGGACCGGGTCCATGGAGGCAGATTGTTTGCAGAGTGTGTTTTACAAGTGTGTGGAGACCACATCATCACATGCTATCCTTGCTGATTACATTGATTGGTTTTTGCGATGTGATGTCCAAACTGTTCTCCTAATCTCAAACAAAATGACCATTACAATTATACATGATGGCATATCACTGTTTTTATGTCAACAACACAGCTTAAAGGGACAGTCATAACATGAATTATTGTTGGTTACAAAGAAAATTTTTTATTACGTATTATCAAGTTTTGAATAACAAGACTTATAGAAATACACGTTTTACTTCTGTGATTAACCTTGTATCTGTGCTTCAGCAAAATGACCCCTTATTTCAGTTCTATTGACAGACCTGCATTTTAGCCAATCAGTGATCAATCCAGGGTAACTATACTGCATGAGTTTAATGTTTTCTATATGAAACACATTAACTAATGCCCTCTAGTGGTCAAATTGCATTCAGATTAGATGCACTATTTAAAGGACCAGTCAACACTGTAGATTTGCATAATCAACAAATGCAAGATAACAAGACAATGCAATAGCACTTAGTCTGAACTACAAATGAGTAGTAGATTTTTTTTCTGACAATTTTAAAAGTTATGTCTTTTTCCACTCCCCCTGTACCATGTGACAGCCATCAGCCAATCACAAATGCATACATGTACCATGTGACAGCAATCAGCCATTCACAAATGCATACACACTCTTGCACATGCTCAGTAGGAGCTGGTGACTCAAAAGTTCAAATATAAAAAGACTGTGCACATTTTGTTAATGGAAGTAAATTGGAAAGTTGTTTAAAATTGCATGCTCTATCTGAATAATGAAAGTTTAATTTTGATTGAGTGTCCCTTTAAGGTCTAAGAAATGAGCAGATGAACCTCCTACGTTTAGCTTTCAACTAAGAACACCAAGAGAACAAAGATAAATGGGGATAAAAGAAAGAGAAATTTGAACAAAACTTAATTTTTCAATATTTAAATCATTAATGTTTTACTTAACTGTCCCTTTAAACAATAACATATGCTAACATATAATAATCCTTAGGGCTTGTTGGTATATCTACACGTACATTTACGTACTTTTTTAGCTACATTATAGTGTTTGAATTATTTAAGAAACACATTTCATTTAGAAGGAATCTGGTTCATGGCCTTTTAAGAGTTACATTAGAAATATATGCTCACAATACTATATTTGGAGATCAACAATGTGGAAGCCATACATGACACGATACTGAGCATTTACAATAATAAAAAATATCAGGACATAACATCGAGAATAAGTAGACATCTCATATATTTAGCATATGATAAAGGTCAACATATTGATTATTTTATTCAAATACAAAAGCGCATCTTTAGGATTTATATATGTAGAAAATTCAACACAACACAGTAATTATGTTGTAAAGTCAAAATATTGTTGACAAACATATTCAACAAGATGGAGTTTATTCATGGATTTGCACTTGCCTCAAAATATATTCTGAATGAAAAACATATTGCCTTCATTTGTTTCTTCAACAAGACACCTTTCAAAAGAGATTTTTGTGTTCTTTATCAGCTATGGTTCAAGAATGTACATGATTGACACAATCAATAATCCAAGAAAGTCATGGTTTTAAACTTGTGTTCTCATTCGCAAACGTGGGTTACGTGGAAAAATCTTGCGGGACAACGTAATCCATTCAGACGGATTTAACACCTTGGCATGTGACGTCTTAAGCAACATGGCGCATCTGAGATTGCGTAAAAACATCATCCAATCAAATGCGCATCCGAGATCACGTAAAAACGGCATCCAATCAAAGGACTCATTTTACAGCTTTGCATGTCACGTCTTAAGCAACATGGTGCATCCGAGATTGCGTAAAAACGGCATCCAATCAAATGCACATCCGAGATCGCGTAAAAATGGCATCCAATCAAAGGGCTCATTTTACAGCTTTGCATGTGACGTCGTAAGCAACATGGCACATCCGAGATCACGTAAAAACGGCATCCAATCAAAGGACAAATTATTACAGCTTTGCATGTCAATAAGAAACGTATTTATATTTTTAAAAATAGTATGTGCTATATTGTTATCTGTGAATGTCGCGCTAGATAACGTAATACTGTGATATATGAAATATAATCTACTGTTGGTAATAAGGATATATTTCATTAGAATAGGAGGATTCAGAACTATTTAGGAAGCAGCAGGGTTTAAATGGACATGAAACCCACATTTTATGTTACACGATTATGTACGGGTTGCAATTTTAACTACCTTTAAAATGTAATGATATTATTTAAATTTGATTCTTTCTATTGTAATCTTTTGATGAAATGTGTTTCGAGGTAATCTCAAGAGCAGAAAAAAATCTATGTTCTAAATGCTGATTGGTGGCTACATATATATATATATATATATATATACCGATTGTCATTGGTTCACCTATGTGTTTATTTAGAAAACATTAGTGCACTGCTGCTTCTTAAAAAAATTATACAAAGAGACAGATTCATATTTGCGAATTTAAGAATTTTGACATTTGTTTAAAATAGTATGTTATACCTAAATGATAAAATATATTATTGTGTTTCATGTCCCTTTAAATGAGAAATAATGCTACGAGATACATTATGAAAATATGGATTGGTTATACATTATAAGCTCTGATGTCCATCTTTCCGCTTTAAAAAGAGACACATGAGAAATACATATGTCAGGGATGTTTTCAGATCTGTTTAAAGAATTGTTTGGAATAAGAATAATGACAGATGTATTTATCATATGTGTCACTTATTCAAGTAGAAACATAGTCAGACTACCTATAGCAAGATATCGTTGGATAATTAAAGAGAAGCAATAATAATAGAAAGATATTAATTAGCTAAAATATGTGCATTACACACAGTGATTTCTTTAGTTAGACTACTACAATAAGATATAAGTGAAAATGGAATACATGTGCAGTCAACATTCAACTAATAGTCTTTTTGAAAAATATTATATGTCTATGTTGATGTAAAAAGTAAATAAATACATTAGAAATGCATTTTCATTAATTAAGAATTGTGGTCAGCATCACTTAAAGGGACATGAAATACAAACAATTAAGTTCATGATTCAAAGAGAGGATACTATTTCCATCAATTTAATAATTTACATCGATTATCTCAGTTTAATAATCTTGTGATCATTTGTTAAAGGTGCATCAATTCACTAATGGTTTCTAAATGAACACATAGATGAGCCAAGAACAACCAATATATATATGCTACCAAAATCAACATCTAGAACCTAGGTTCTCTGCTACTCATGATCTTGCAAAGATAAACCTTTCAGCAAAGTATATCAGGAAAATTAATCAAATGAAATAATAGATGTAAATATGATATTGATTTTAAATTGTATTATATATCTGAAAAATGAAAGACTATTTTATGGTTTACTGTCCCTTTAAGGATTAACCACATAAAATAGAGATTTTAATAAATGACATGAATAAATAAAAATGAAAAATAATATTTTAATGACTTTCTTTTTATTATGATGTCATAAAACTTAAAGAAAAAAGATAAACTTTAAAAAGTCATATTGATAGATCAGCCTCATTGAACCCATCTGACAAGGTGACATAGTGCATCACAGTCCTTGGAGGGAGTTGACAGGGCAAACACAGCCCCATTGGAGCCATCTGACAAGGTGACATAGTGCATCACAGTCCTTGGAGGGAGTTGACAGGGCAAACACAGCCCCATTGGAGCGATCTGACAACGTGACATAGTGCATCACAGTCCTTGGAGGGAGTTTTCAGGGCAAACAAAGGCCAACACATCCCCATTGGAGCCATCTGACAAGGTGACATAGTGCATCACAGTCCTTGGAGGGAGTTGACAGGGCAAACACAGCCCCATTGGAGCCATCTGACAAGGTGACATAGTACATCACAGTCCTTGGAGGGAGTTGACAGGGCAAACAAAGGCCAACACAGCCCCATTGGAGCCATCTAACAAGGTGACATAGTGCATCACAGTCCTTGGAGGGAGTTGACAGGGCCAACACAGCCCTATTGGAGCCATCTGACAAGGTGACATAGTGCATCACAGTCCTTAGAGGGAGTTGACAGGGCCAACACAGCCCCATTGGAGCCATCTGACAATGTGACATAGTGCATCACAGTTCTTGGAGGGAGTTGGCAGGGCCAACACAGCCCCATTGGAGTCATCTGAAAGGTGACATAGTGCATCGCAGTCCTTGGAGGGAGTTGACAGGGCAAACAAAGGCCAACACAGCCCCATTGAGCCATCTGACAAGGTGACATAGTGCATCACAGTCCTTGGAGGGAATTGACAGGGCCAACACAGCCCCATTGGAGCCATCTGACAAGTTGACATAGTGCATCACAGTCCTTGGAGGGAGTTGACAGGGCAAACAAAGGCCAGCACAGCCCCATTGGAGCCATCTGACAAGGTGACATAGTGCATCACAGTCCTTGGAGGGAGCTGACAGGGCCAACACAGCCCCATTGGAGCCATCTTACAAGGTGACATAGTGCATCACAGTCCTTGGAGGGAGTCGACAGGACCAATACAGCCCGATTGGAGCCATCTGACAAGGTGCCATAGTGCACCACAGTCCTTGGAGGGAGTTGACAGGGCAAACAAAGGCCAACACAGCCCCATTAGAGCCATCTGACAAGGTGACATAGTGCATCACAGTCCTTGGAGGGAGTTGACAGGGCCAACACAGCCCTATTGAAGCCATCTGACAAGGTGACATAGTGCATCACAGTCCTTGGAGGGAGTTGACAGGGCAAAAAAAGGCCAACACATACCCATTGGAGCCATCTGACAAGGTGCCATAGTGCACCACAGTCCTTGGAGGGAGTTGACAGGGCAAACAAAGGCCAACACAGCCCCATTAGAGCCATCTGACAAGGTGACATAGTGCATCACAGTCCTTGGAGGGAGTTGACAGGGCCAACACAGCCCTATTGAAGCCATCTGACAAGGTGACATAGTGCATCACAGTCCTTGGAGGGAGTTGACAGGGCAAAAAAAGGCCAGCACATACCCATTGGAGCCATCTGACAAGGTGACATAGTGCATCACAGTCCTTTGAGGGAGTTGACAGGGCAAACACAGCCCCATTGAAACCATCTGACAAGGTAACATAGTGCATCACAGTCCTTGGAGGGAGTTGACAGGGCAAACAAAGGCCAGCACACAGCCCCATTGGAGCCATCTGACAAGGTGACATAGTGCATCACAGTCCTTGGAGGGAGTTGACAGGGCCAACACAGCCCCATTGGAGCCATCTGACAAGGTGACATATTGCATCACAGTCCTTGGAGGGAGTTGACAGGGCAAACACAGCCCCATTGGAGCCATCTGACAAGGTGACATAGTGCATCACAGTCATTGGAGGGAGTTGACAGGGCAATCAAAGGCCAACACAGCTCCATTGGAGCCATCTGACAAGGTGACATAGTGCATCACAGTCCTTGGAGGGAGTTGACAGGGCCAACACAGTCTCATTGGGGCCATCTGACAAGGTGACATAGTGCATCGCAGTCCTTGGAGGGAGTTGACAGGGCAAACAAAGGCCAACACAGCCCCTTTGGAGCCATCTGACAAGGTGACATAGTGCATCACAGTCCTTAGAGGGAGTTGACAGGGCCAACACAGCCCCATTGGAGCCATCTGACAATGTGACATAGTGCATCACAGTTCTTGGAGGGAGTTGGCAGGGCCAACACAGCCCCATTGGAGCCATCTGACAATGTGACATAGTGCATCACAGTCCTTGGAGGGAGTTGACAGGGCCAACACAGCCCCATTGGAGCCATCTGACAATGTGACATAGTGCATCACAGTTCTTGGAGGGAGTTGACAGGGCCAGCACAGCCCCATTGGAGCCATCTGACAATGTGACATAGTGCATCACAGTCCTTGGAGGGAGTTGACAGGGCCAACACAGTCTCATTGGGGCCATCTGACAAGGTGACATAGTGCATCGCAGTCCTTGGAGGGAGTTGACAGGGCAAACAAAGGCCAACACAGCCCTATTGAAGCCATCTGACAAGGTGACATAGTGCATCACAGTCCTTAGAGGGAGTTGACAGGGCCAACACAGCCCCATTGGAGCCATCTGACAATGTGACATAGTGCATCACAGTTCTTGGAGGGAGTTGGCAGGGCCAACACAGCCCCATTGGAGTCATCTGAAAGGTGACATAGTGCATCGCAGTCCTTGGAGGGAGTTGACAGGGCAAACAAAGGCCAACACAGCCCCATTGAGCCATCTGACAAGGTGACATAGTGCATCACAGTCCTTGGAGGGAATTGACAGGGCCAACACAGCCCCATTGGAGCCATCTGACAAGTTGACATAGTGCATCACAGTCCTTGGAGGGAGTTGACAGGGCAAACAAAGGCCAGCACAGCCCCATTGGAGCCATCTGACAAGGTGACATAGTGCATCACAGTCCTTGGAGGGAGCTGACAGGGCCAACACAGCCCCATTGGAGCCATCTTACAAGGTGACATAGTGCATCACAGTCCTTGGAGGGAGTCGACAGGACCAATACAGCCCGATTGGAGCCATCTGACAAGGTGCCATAGTGCACCACAGTCCTTGGAGGGAGTTGACAGGGCAAACAAAGGCCAACACAGCCCCATTAGAGCCATCTGACAAGGTGACATAGTGCATCACAGTCCTTGGAGGGAGTTGACAGGGCCAACACAGCCCTATTGAAGCCATCTGACAAGGTGACATAGTGCATCACAGTCCTTGGAGGGAGTTGACAGGGCAAAAAAAGGCCAACACATACCCATTGGAGCCATCTGACAAGGTGCCATAGTGCACCACAGTCCTTGGAGGGAGTTGACAGGGCAAACAAAGGCCAACACAGCCCCATTAGAGCCATCTGACAAGGTGACATAGTGCATCACAGTCCTTGGAGGGAGTTGACAGGGCCAACACAGCCCTATTGAAGCCATCTGACAAGGTGACATAGTGCATCACAGTCCTTGGAGGGAGTTGACAGGGCAAAAAAAGGCCAGCACATACCCATTGGAGCCATCTGACAAGGTGACATAGTGCATCACAGTCCTTTGAGGGAGTTGACAGGGCAAACACAGCCCCATTGAAACCATCTGACAAGGTAACATAGTGCATCACAGTCCTTGGAGGGAGTTGACAGGGCAAACAAAGGCCAGCACACAGCCCCATTGGAGCCATCTGACAAGGTGACATAGTGCATCACAGTCCTTGGAGGGAGTTGACAGGGCCAACACAGCCCCATTGGAGCCATCTGACAAGGTGACATATTGCATCACAGTCCTTGGAGGGAGTTGACAGGGCAAACACAGCCCCATTGGAGCCATCTGACAAGGTGACATAGTGCATCACAGTCATTGGAGGGAGTTGACAGGGCAATCAAAGGCCAACACAGCTCCATTGGAGCCATCTGACAAGGTGACATAGTGCATCACAGTCCTTGGAGGGAGTTGACAGGGCCAACACAGTCTCATTGGGGCCATCTGACAAGGTGACATAGTGCATCGCAGTCCTTGGAGGGAGTTGACAGGGCAAACAAAGGCCAACACAGCCCCTTTGGAGCCATCTGACAAGGTGACATAGTGCATCACAGTCCTTGGGGGGAGTTGACAGGGCAAACAAAGGCCAGCACAGCCCCTTTGGAGCCATCTGACAAGGTGACATAGTGCATCACAGTCCTTGGAGGGAGTTGACATGGCAAACAAAGGCCAACACAGCCCCATTGGAGCCATCTGACAAGGTGACATAGTGCATCACAGTCCTTGGAGGGAGTTGACAGGGCAAACACAGCCCCATTGGAGCCATCTGATAAGGTGACATAGCGCATCACAGTCCTTGGAGGGAGTTGACAGGACAAACACAGCCCCACTGGAGCCATCTGACAAGGTGACAGTGCATCACAGTCCTTGGAGGGAGTTGAGAGGGCAAACACAGCCCCATTGGAGCCATCTGACAAGGTGACATATTGCATCACAGTCCATGGAGGGAGTTGACAGGGCAAACAAAGGCCAACACAGCCCCATTGGAGCCATCTGACAAGGTGAAATAGTGCAACAGGCACACCAATAAAACCAAAAAAGGCCAAATGGCAACAAATATAAACAACTAAATAACAACATGTGGATGGAGGAGTTATTAGTTCTCCCTCAGGCCATGTCCGGATCCTCCACTTATGGTGCGTCAGCATCACCCTCATCGTCCTGTGCATTTCCAGCTGTGGCTTCATGCATTGACTCGAACTGCATTATGAGTTCTAGAGTCAAGCGACGAAGCCGCAGCTGGAGATGCATGGTCTCATGCATCCTTCCCAGCAACTGACTGTTACTTAGCATGGTCTGCTCTATTTGTGCTAGAGCCTCTAGCGTTAACCATGCTGAGTCACAACCTAAACAAAAAAAAAAAAATACAAATGAATAATAATTACAGAACATAATAAAAAGAGAGCAAAGAGAGATTGTAATAATTAAAATACAAATCATTATTATCATTAAATATGCTATATAGAAGATTTACACATTAAATATGTTTTCCAGAGATAAACCATTAAGATATTAAGACAAATCAAAAGCCTATCAATCTTGAAAAATATATTTCTTTGGTTTATGACACACTGTGAAAAGGGCAGTGATACCAAATCCGAAATATTGGCATATATACATAATAGATATCCAACATCTAGGCAATATAATTTAGATATTAGAAAATGTGGATGTTGATTTCCCAAACTGAAGTTCGGAAACATTTACATTAATCAAATAAAGAAAAGGTTTCTCAACCAAATTTTCTAAAAAAATTTTTTTTTATGTATAATTAGATCAGTATAATGTCCCTTTAAGAAAGTATGTTATAATGTTGATTTGTAATGATACTTACATCGGTGGCTGGGAAGGACAATCCGACACCCAGGACAATGAAGGTGGGGACTGGGGTAAAAGTCTTGATGGGGAGGTATGTGGCAAGGTGGGGGACTGGGCTGTCTCTCCGGTGGAGCCTGCACAGCTGGGGAGTCAGGGGCCTGGGGAGTTGGTGAATGTGCAGGTGGGGGAGTTGTAATGGTGGCCAAATGGGGAGAGTGGCAAAAGGGGGCAAGGTAATGTTTTTTGTGAGGGACAGGACAGGAGGAAGAATGGGAAGGGCCGGGAGCAGGTTTTGGCTGTGAAGGGGTGGGAGGGGCTTCTGGCTGGGGAGGGGATTCTGGCTGGGGGGGACGGGAGGCTGATGTCCAGAAGTGGAAGGTCCATCTGAAATATATAATATATATATATATATATATATATATATATATATATATATATATATATACACAAGCAATCCAGCTACAGCTCTGCCCTCCTAGCGGCTCCTGCCTGGGTGCAACAATGCAAGTAAATATTCAACAAAATTGGCACTCACAGGTCTTTTAGAAACATAAGTACAAAGTACTTTATTGTGGAACGTTTTCGGGTATCACGTACCCTCCGTCAGCATCTGTACTTTGTACTTATGTTTCTAAAAGGCCTGTGAGTGCCAACTTTGTTGAATATATATATATATATATATATATATATATATATGTATAAATATATATATGATATGAAAATATCTTATTATCTTTATCAAAAACAATATTCCACATTATTTAAAGTCTGGATTCGTGTTCTCCAAAAATATTTACACAAAGTCACAATAATGACTATGTTTTAAGTTATTGATTGATTTGAATCAAATATAATTAATAAGAAGATTTAATTGATCCTTTAAACTCTGAATGTTCACTGTTATTTTTCATGTAACATTTCATAAATACATTACAAATCATATTTTTCAAAGTCAACATTATGTGCTAATATTTATGATTGTATAATATATTTATCTTTTGGATAATATTTTGGTATGCATGTATGCATTTGAGATTAAAATGCAATAGAGTTCTTTTAGACACATGCCCGTGGATTGATTTTGGAAAAAACAACAATTGAATAATATGGGAGTGTGTAATATGATCAAATTTAAATGGCCACTCCACCTAGCCTTTGAAACTAGGTAAACACTGATTTACATATATATTTCGGTGATTGCCTTTGTAATCTTAAATGGAATAATTTGAAGCTTGATGCTTCAATCAATTACTATTTAGAATATATACACAGAAGATACTACCGTTCAAATTAAATATTAAGAATATAATCTTCTCTATCTGATTTTAGATTTTCAGAGTATTTTTTGTGAATCTCTCTTTTACATTAGGATTAAATGTATGTCATCCCAATATTAATAGACACATTCCGAAATGCATGCTTTATATTTGAGGAATATTATTGTTTGTTTGATTGAAATGGACAGTGTACACATCAATCTTTTTAAAATCCATTTACATATCATACATCATTACTTTATGTATGACAATTATTTCTATCTACAAAAGAAAGGGACGGCGATGGGGTCAAATGTGGCCCCATCTTACGCCTGTTTAACAATGAATTGGGTGGAAGAAAAGTATGTTTACACTCATGCGTTGTTTCAGAAAAGGTGTTTAGGGTGGATTCGCTATATAGATGACCTCTTCATCTTGTGGCGGGGCACCCAAGAGGAACTCGATATATTGAAAGGTGATATAGAAAGGGAAGTCCCATTTTTAAGATTTAGTGCAAAAACAAGTACCACTAATATTGAGTTCCTTGACACCATGGTATATGTCTCAGGAGGTAAATTGGAGACAGATTTATACACAAAGCCTACTGATCGCAACACTTTGTTGCATAGATCTAGCTTTCATCCCCCTAGAACATTCAAAAGCGTACCTAAGTCCCAACTCATACGAGTTAATAGAATTGTCAGTCACCCAGAGAAACGTCAGGCAAGATCAGGTCAGATGGTGGAGAAATTCATCAAGAGAGGGTATAGCCCACATGAACTTAATCAGATCCAGGTAGATCCTACTGTTGATCCTGTAGCTAAAAACACAGGGTATTCAAATAGGATCTCTTTTGTGAGTGCTTTTAGTACCACGAGTAAGAGCATTTTTCATATAATCAAAAAATATTGGTTTGTGCTGAAGGAGGCTTGTCCAGAGATTTCAGAATTTAAAGAAGTCCCACGAGCAGCTTATTGTAAAGGCAATACTATGGGCAAAAAATTGGTGCATGCGTATGTTAATACCTCTACTAAGGGTCAAACGTTTTTGGGTACCCCTAGGAATGGAACTTTTCCATGCCTGGGGTGTGCACAATGTAACAGCGTAATTAAAGGTGGAGAAATATCTCACCCATACACAGGCAATAAATTTAATATCCCAGGGTATTTTACATGTAACTCTACATACGTAGTCTATGCCCTTAAGTGCCCATGTGGTTTACTATACATAGGCGAGACCACCCAGAAGGTCAAGGACCACTTCTGTCAGCACAAGTCCAGTATTGGCAATGAGAAATTGTCTCATCTTCCTGTCCCCTCACATTTTCTAGAAAAAGGCCATCAAGCCAATCAATTAAGATTCATGGTGATTGACCATGCCAATAAAAAACCCAGAGGAGGAGACAGGTTGAGAGACTTATTGTATATAGAGGCCAAATGGATTTGGCAATTAGACACCATGTCACCTAAAGGACTCAATAGAGAGTTTGATCTCTTGCCACTAATTTAAAATACTGTTGCTGTTTAAGTATTTTGCTTTTTATTTTTGTTTAACATTTTTATTTTTGATCCTATTATGCTATCTCCAGTCTCTGTGTAATTGCTTTTGTTTTATTATTGTATTTAGTTGTTGGACCAATCCTCCTGTTAGTCTCTAATGGGTTAACAATTTAATTTTTCTCTGTGAGTGTGATGTCATAGTGCACACGCCCCTTGTGAGCTTGGGGATTGGCCCTCCACCAATTGCCATGTGAATAAAGTCTTGTTCACTTTTCAGTTTGTGTAAGCTTGAGAAAGAGGCAAGTAGCCTCGAAACGTTGCTCCTATTAAAGGTGTTTTCCAGTTGCTGAGAGTGCTACCTTCATCCTTTTGACATATCATACATCATGAAATTAAATAAATGAATTTCAACATGATAATGTTTTATGTATAGTTAGAAGTGGTTTATAAGTTCTAAACAATGATGACATAATTATATGGTCTGCATCTAGACACTAAGATGAATAGCAATGACTGTCTGTACCATCAGAAGATGATTATTGGGGTTTTGCATGGAATATGCATGTGACATCATGATGTCATTAATGACAAATCATACATAAATTAAATAAAAAATAAAAACATATGTTCATGCTGCATGATATAGAAAGGGGGGCAGTAGTGTATTTTCAAATAAATGGAATAATATAATTGAAAGGGACAAAGCTGTAGACTTTATTTTTCTTCAAGAGTATGATTTGTAAACAATAATACATGTTAAATACATGTTATATATATTTGACATACCATCAGACTCCGAGGTAGCCACTTCCTCCTACATCACACATGTTGTTACATCAATATCTGTAAAACATAATATGTTGTGTACACGTTAAAATCCAATATTATAACATATGTTACTGTTGCTCAAGGACACACATCAATGCTGCATTAAAGAGATACTGAACCCAAGTTAGGAATTACATCATTTTGATGGAGCATGCAAATGAAATAAGATTTGTAATTATCGATGAGTAAGAATTACATGTTATAGTCTGTATTTTGTAAATATTCACAAAAGCTAAGAGTACATGGAACATTTAAGATTTCTCTTGTGTGTATCACTTGATGATTGTTGTCTAACTTTATACTAAATAGAAACATGTGCTAGCCATGTTCTGAAGCACAAAGGTGTAGACTAAGAAGCTTTGAGATCTTAATCTTAAAATAAACTATATATATATATATATATATATATATATATATATATATATATATATATATTATCACAGGAGTACATTATATGTTTTATTCAAATGGAATGCTTCATCAGAACCATGATCATAATATTTATGAAAAATACACCTTCAATGACATATGAATGAGTCAATGGACTTACCAGAAACCTGCAAAGGCAGGTCACCATCAGTGCTGAATCCCTCTGTGCTCGTCACAATAACTAGTTCTATTAATGATATTAAAATATATTAGTGAACACAGTTTGGACATCACTAAATCACATTAGTATCTAATGCTAAATGAGCTTATACAGTTATAGAAACAAGCTTACATTCTCACAATGGTTTAAAGGGCCAGTAAACATAGCAAATAATGTTATATAATTCTGCACAAAGTGCAGAATTATATAACATTAGCTTAGCGTCAGCTTTCGAAAGCAAATTGTTAGATTGCACTATTAAAATTAATGTAGCTCGCTCTCGCTCTTGTCTGGTAGTGGGAGCGAGCTACATTGAGTTTAATAGCGAGATCGGGCTGGCTGTGATTAGACAGCGTGCCCAGATGCGCTTAGGAGAAGAAAACAGACCCGCTCAGTAGAGCCAGGAGTTGGGTTCTGTTTTCTTTGCTAGATATCTATCTAGCAATTCACTTTAGAAACCTGGCGCTAAGCTAATCCTATACTATAAAAGGCCAAGTGTGTTTGTCCGAAGCTGTCATGCGCAGTAGAGACAGCACGAGGACAAACACACCTGGCCTTGGATTCCCTACCTGATCTGCCGACTGCCGCGAGAAGAAGTGGGCGTGGCCGAGCTTGTGCAGGGGCGTGGCCGAGTCTGAAGGGGGCGTGACCTAGCATGAAGACCCGTGGAGGGGGCGTGGCCTTGCATGAAGGCCCGTGAAGGGGCGGGGCCGGGGTCAGGCCGTGAAAGGCCGTGGAGAGAGCTCAAACAGCTCAAAAGAGGGGAGAGGGGGGAGAGAGAGATCAAGAGGGGAGAGAGAGAGGGGGAGAGGGGGAGAGAGAGAGAGAGGGGGGAGAGAGAGAGAGGGGGGGGGAGAGAGAGAGAGGGGAGAGAGAAAGAGGGGAGATGTGGAGAGAGAGAGAAAGAGGGGAGAGAGAGGGGGGAGATAGAGAGGGGAGAGAGAGAGAGGGGGAGAGAGAGAGGGGGAGAGAGAGATGAGAGAGAGAGAGACAGAGGGGGGAGATAGAGAGAGAGCTTTGGGCTGCTGAAAAATGAATGATTTGTGTGGATACCGTACAGAAAAATATACAGAGTTTTGACTGTCTCAGCAGCAAAGGGGTTTAAATGTTCTAATACTTGAGAGCATATTTATTACTTTTTGTTTGTCCCTTTAAAGCGTTTCTGTGTTTACTTCAATGTAACAGTTTTTTTTTCTTTTTTCACAAACACTACTCAGATTATCCATCTAATGACCTCTTGTCTATCTATTATGTATCCCACTGGTTCCAGCTATCTGAGACCACTTGAGTATAGGTGTACGTGTTAGTATATAATTGTCACACAAAAGTGCCAAATGCAGAGATTGCTCTAAACTCTCATATTCATTTGTACGGGAGGATATTTTACATGTGAACAAATGAAGCTATTAAGGAAAACAAAATTGTATTTGTGTGATGTTGCAGCAGAATGAATTATCTGTTTCTATTTAGTCATTTCCATCCTGTTAATAATCCAGTGCTCTGCTATATACATGGGATTTAACCTGTCACAGGTTTCACGCAATATCTAAATTACATTATCTGGGTGATGAGCTCAGATACCCTTGAGCACAAAAACAAAAGGAAAATATCACATTCTATTATACATTTTAGCATCTTTTCAACACATTCTTGGAGTTAGTGAGATAGTTTACATTAACCTGCTCACTTAATGAAAATGGTGTAATAAAATACCAGATTTTATTACAAGAAATGGAACATTACATCTTAGAGTATATTAATCTGCAGTGACAGATTTCTAGTATAAAATAAGTCTAACTGGTTCAGTGCAAAATAATCAGCTGTTGCTCATGTTTTGTTGCAAATAAATATTTTTTGCTAACTATCTTGGACTTAAAAGGATGATGTTTTACATTTATACATTGCTTTCATATCATATAACTTTTGCTTGAATAAATAAAAGGGGGTTTATGGATTAGAGCAGCAAACTAAAGAAAGCCTTTATTGTTTATTTGGTTTTTGGGTCTTAAACTGTTTGGGTTTTTTCCAAGGACTTTCCATTCCAAAAGTCCTAGTTGGTGGCAGCAGATAAATGTATATCTGTGTGGGTGGCAGAAGAAGGGGATTATTTTGTTTTGTGTCTAAGTCAGACTAGAGAGTAGTTTTGTTAACCCTTGCACATAGTGAATGAAGTCACTGCCTAGAGTGGTCATGACATGCAGCCTTTTATCATATTAGTATTTAGTGGTATGAAACATAAAATGGTTAGAATGATGCCCATGGAATAGACTGATGATTTTCACGTTTGGAAATGTGTCACATAACTTGTTTCAGAGGGGCCAGAATTGCTAAGTGATACAATCTGATAAAGATGGATAAATGGACATTATATGAAATGTAATATATTTTTATTATATATTTTAGCAATTGAGCAATGTATTACAAAAGATTTGCAAAAAAACAAAATGTTTTTAAAAAAAAAAAAACTTAAATGGCAAAATATGCATTGTTATTCAGCCCAGGGACACACCCTTTGTAAATCTTTATTTTATATAAGGTACATAAACTATGAGGCCCATTTATCAAGCTCCGGAAGGAGCTTGAGGGCCCGTGTTTCTTCAGACTCGCCAGAAACAGCAGTTATGAAGCAGTGGTCTAAAGACTGGTCACTGTTTGTCTGCTCTGAGCAGGCGGACAGAGATAGCCGGAATTCAACCCGATAAAGTACGATTGGGTTGATTGACACCCCCCTGCTGGCAGCCGATTGGCCGCAAATCTGCAGGGGCCGGCGTTGCACCAGCAGCTCACAAGAGCTGCTGGTGCAAGGCTGAATACGGAGAGCGTATTGCTCTCCGCATTCAGCGAGGTCTGTCGGACCTGATCCGCACTGTCGGATCAGGTCTGACAGACCTTTGATAAATATCCCCCTATGGCGTATATTTATCAAGCTCCGTACGGAGCTTGTGGGCCCGTGTTTCTGGCGAGTCTTCAGACTCGCCAGAAACACAAGTTATGAAGCAGCGGTCTAAAGACCGCTGCTCTATAACCCTGTCCGCCTGCTCTGAGCAGGCGGACAGGAATCGGCGGAAATCAACCTGATCGAGTACGATCAGGTTGATTGACACCTCCCTGCTGGCGGGCGATTGGCCGCGAGTCAGCAGGGGGCGGCGTTGCACCAGCAACTCTTGTGAGCTGCTGGTGCAATGTTAAATGCGGAGAGCGTATTGCTCTCCACATTTAGCGAGGTCTTGCGGACCTGATCCGCACTGTTGGATCAGGTCCGCAAGACCTTTGATAAATAGGGGCCTAAGTCTTTTGGACAGACGGAACAAAACAAGAACTTTTTGGCAAATCCCAACTCCATATTTACAGAAGGAGAAAAGCAGCTTTCAAAAAAAAGAACAACATCCCTACCGTAAAAATCAGAGGACAACTAGTGATGAATGGGTATATACAGTGTATATATATATATATACATACATACATAAATACATATAAGTATAAATATATATTGTACCAATATACCATCATATATAAAGAGAAATTTGTCTTTATGAATAAATAGAACATATTCTGCTATGTGAAGAACATTGGAATGTGAAATATTCATATTTTTATGACGGGTTAGCACACTTGAGAATATGTGATTGCGCGTGAGATGGGGTTTTTTTCCATTTTTTGCTCCATTGACTTCTATGGGGGAATACGTTATATCGCCATATTCTACATTCAACTTTTTGCGCGCATCAGGTTAACGCATGAGCAAAAATGTTTTGCTTTCAACTCGTAATATGATAGGTACCCGATGCTCGAAAAAACTTTCTAACAGAGTTAGTTCCCGAGTGGGAGCATTAAATAACATACCACTTGTTATCTGGCCCTAAATGTTTGTCATTCAGTATTACAGAGTCATAAATAAATGTTTGTACGGGTCTTTGTATTTCACCTATTGTAGAGCTTAATACTGTTTTAAAGGGATATGAAACAGTGTTCCTTTAGTAAAAAAAATAGGTTCAATCAATGTAAACATAAAAAGAATCAACTTACTTGTTTTCTTGCAAAATGAGCACTTAGAAATTCTCAGTGTAGCTATTACCTATAGTGACATAAGGACGCTGACATGCTGAGAACTTGTTGCATTTTTTCTCTTCTGAGCATGGACAAAAAGCTGGCTTCCTGTTGCTGTTCAGTGAATTCTAGAGAAAGCCAGCTCAAGTTACTCTAGAAAATTTATGACATCAAGATATATATGCCTTCCTGTATAGATCCCAGTCCTCTTGCAGGGCTGAGACAGGAAGTCCTGGACCCTGCAAAAGATAACAAAGAAATAAAAGATAAACTCCTTTTAAAGTGATAAACAATACATATTGCAATAATTTACTTTAAGTATAACCCACTACTTTTGTATTACAACAATGAAACAGACTGTTTTATATATATAATAATAAAGCAGGTAAATCAGAGTGGGATTTTTCAAGCATGCTTGTGGGTGTGTTGCTTCTATTTCCACATTCCTGGCATTACACTTTTGATACCTGATCTACATTTTGGCATTTTGCCTTTGGTGACAGCTGTTATGGATGAGGAAATTGTTGTAAATTGGTTGAATTTCATATTTCATCTAAATAAGAAAACATAATATAACTAGATAACTGTTTTTGATTATTTTTTTGTGCGTAATCCAGATATTTTTAATTAATTGAAAACAAATTTAATTAACCTCTGGTTAATTAAAAAATTGTCCCCAATTGCCCCATAATAGAGTGTACAGTTCCTTGTAAAAAAAAAAACTGTACAAAGCAGTTATAAGGGGTTAAAGAGAGGGGATGTGGGGTGTTAGAAAAAAACGGCACTGAAAAGTGCCTTTACATAGCAGTCCATGGTGACTGTGTTTTAAACTGCAAATATATATGTATATGCTTATATACATATATATTTATGTGTTTATACGTGTAACTGTATTTGTATATGCTTATATACATATATATTTATGTGTTTATATGTGTAACTGTATTTGTATATGCTTATATACATATATATTTATGTGTTGATATGTGTAACTGTATTTGTATATGCTTATATACATATATATTTATGTGTTGATATGTGTAACTGTATTTGTATATGCTTATATACATATATATTTATGTGTTGATATGTGTAACTGTATTTGTATATGCTTATATACAGATATATTTATGTGTTTATATGTGTAACTGTATTTGTATATGCTTATAGACATATATATTTATGTGTTGATATGTGTAACTGTATTTGTATATGCTTATATACATATATATTTATGTGTTGATATGTGTAACTGTAATTGTATATGCTTATATACATATATATTTATGTGTTGATATGTGTAACTGTATTTGTATATGCTTATATACATATATATTTATGTGTTGATATGTGTAACTGTATTTGTATATGCTTCTATACATATATATTTATGTGTTGATATGTGTAACTGTATTTGTATATGCTTATAGACATATATATTTATGTGTTGATATGTGTAACTGTATTTGTATATGCTTATATACAGATATATTTATGTGTTTATATGTGTAACTGTATTTGTATATGCTTATAGACATATATATTTATGTGTTGATATGTGTAACTGTATTTGTATATGCTTATATACATATATATTTATGTGTTGATATGTGTAACTGTATTTGTATATGCTTATATACATATATATTTATGTGTTGATATGTGTATATGCTTATATACAGATATATTTATGTGTTGATATGTGTAACTGTATTTGTATATGCTTATATACATATATATTTATGTGTTGATATGTGTAACTGTATTTGTATATGCTTATATACATATATATTTATGTGTTGATATGTGTAACTGTATTTGTATATGCTTATATACATATATATTTATGTGTTGATATGTGTAACTGTATTTGTATATGCTTATAGACATATATATTTATGTGTTGATATGTGTAACTGTATTTGTATATGCTTATATACATATATATTTATGTGTTGATATGTGTAACTGTATTTGTATATGCTTATATACATATATATTTATGTGTTGATATGTGTAACTGTAATTGTATATGCTTCTATACATATATATTTATGTGTTGATATGTGTAACTGTATTTGTATATGCTTATATACATATATATTTATGTGTTGATATGTGTAACTGTATTTGTATATGCTTATATACAGATATATTTATGTGTTGATATGTGTAACTGTATTTGTATATGCTTATAGACATATATATTTATGTGTTGATATGTGTAACTGTATTTGTATATGCTTATATACATATATATTTATGTGTTGATATGTGTAACTGTATTTGTATATGCTTATAGACATATATATGTATGTGTTGATATGTGTATATACACTGTGACAGAAAGCAAGGCCTGGTTATAAATGGAAGATATGTAAGACCAAGCATTGTACATGGTATTTCTCCTTTCAGTTAAAACCCCAGGGAGAGAGAGTGTGTATTTAATGATGCAGTTGATAAACTGTGTTCTGGATCCCTGGGGTTTGGGATAATTGGAGAGAGGGTGGGCCATTATCCCAGACAGCTATGAAGCTGTCCAATTCGGGTTGTTTTGATTAAGCAGCTAATCACAGGTGTGGTTAATTAGAAGCTGTGAGGGTATAAATAGTAGCCTCACTGAGGCTTAGGAGAGAGTTACCCAGCTGGAGAAGCTGGTGTGTGTTAAAAGACGTTTGTTCCTGTGAACTGTAAAAGGATATTATTTTGACAAAGCACTTGTGAAATGCTGTGAAGTGCTGGGACATGATTGTAAGTACGGCTGTTTACAAAAAGTACTTAACATTGCTGCATAGGAAGTATTACCCTGTTTTGAAGCTGAACGGCCTGTTTGCTGTTGCTGTGAACAATAAAGCCTTTTAAACTACAGTGGACTGTCCTGTGCTGCATTTGTACCCTATTATTATTATTAATTATTATTATTATCGGTTATTTGTAGAGCGCCAACAGATTCCGCAGGGCTATAAACAAATGCGGAGTACAACAAAACAATTATAGGGATCAAATGGGTAGAGGGCCCTGCCAAGAGTTGCACTGTTGTAGTCAGCTCTTAAGAAGGTGATCTACAAACAGCTGGACTCTTAGGCTTACATGCTAAGGGGGTTCAAGGGGATAGCAATGGAGGAGTGGAACTGTTATAAAGTAGGTTAGAGTAGGTTGTATGCATCCCTGAACAGTAGAGTCTTTAAGGAGCGCTTGAAGCTTTTAAAACTAGGGGAGAGTCTTGTGGAGCGAGGCAGAGAGTTCCACAAGATGGGAGCCAGTCTGGAGAAGTCCTGTAAATGGGAGTGTGATGAGGTAACAAGAGAGGAGGAGAGTAGGAGGTCATGAGCAGAGCGAAGGGGATGGGAGGGAGAGTATCTGGAGACAATGTCTGAGATATAGGGGGCAGCAGTGCAGTTGAGGGCTTTGTATGTCAGAGTGAGAATTTTGTGTTTGATCCTAGAGGCAAGAGGAAGCCAGTGAAGGGATTGGCAGAGAGGTGCAGCAGATGAAGAGCGACATGTAAGGAAGATGAGTCTGGCAGAGGCATTGATTATGGATTGTAAAGGAGCTAGGCGGCAGGTGGGGAGACCAGAGAGGACAAAGTTGCATTAATCGAGGTGGGAAAGAATGAGAGAGTGTGAGAGAGTGGATTAAAATCTTAGTTGTGTCTTGTGTAAGGAAGTGTCTAATTTTAGAGATGTTTTTAAGGTGGAAGCGGCAGGCTTTAGCCAAGAACTGAATGTGAGGAGTGAAAGAAAGATCTGAGTCATATGTGAACCCGAGACATCGGGCATGCAGGGTATGGGTAATGATGGAGTTGTCGACAGTTATAGAGAGATTGGGGGTGGAGATTTTGGAAGAAGGGGGGAAAATAAGGAGCTCAGTTTTGGAGAGATTTAGCTTGAGGTAGTGAGAGGACATCCAGGAAGAGATGTGAGAAAGACAGTTAGTGACATGGGTTAGCAAGGAAGGAGATAGGTCTGGTGCAGAGAAGTAGATATGGGTGTCGGCGGCATAAAAATTATATTGGAAACAATGGGAATTTATTATGGAACCAAGTGATGACATGTAGATTGAGAAGAGAAGGGGACAGAGGACAGAGCCTTGCGGTACTCCGACAGAAAGTGGTGATGGGCCCAGAGAAGGCTACACTAAAGGTACGGTTTGACAGGTAGGAAGAGAGCCATGAAAGGGCTGTGCCAACGATGCCAAAGGATTGGAGGGTTTGGAGCAAAAGAGGGTGGTCAACAGTGTCAAAGGCTGCGGACAGATCAAGCAGGATAAGCAGAAAGAATTAGCCTTTTGATTTTGCTGTAAGTAGGTCATTGGTAAACTTAACAATTGCTGTCTCCACTCTGTGGAGTGATGGGGACGAAATCCAGATTGCAGTGGGTCAAGAAAGGAGTTTAATGTAAGGAAATGGGATAGGCGTGCATATACTAGTTTTTTTAGATGCTTTGAGGCAAGAGGGAGGAGGGAAATAGGGCGGTAGTTGGATGGGGAGGTTGGACCAAGGGAAGGTTTTTTGAGGATAGGTGTGACCAGTGCATGTTTCAGCGATGAGGGAAATATACCGGTGCCGAGGGAGAGGTTGAAAATATGTGTTTGTATAGGGGTAAGGGTAGCAGAGAGGGAGGGGAGTAGCTGTGAGGGGATAGGGTCAAGGGGACAGGTAGTGAGGTAAGAGTGCAGTATAAGTGCCGAAACTTCTTCCTCAGTAACAGGGGAGAATGAGCTAAGTTTAAGGTTATGTGGGTTGTGGTTGATTGAGAGCATTTGAGGGGGTGAGAGAATGGAATGATGTTGCGAGCTTATTTCATTTCTGATGGAGTTGATTTTGTTATTGAAGTGGCTGGCAAAGTCTTGAGCTGAGAGAGAAGTTGTATTAGGAGGTGGGGGATGGCGGAGGAGAGTATTGAAAGTGGAGAACAGACGTTTTGGGTTTGAACAAAGATTAGAGATAAGAGTAGAGAAGTAGTGTTGCTTATGGAGATTAAGGGCAGAATAGTAGTAGTTCAAGATTCATTTGTAGTGAAGAAAATCAGCTGAACTCCGAGATTTTCTCCAGTGCCGCTCAGCAGTATGGGAACATCTGCGTTGGTACGGTTGCAGAGGAGTATGCCAGGGCTGAGGATGAGTGTGTGATTTCCGAGCTATGGTAAGAGGGGCGAGATTGTCAAGGACGGATGTAAGGATGGAATTATAGTGGCAGATAGATTGTTCAGGGCAGGAAAAGGAGGAGAAGGATGAGAGGAGAGGTTTGAGGGAATTAGCAAGCTGTTGCTGATCTAATGACATAATGCTTCTGTGAAGTTTGGTGTGAGGAGTAGAAGGAGGGAAAGTTGTAGGGAGGGTTGATATGTTGGAAGTAAGGAGATGGTGGTCAGAAAGAGGAAAGGGGGAGTTTGTGAAGTTTGAGAGAGTGCTTCGATAGTTAAAGATCAGGTCAAGAGAGTGACCGTCTTTGTGAGTGGGAGAGTCAGTCCATTGTGACAGGCCAAAAGAAGAAGTGAGTTGCAGAAGTTCTTTTGCAGAGGAGGCAGTGGGATTGTCAAGAGGGATGTTGAAATCACCAAGAATGAGGGCAGGGGTGTCTGAGGAAAGGAAATAAGGTATCCAGGTAGCCAAGTGATCTAGAAACTGAGTTGAGGAGCCAGGGGGTTGGTATATGACTGCAACACGTATAGAGAGAGGAGAGAATACATGAATCACCACCTCCTTGTCTATTACCAGACCTAGGAGTGTGGCTGAAGTGGAGACCCCCATGTGACAGAGCAGCAGTGGATGCTGTGTCTAGGGTAGAGAGCCAGGTTTCTGTTAGGGCCAGAAGGTTGAGGGAGTGGGAGATAAAGAGGTTATGTATAGAAGTGAGCTTGTTGCAAACAGAGCCAGAGTTCCAGAGTGCACAAGTGAAAGGGGTAGTGGCTTTTGATGCAAGAGCAATGTGAGTAAGGTTTGCAGAGTTTTGTTTTCTGAGTCTATGGGACACATGGATGTGCATGGCTAGGCAGTTGTTGGGGACCAGGATTAGGGGAGATGTCACCAGCAGTTAGTAAAAGCAAGAGGGAGAATGACATGAGATGAGATACATATTTGAAGTGATGAGACTGCTTTTGAGACAAGGTGCAGGGGGGAGAGAGAGTGTTTAGGAATATGTAAAGTTCATGAGTACAAAAGTAAGGTGAGTTTAAGAGAGATGGGCTAATGAGCAGTGCAAGTGGAGAGGGAGAAGGAGTAATTGAATAATGTAGTTTGTTATAGAGACAAGAGGCAGCAAAAAGGAATAAGAAGATATTAGGCATTTTTACAAAAGAGGGAACCAGTTAAACACATCAGACACAGAATTACAGTAGCAATTGCATAAGAAAACAATAAGGTATATCAAACATAATATTACAGAAGTACTTGCCTTGTGTCTTGCCCCTTGCCCAATCCTTGTTCAATTCTTGTATAATTATATTGTTAATGCCTCACTTATAAAATGTTCACTTAATTATTGTATAATTATATTGTTAATGCCTCACTTATAAAATGTTCACTTAATTATTGTATAATTATATTGTTAATGCCTCACTTATAAAATGTTCACTTAATTCTTGTATAATTCTATTGTTAATGCCTCACTTATAAAATGTTCACTTTGAAAATGTGAACATATGCTATTGTTACAGTGTACACTGCCCAGGCAATGCACAGCCCAGATTAGTGTGAAATATATACAGGCAGGGCAGTCAGCTGATTACACTAAATTTAGTTGATTGCTAATCAAAGACAATTTGAAAGGCCAATTGGAAAGTTAGTTTCTGGTCTGGTCAGGGTGAGATGTTAAAGGGACAGTCTACCATAGAATTGTTATTGTTTTAAAAGATAGATAATCCCTTTATTACCCATTCCCCAGTTTTGCATAACCAACACAGTTATATTAATATACTTTTTACCTCTGCGATTACCTTGTATCTAGGAACCTTCTTCCAGCCCCCTGATCACATGACTGTGACTGTTTATTATCTATTGTCTTAAATGTAGCATTGTTTTGTGCTAGAACTTCAATAACCCCCTGTGCCTGAACACAGTGTTATCTATATGGCCCACGTGTACTTTCTGTCTCTTTGTGTTGAAAAGAGATTTAAAAAGCCTGTGATAAGAGGCAGCCCTCAAAGGCTTAGAAATTAGCATATGAGCCTACCTATGTTTAGTTTAAACTAAGAATACCAAGAGAAAAAAGCAAATTTGATGATAAAAGTAAATTGGAAAGTTGATTAAAATTAAAAGTCCTATCTGAATAATGAAAGTGTAGTTTATACTAGACTGTCCCTTTAAGTAAACAGACAATACAATTTGGAGGAGGTTAAAGCTATGGCATAAGACAGCTATACATTTTAGAATAATAGCAAGTATTGATAAGGATTGAGCATCACATGGCAATTTACAAAACATTAGAAGTAAGACATTGGATAACAGTACAACAAATGTAGGACTAAATTAACAACCTAAAATCATTTGCTCTATATACATATACACGTAACAAAAGAGAGTTGCAGGAGAGGAAAAGACACCAGAGATCAGTGAATAGTGTGCAGATTGACAGGGAATCTATTCACATACCGAAAGAGAGTTGCAGGAGAGGAAAAGACACCAGAGTGCAGTGAATAGTGTGCAGATTGACACGGAATCTATTCACGTACCTGAAAGTAGAAGAGAGAGAGGCCTCTATTTATCAAGCCGTCAACCGCAAATACGCTGGAATTCTGCAGCGTATTTGTGGCGAGGCTGATTCACCATAGTTATCAAGCCCTACAGACCGGCAAAAGTAGAATTTAGTGACGTAACATACGATCCGCCAGACTCAGTCCGACACAGATCGATGCTTACGTCACTCCAGATGTTCCGAATGCAAGTTCGGCACAATCTGACTACTTTTGGTAGTTATCAAAGAAGAAACAGGTACGCTCGCCACTATTCCGGCCCAGCGTACCTGGTTTTCAATCCGCCGCCCTGGAGGCAGCGGATCCCATAGGAATCAATGGGAGTCTGACAGCAGCGAAAGCTTATGTTCGCTGCTGCCCAATATCCCATTGATTCCTATGGGAAGTGTCTGCACCTAACACCCTAACATGTACCCCGAGTCTAAACACCCCTAATCTGCCCCCCCTACACCGCCGCCAACTACATTATATGCCCTAAACCGCCACTCCCGGACCCCGGCGCAACTAAATAAAATGTTTAACCCCTAAACCGCCGATCCCTACATTAAAGTTATTAACCCCTATCCTGCCCCTCCTACACCGCCGCCCCTACATTAAAGTTATTAACCCCTATCCTGCCCCCCCTACACTGCCGTCACTATATTAAAGTTATTAACCCCTAAACCTAAGTCTAACCCTAACCCTAACACCCCCCTAACCTAAATATTATTTAAATGAATCTAATTAAAATGACTATTATTAACTAAATTATTCATATTTAAAACTAAATACTTACCTGTAAAATAAACCCTAAGATAGCTACAATATAACTAATAATTACATTGTAGCTATTTTAGGGTTTATTTTTATTTTACAGGCAACTTTGTATTTATTTTAACTAGGTACAATAGTTATTAAATAGTTATTAACTATTTAATAGCTACCTTGTTAAAATAAATTCAAATTTACCTGTAAAATAAATCCTAACCTAAGTTACAATTACACCTAACACTATACTACAATTAAATAAATTAAATAAATTAAATACAATTACCTACAATTAAATAAAATTAACTAAAGTACAAAAAAAATTACAGAATTTTTTTTTTTACAAGAATTTTAAACTAATTACACCTAATCTAAGCCCCCTAATAAAATAAAAAAATCCCCCCAAAATAATAAACTTCCCTACCCTAAATTACAAATAGACCTTAAAAGGGCCTTTTGCGGGGCATTGCCCCAAAGTAATCAGCTCTTTGACCTGTAAAAAAATAAATACAACCCCCCCAACATTAAAACCCACCACCCACACACCCAACCCTACTCTAAAACCCTCCCAAACCCCCCTTAAAAAACCTAACACTAACCCCCTGAAGATCACCCTACCTTGAGACGTCTTCACCCAGCCGGGCACAATTGGACCTCCAGACCGGCAGAAGTCTTCATCCTATCCGGGCAGAAGAGGACATCCAGACCGGCAGAAGGCTTCATCCTATCCGGGCAGAAGAGGACCTCCAGACTGGCAGAAGGCTTCATCCAGGCAGCATCTTCTATCTTCTTCCATCCGACGAGGAGCGGCTCCATCTTGAAGACATCCGACACGGAGCATCCATCGATCCCGACGACTAAACGACGAATGACGGTTCCTTTAAATGACGTCATCTAAGATTGTGTCCCTTGAATTCCGATTGGCGGATAGAATTCTATCAGCCAATTGGAATTACGGTAGGAAAAATCCTATTGGCTGATTGACCTCGCATTCTATTGGCTGTTCCGATTTTAGCTAGGTAGTTATTAAATAGTTAATAACTATTTAATAACTATTCTACCTAGTTAAAATAAATACAAAGTTGCCTGTAAAATAAAAATAAATCCTAAAATAGCTACAATGTAATTATTAATTATATTGTAGCTATCTTAGGCCTAGATTTGGAGTTTGGCGTTAGCCGTGAAAACCAGCGTTAGAGGCTCCTAACGCTGGTTTTAGGCTACTGCCGGTATTTGGAGTCACTCAAAATAGGGTCTAACGCTCACTTTCCAGCCGCGACTTTTCCATACCGCAGATCCCCTTACGTAAATTGCGTATCCTATCTTTTCAATGGGATTTTTATAACTCCGGTATTTAGAGTCATTTCTGAAGTGAGCGTTAGACATCTAACGACAAAACTCCAGCCGCAGGAAAAAAGTCAGTAGTTAAGAGCTTTCTGGGCTAACGCCGGTTTATAAAGCTCTTAACTACTGTACTCTAAAGTACACTAACACCCATAAACTACCTATGTACCCCTAAACCGAGGTCCCCCCACATCGCCGACACTCGAAAAAAATTTTTAACCCCTAATCTGCCGACCGCCACCTACGTTATACTTATGTACCCCTAATCTGCTGCCCCTAACATCGCCGACCCCTGTATTATATTTATTAACCCCTAACCTGCCCCCCACAAAGTCGCCTCCACCTGCCTACACTTATTAACCCCTAATCTGCCGACCGGACCTGAGCGCTACTATAATAAAGTTATTAACCCCTAATCCGCCTCACTAACCCTATCATAAATAGTATTAACCCCTAATCTGCCCTCCCTAACATCGCCGACACCTAACTTCAAACATTAACCCCTAATCTGCCGACTGGAGCTCACCGCTATTCTAATAAATGTATTAACCCCTAAAGCTAAGTCTAACCCTAACACTAACACCCCCCTAAGTTAAATATAATTTAAATCTAACGAAATTAATTAACTCTTATTAAATAAATTATTCCTATTTAAAGCTAAATACTTACCTGTAAAATAAATCCTAATATAGCTACAATATAAATTATAATTATATTATAGCTATTTTAGGATTTATATTTATTTTACAGGTAACTTTGTATTTATTTTAACCAGGTACAATAGCTATTAAATAGTTAAGAACTATTTAATAGCTAAAATAGTTAAAATAATTACAAATTTACCTGTAAAAGGAATCCTAACCTAAGTTACAAATAAACCTAACACTAGACTATCAATAAATTAATTAAATAAACTACCTACAATTACCTACAATTAACCTAACACTACACTATCAATAAATTAATTAAATACAATTGCTACAAATAAATACAATTAAATAAACTAGCTAAAGTACAAAAAATAAAAAAGAACTAAGTTACAAAAAATAAAAAAATATTTACAAACATAAGAAAAATATTACAACAATTTTAAACTAATTACACCTACTCTAAGCCCCCTAATAAAATAACAAAGCCCCCCAAAATAAAAAAAATGCCCTACCCTATTCTAAATTACTAAAGTTCAAAGCTCTTTTACCTTACCAGCCCTGAACAGGGCCCTTTGCGGGGCATGCCCCAAGAAATACAGCTCTTTTGCCTGTAAAAAAAAACATACAATACCCAAGCCCCCCAACATTACAACCCACCACCCACATACCCCTAATCTAACCCAAACCCCCCTTAAATAAACCTAACACTAAGCCCCTGAAGATCATCCTACCTTGTCTTCACCTCACCGGGTATCACACCGATCCGTCCAGAAGAGCTCCTCCAATGTCCTGATCCAAGCCCAAGCGGGGGGCTGAAGAGGTCCATGATCCGGCTGAAGTCTTCATCCAAGCGGGGCAGAAGAGGTCTTCCATCCGATTTAAGTCTTCATCCAAGCGGCATCCATCCGGAGCGAAGCGGCAGCATCCTGAAGACCTCCACCGCGGAACATCCATCCTGGCCGACGACTGAACGACGAATGACGGTTCCTTTAAATGACGTCATCCAAGATGGCGTCCCTCGAATTCCGATTGGCTGATAGGATTCTATCAGCCAATCGGAATTAAGGTAGGAATATTCTGATTGGCTGATTCCATCAGCCAATCAGAATCAAGTTCAATCCGATTGGCTGATCCGATCAGCCAATCAGATTGAGCTCGCATTCTATTGGCTGTTCCGAATTCGAGGGACGCCATCTTGGATGACATCATTTAAAGGAACCGTCATTCGTCGTTCAGTCGTCGGCCAGGATGGATGTTCCGCGGTGGAGGTCTTCAGGATGCTGCTGCTTCGCTCCGGATGGATGCCGCTTGGATGAAGACTTCAATCGGATGGAAGACCTCTTCTGCCCCGCTTGGATGAAGACTTCAGCCAGATCATGGACCTCTTCAGCCCCCCGCTTGGGCTTGGATCAGGACATCGGAGGAGCTCTTCTGGACGGATCGGTGTGATACCCGGTGAGGTGAAGACAAGGTAGGATGATCTTCAGGGGCTTAGTGTTAGGTTTATTTAAGGGGGGTTTGGGTTAGATTAGGGGTATGTGGGTGGTGGGTTGTAATGTTGGGGGGCTTGGGTATTGTATGTTTTTTTTTACAGGCAAAAGAGCTGTATTTCTTGGGGCATGCCCCGCAAAGGGCCCTGTTCAGGGCTGGTAAGGTAAAAGAGCTTTGAACTTTAGTAATTTAGAATAGGGTAGGGCATTTTTTTATTTTGGGGGGCTTTGTTATTTTATTAGGGGGCTTAGAGTAGGTGTAATTAGTTTAAAATTGTTGTAATATTTTTCTTATGTTTGTAAATATTTTTTTATTTTTTGTAACTTAGTTCTTTTTTATTTTTTGTACTTTAGCTAGTTTATTTAATTGTATTTATTTGTAGCAATTGTATTTAATTAATTTATTGATAGTGTAGTGTTAGGTTAATTGTAGGTAATTGTAGGTAGTTTATTTAATTAATTTATTGATAGTCTAGTGTTAGGTTTATTTGTAACTTAGGTTAGGATTCCTTTTACAGGTAAATTTGTAATTATTTTAACTATTTTAGCTATTAAATAGTTCTTAACTATTTAATAGCTATTGTACCTGGTTAAAATAAATACAAAGTTACCTGTAAAATAAATATAAATCTTAAAATAGCTATAATATAATTATAATTTATATTGTAGCTATATTAGGATTTATTTTACAGGTAAGTATTTAGCTTTAAATAGGAATAATTTATTTAATAAGAGTTAATTAATTTCGTTAGATTTAAATTATATTTAACTTAGGGGGGTGTTAGTGTTAGGGTTAGACTTAGCTTTAGGGGTTAATACATTTATTAGAATAGCGGTGAGCTCCAGTCGGCAGATTAGGGGTTAATGTTTGAAGTTAGGTGTCGGCGATGTTAGGGAGGGCAGATTAGGGGTTAATACTATTTATGATAGGGTTAGTGAGGCGGATTAGGGGTTAATAACTTTATTATAGTAGCGCTCAGGTCCGGTCGGCAGATTAGGGGTTAATAAGTGTAGGCAGGTGGAGGCGACGTTGTGGGGGGCAGATTAGGGGTTAATAAATATAATATAGGGGTCGGCGATGTTAGGGCAGCAGATTAGGGGTACATAGGGATAATGTAAGTAGCGGCGGTTTACGGAGCGGCAGATTAGGGGTTAATAATAATATGCAGGGGTCAGCGATAGCGGGGGCGGCAGATTAGGGGTTAATAAGTGTAAGGTTAGGGGTGTTTAGACTCGGGGTACATGTTAGAGTGTTAAGTGCTGACGTAGGAAGGGTTACCGCATAGCAAACAATGGGGCTGCGTTAGGAGCTGAACGCGGCTTTTTTGCAGGTGTTTGGTTTTTTTTCAGCTCAAACAGCCCCATTGTTTCCTATGGGGGAATCGTGCACGAGCACGTTTTTGAGGCTGGCCGCGTCCGTAAGCAACTCTGGTATCGAGAGTTGAAGCTGCGTTAAAAATGCTCTACGCTCCTTTTTTGGAGCCTAACGCAGCCTTTATGTGGACTCTCAATACCAGAGTTATTTTTATGGTGCGGCCAGAAAAAAGCCGGCGTTAGTTTTTCGGGTCGTTACCGACAAAACTCCAAATCTAGCGGTTAGGGTTTATTTTATAGGTAAATATTTAGTTTTAAATAGGAATTATTTAGTTAATAATAGGAATATTTATTTAGATTTATTTTAATTATATTTAAGTTAGGGGGTGTTAGGGTTAGGGTTAGACTTAGGTTTAGGGGTTAATTACTTTATTATAGTGGCGGCGGTGTAGGGGGGCAGGATAGGGGTTAATATGTATAATGTAGGTGGCGGTGGGCTCCAGGAGCAGTGGTTTAGGGGTTAAAAAAATGTATTTAGTTGTGGCGGGGTCCGGGATCGGCAGGATAGGGGTTAATTACTTTATGTAGGTGGCGGCGGTATATGGGGTGGCAGATTTGGGGTTAATATGTATAATGTAAGTGGCGGCGGGGTCCGGGAGTGGCGGTTTAGGGGTTAATATATTTATTATAGTTGCGGCGGGGTCCGGGAGTGGCGGTTTAGGGGTTAATATATTTATTATAGTTGCAGCGGGGTCCGGGAGCGGTGGTTTAAGGGTTAATAACTTTATTTAGGTGCGGGGGGCTCCGGGAGCGGTGGTATAGGGGTAAAACAGTATAGTGTGGGTGCTTAGTGACAGGCTAGCAAGAAAGCTGCGAATAAGCCGATGAGCAGCGAGATCAATGACTGTTTGTTACAATGTACACTGCCCAGGCAATGCACCCCTGTGTAATGCACCTCCCAAACTGTAGTAAACTGTGGTTAAAAGTGTTCCTGTTACAACACATATAAATATATATGTATTCATTCATATACATATTTATTTTAAATTTGCTGCCCAACCAGTGGCGTCACTAGCGTTGGTGTCACCCGGTGCGGTAAATCATGGTGTTCCCCCCCCCCCCCCAGAAAGCAGACACACACAAAAACACAGGCAAACACACATACAAACACTCAGACACATTTAAAAACATACTCAGATGCACACACAAACACTCGGAAACACACTCAGACACACGCACAAAATCACACACACAAAAACACTGAGACACACAAAAACTCAGACACACACATACAAAATATGTAAACTGCATTAATTATGAAGCTCATGTCTGGCTCAGCAGAACATCAAATGAAAGATAAACAGAGCACTCTAAAATAAATCACTGAAGAAAAGGTTTAGGCGCGCAAACTATGAAAATTCTGCTCTCTGACTCTGTTCCATGTCTGTCAGTGCACAGCCCTGGGCCGCATGTCACTGAGCAGTGAGCACAGATAGGCAGGCAGGTTTAGGGTAGCAGCGCAACTTTGCAAGCCCCACGGCACACCCACAACATTCATAGTGAAATTGGGCAGGGGAGGAGCAAAGTACAAACAAGCAAAAGCACCCGGGAAAACTATTTGTTGAAATTGCAGCACTGGCTCAAGGGGCAAAAAAATTGTGTGTCTACAAGTTCCCCAGTCCCACTAATGTTCACAAATGCCAGCCTCTTATAAAATAATCTATGCATCTCAACATTGTATTTCTTTGAATTTCAATAAAATTTTAAAATTTTTTTGGTGTCACCCCTTGGAGGGTGTCACCCAGGTGCAGCCCGCACCCCCTAGTGATGCCACTGTGCCCAACGCTGCGCGACTTAACCCCTGCCCTGCCCTAGACTCTTTGTCGTGTCTCATGGCATCAGAACAAGGCTCACATTGGAGCCTATTGAAGCATGCTCTTGTGAGCGCAATGCTTCCAGGCAATGCGAACGTGAGGTCGCGCTTAAGTTGTAATACTTGCACACATTTGTGTGCGTTGGTATTACTGAGTAGAGAGCAAATATCGCACTTGCAAAAGCGCAATTTTGCGCTACACTCGTAATCTAGGTCATAATAGTGTAAGTATACCAAAAATAATACATACAGACGTCCCATAGACTGAAAATGCCCTAAATAGCACATTTATCCTACGGAATACCAGGAATGTAATTGGACCGGGACTGGACAACATAGTAGAACACTCAGTGTAGGTGAAAGTCCAGTAAGGTGGTACAGTAAGCGGGAAACCTGGGAAAGTAAAACAGCCAATTAACCAATGACAAACCCAGCAGATACACCCTTGCGTTGAAGACTGTCATGACAAGCCCAACTGGACATAGCTGGAACTTTGCTGTAGCCCAGAATTTTCTATTGAGAGAGGTCTAATTTTTTTCATGTATATAACAATCACATAAGGATATAGTAAAGATACTGTCCAACCTACCTTACTCCTGGTAATATCACTAGGAATAAGAGGAGGGTGTGCATAGGAAATGGGAGGACTATGAAGACTATTGAGTGGTTTCTACTAGCCATTACAAGGAGACACAATACTTCCTGCTCACTAGTACAGTATAAATAATAATTCATGAATATGAGATATATAAACATTAGTCTAAAGTAACATTACTGTAAATGCAGGTAAGCACACCCTAACTGTGCCTACCTCTTGTGTACCTCTCTGCAATTATGGTTTCCCTTCTTGACCTTTATGTTTGCAGCATCTTCATGCCAGAAGTTACATCAGGCTTTCTAAACCATAAAGCAAGGACAGCTTTTTCCAGAGGGAAGGGTGTGTGCTTCGATTTCCATGAAAGAAACATCAGACACAGCAGAGAAAAACATATTCTCTATTGCCGAAACAGGTTGGAAGAACCAATCATTGTGTATTTGTTTACATAGTAATAGAAATACCTAATTTTACTTGTCAGTTCCAGAAGAAACATCTTTGGCACATCTCACTGATTTGAGGGATTTTACGGAGCTTATTTGATTAATAGTTTAATATAGAAGATTTGACAAAATTACTAAAACTTAGAATTTTTAATGACAAGTTTCTTGTTGCTTAATGTTTATTGTAAACATATGGTTACTGGGTAGGGACTGCCAGCCCTTAAACATATCATTATTAATACAAGATTATTATAACTCTTAAGCTTCTATACTTAAGCATAGCTTTTCTTTTGGCTTGCGCTTTTTATGAGCCATTATCAATGTGCTTAATAGGAAACATGCTTATATATAATTTATATGTTTATGTTCAAAAGTGTACAGCTGTGGTTTTTATGTTTATGGATCCATATTCATTAAAACCATGTGTAGAAAGCAGCCCACTCCTTCTCATTTTTTTATTTACCTATGCCTCAAAACTGATAAGTTTAAGCATTTAAAGTTTGTAACACCTTTCTGTTTAAGTATTTTTTTTTTACATTGGTTGCCATTTAATAGTAAAAATGTGACTGTAAGAAATGGAAACTTTTTATGCTCCTGTTTAAATAAAGAATAATCTCTTATTGCTCATCAGCCTGTGTAGTCACAGTTACTATCAGGTACTTTAGTGAGATGGGATTCAGCAAGGCAGTAAGAGGCACGGCAGGGTTGGCACTTTATCATGCACAAATATTTATGCTAGTTACCGGGCTGGGCTAAGGATACATGCTTGGCCCACCACTGGCCCTAGCCTACTGGGCAAGTACCCTGTATGCCCTATGCTCAGTCCAGGCCTGGTTCCTATACTTTTTATGCTGTTAATTTAGTAAGATTGTTTTGCATTTGGAAACAAACGCAAAAAAAGCAATTGTAAGATCAGTGAACCATGCACAAATAAAGCCCTATTATACATGCTCAGAGCTGTATGAAACATTCCCATGGAAAGCCATATTCAGCCCATTCTGACACTACAAGATCAGACCATTTATCTCTATCTCTGTATAGAGCACTGGGGATTCAATTAGCCTATCTGCAGTCTCACAACTGCACCCTGGTTCACTATTCTACTAGTATGCGGGGTGTTCAAGGTGTCTCAGGTAGGCAAGGTGTTGATGTGTTGGTCACTATTACTAGCTCAAATTACTGCAAAATATGTTATATAAGTAGAGAGATAATCAGAATATTGTTCAAATTATAGTCAGAGCTGCAGAGTTATGCGACTTAGCATGGCCGCGGCTTAGTCACGCCCCCCCCACTACTTTTTTAATAACATCCACCATATTTATCTATATTATAAATTGTATATTGTATGTCACGTGCTCTCTCAAAATAATCCAAAATCAGCTGATTGCTTCACACAAGCACAACATTCAAAGATTTTTTTCAGTCTGAATTTGGAGAAAGAAGCTACCAACACAAGATGGAACTCAACACTAAGACAGGTACGGGCAGTAATTTAATCTAATCATCCAAAAGTCTGTTCTGGAAAAGTCTGGGCATAAGGAGCTGTTGTTTACATCAACGGAGTGGCATCAGTTGAAGTAGTTGGTGGGCATCCTGAAGCCATTTGCAGATTTGACCCAGGGGAGAGAAAATTGTCATCATTAGCTCTGTTGTTCCATCTGGTCTTGCTCTGAATCGACACTTGGACAAGCTGAAGTCTCAAATCTGTTTCTTAATAAGCTTGGTCAGAAACCTGCAGGCATCCCTGACAAAAGTTTCCTTGAAATCATCGTCAATGTGAAAACAACCAGAGCAAAAGATGGAACTACTGCTGCTTTTTCAGACACAGTCTACTGAAAAGTAGATGCCTTGTATCAAGCTTTTTCACTGCAGTGGGTGGAGCACCATGTACTGGTCAGCCCTGAAGTCAAGGAAGTGGTGGCACAAAGAGTTATAGGTAAATGTTATCATTCTTAATTAATTTTTCTGCCATGACACACTTTCAGTTTAACTAACTGGATTATTAGAAACATTGTAATAGAAGTACTTGCCTGTTTGTTACTTTTTGTTGTGCTTGTCCTTTGCCAGAATTGATCTTGCAAGATGCTGTTGAGAATGTACTGGCTGCTTTTTGTTTTGAGAGTGAAGAGCAAGAGGGTCAACAGCCTGAACATGAGGAGGAGCAGTTTGCAGCATATTGTAAGAGACCAATCTAGGACATTGGAACCACTCCAGCACATCAGCTAAGTCACTATCTTGACAAATCTGAAGGACAGAGAACCCTCTTGTTCTGGGCTATGAACATGAAGACTCTTCCTGCAGTATTCTTGAGTGGCCTTGGTAGTGACTTCTTCTAGTGCTTCAGTGGAGCATGTTTTCAGCCATGGAGGCATTATACTATGACCCCATTGTAAACAAATGACTGACATACTTTTTGCTGATTTGATCTTTTGCAAGTGCAATGCATCATAGGGACCCAAAGAAAAAAAAAATCACTCTCACTAACTCAAACCTTCATTCCCTCATTCACATTGACTCTCTCTCTCTTTCAAAGTCTAAAGTATGGTGGCAGAACATAAGTTTGTCTGAATACATGTTTCATGTTTCCTCTCTCACTTGTAAAGTGTGGTGAAGTATGGTAGCAGTTATTTCTTCTCTATCTGTATTTCCTCTCTCACATGTTTTTCTTAATCTATATCCTTGGCGTACCAAATAATTTTTCAAGGGCTTAGATATAACTACACTCACTGACACATATTCTCTCTCACACACATGCAAAGTGTGTAGCGATTGTGTTATTTCTATATAATTATTTTGCATTGTTACTCTCAGTTACCAATAAAATACTGTTTTTTCACTGCTTGTCCTTATTAAGTTTATGTCACACTTTCAAGCATGTCTCTAGGCAGACAAATTGAATTTAGTATGAGTGGAGCACCAACAGTTATGCACGAGCGATAAGGGGCTTATCACGGGTGTTTGTGCTCGTCGGGCTTACCGTTCATATTACTAGTTGAAAGTAAACATGACCGGTTAAGTGCAATCGTGATTTACAGTAGAAAGATTTCCGCATCTTCTGTGAGGGAGAGGGAGAGGAAGGTGTTTGGAACTCAGTATGCAAGAATGGAAAACCAAAACAAAGAAAGTCTTTTCTTGAACAAACTTTACTGAAGAAATAATGCAGAAACAGGTAAATCAAATTGAGGTCAATATTGAGCCAGATAAAGATCAAATAAAGTCTTTACAATGAAGCACAAGTCTCTCAGCAAGCACAGAACCCAGCGGGTACTGTTGGTGAGATATTTTGTAAAATGTCCAAACACAAGAGAGCGTACATAGGTATGACAGCAGAAGCCTTTTGATTTCAGCAGTAGAGATAAGCATACCCAAGGATCACAGCAGAGGTCTTTGGTCTCAGCAGTAGGATAAGCATACACAAGTATCACAGCAGAGGTCTTTAGTCTCAGCAGTAGGATAAGCATACACAAGTATCACAGCAGAGGTCTTTGGTCTCAGCAGTAGGATAAGCATACACAAGTATCACAGCAGAGGTCTTTGGTCTCAGCAGTAGGAAAAGCATACCCAAGTATCAAAGCAGAGGTCTTTGGTCTCAGCAGTAGAATAAGCATACACAAGTATCACGGCAGAGGTCTTTGGTCTCTGCAGTAGGAAAAGCATACCCAAGTATCAAAGCAGAGGTCTTTGGTCTCAGCAGTAGAATAAGCATACACAAGTATCACGGCAGAGTTCTTTGGTCTCAGCAGTAGGATAAGCATACAGAAGTAGGGACCTTCAGATAAGGAGCAGGAACCAGGTAACAAGGACCTTCTTAGGCAATAACTCAGTACAGAGTGATGCACTGAGCAGCCTTATATAGGGACTCCCACACCTTCTAGGTGGGAGTCCTAACAATCAGAGGCTGGCCCTTTAAATATAGGCAGCGTGCGGCTGCGCGCGCCTAGAGGGCTGCAGCTATCAGACTGGTCTCGGTTTCTCTGCACGTGGGCCGCCGAGACTTACACTCATAATAACACCATCTAATAAAAAATATTAAAAAAAAATATTGCACACAAAAGTTATAAGGGCTCAAAGATATTAAATATCAGGTGTTAGAAAAAAAAAGCAGGTAAAGGGCTTTAACATAGACATACATATACATACATATACATATGTATGTATATGTTTATATGTGTGCACTTATGTATTTATATTTGTATATATGTATTTACAGACATATATACACATATAAAGACAAATACGTATGTACACAAATATAGACATATATAGAAGTGCAATGGAGCCCTTTTTAGTTAAGTAGATGAAAACATGTAAAAGCATAAGTGTTATTCTGTGCTTTTACTGTAATTATGTCACATTCCAATGTACTGCACATAGCAGAATATGTTCTAACTATTTTTAAATAGATATTCCCATATATATGTGTATATACCTATACCTATATATAATCATATAAATGTAGAGGTATAGATATATATTGTACCAAAATACCATCAGATACAGGCATACTTCATTTTATTGCGCTTCGCATTATTGCGTTTCACAGATAGTGCTCTTTTTACAAATTTAAGGTTTGTGGCAATCCTGTGTCAAGCAAGTCTATCTGCATCTGTTTTCCAATATATACACACATGTAAACATATAAATACACAAGAATACACATATATACACACACCTATATATACACACCACCAGCAAAAAGATTATAACTCACTGAAGGCTCAGATGAGGGTTAGCATTTTTTAGCAATAAAGTATATTTTAAATTACGGTATGTACATAATTTTTTTAGACATACAGGGAGTGCAGAATTATTAGGCAAGTTGTATTTTTGAGGATTAATTTTATTATTGAACAACAACCATGTTCTCAATGAACCCAAAAAAATCATTAATATCAAAGCTGAATAGTTTTGGAAGTAGTTTTTAGTTTGTTTTTAGTTATAGCTATTTTAGGGGGATATCTGTGTGTGCAGGTGACTATTACTGTGCATAATTATTAGGCAACTTAACAAAAAACAAATATATACCCATTTCAATTATTTATTTTTACCAGTGAAACCAATATAACATCTCAACATTCACAAATATAAATTTCTGACATTCAAAAACAAAACAAAAACAAATCAGTGACCAATATAGCCACCTTTCTTTGCAAGGACACTCAAAAGCCTGCCATCCATGGATTCTGTCAGTGTTTTGATCTGTTCATCATCAACATTGCGTGCAGCAGCAACCACAGCCTCCCAGACACTGTTCAGAGAGGTGTACTGTTTTCCCTCCTTGTAAATCTCACATTTGATGATGGACCACAGGTTCTCAATGGGGTTCAGATCAGGTGAACAAGGAGGCCATGTCATTAGATTTTCTTCTTTTATACCCTTTCTTGCCAGCCTTGCTGTGGAGTACTTGGACCCATGTGATGGAGCATTGTCCTGCATGAAAATCATGTTTTTCTTGAAGGATGCAGACTTCTTCCTGTACCACTGCTTGAAGAAGGTGTCTTTCAGAAACTGGCAGTAGGACTGGGAGTTGAGCTTGACTCCATCCTCAACCCGAAAAGGCCCCACAAGCTCATCTTTAATGATACCAGCCCAAACCAGTACTCCACCTCCACCTTGCTGGCGTCTGAGTCGGACTGGAGCTCTCTGCCCTTTACCAATCCAGCCACGGGCCCATCCATATGGCCCATCAAGACTCACTCTCATTTCATCAGTCCATAAAACCTTAGAAAAATCAGTCTTGAGATATTTCTTGGCCCAGTCTTGACGTTTCAGCTTGTGTGTCTTGTTCAGTGGTGGTCGTCTTTCAGCCTTTCTTACCTTGGCCATGTCTCTGAGTATTGCACACCTTGTGCTTTTGGGCACTCCAGTGATGTTGCAGCTCTGAAATATGGCCAAACTGGTGGCAAGTGGCATCTTGGCAGCTGCACGCTTGACTTTTCTCAGTTCATGGGCAGTTATTTTGCACCTTGGTTTTTCCACACGCTTCTTGCGACCCTGTTGACTATTTTGAATGAAACGCTTGATTGTTCGATGATCATGCTTCAGAAGCTTTGCAATTTTAAGAGTTCTGCATCCCTCTGCAAGATATCTCACTATTTTTGACTTTTCTGAGCCTGTCAAGTCCTTCTTTTGACCCATTTTGCCAAAGGAAAGGAAGTTGCCTAATAATTATGCACACCTGATATAGGGTGTTGATGTCATTAGACCACACCCCTTCTCATTACAGAGATGCACATCACCTAATATGCTTAATTGGTAGTAGGCTTTCGAGCCTATACAGCTTGGAGTAAGACAACATGCATAAAGAGGATGATGTGGTCAAAATACTAATTTGCCTAATAATTCTGCACTCCCTGTATTGCTATTGCACACTTAATAGATTATAGTAAAGTGTAAATATAACTTTTACATGCACTGGGAAACAAAAAAATTAGTGTGACTCACTTTATTGCTATCTTCGCTTTATTGAGGTGATCTAGAACCGAACTGCAATATCTCAGAGGTGTGCCTGTATATGTAGAAATATGTATTTAAGAATAAATAGAACATATTCTGTTATGTGAAGAACATTGGAATGCAAAATATTCATATTTTCATGTTGGGTTAGAGTACATGAGAATATGCGATCGGGTTTGAGCACGAATAGGGCGCACATGATATTCTAAGTTCGGCATTTTGCACTCGTCAGGTTAGCGCAAGAGCGAAAACAGTTTACTTTGAACTCATCATACGAGCACAACCCGAGGATCATAAAAAGCTTACTTCTAGCTCAATTAATGCTCGAGCAGAAGTTTAAATAGCGTTCCACTTGTAATCTGGCCCTAAATTGGGCAAAGAGCACTAATGACTTGTTTAACACTTGTTTAACACGTGAAGCTTTAAGTTGAGTACTTGACTTGGGACTTGCCTGTCTTGACTCAGGACTTGACTTGAGACTCGTATGCAATATGTATATTTTACAAGTTATATTGCACTTTGTATTTCTTCTGTTTAAAATAAAACTGACAGCTTCAGTTTCCCAGAGAGCGTCATTACTTTCTAATCAAACATTCTCTAGTTTAAAGAGAAATATTAATCTAGACTTCACAGAAGCTGAACACACTGAATTCTATAAGTAAAAGGGTGGAACCTGGAAGGCCCAGAGAGATGAGAGATGCCTTCAACAGAAAGTAATGAGGCACTCTGGGATACAGAATTTCCCAGGGGAGAGAGAAGTTAACAAGAGAGCACCTGGAGTGATATAAAGTTTCAGTTTGCCGCCAATACAATTTGAACTGAAATATTTTTATTACAATTTAACTAACTTGCTTTTGTCTTTAGTTTATTATATATTGCTTTTCTATCAGTAAATAAGTGTATTGTGAATTTTGAGCAAACTTCACCTGTATACAGTTGACAAGATAATTCAGTGAGACCAGCTTGTGTAAAATGCTTACAGCATTTCACAAGAACTGTGAGAGAGTTTCAGATATAAGAACAGGAGAAGTGGACCGAGCGCTACACCCAGGGCCTTAAGCTTACTAACTATATAGCCTCCTAGTAGGCTAACAATACAAAAGTTAAAATGGGGAGAGAGTAAGCGCTAAAAAGCTTAAAAGGCTAGTAAAAGGTACATTTTAATACATATAAAAATTTACAAATGGCAATCAGACGCATGGATCCATGTCTGACTTAACAAAAAAATATATAATAAACAAATCTAAAAATATCTAAAAATATCCAATGGAGTATAGCATGTGACGCTGACTTAGTGAGCCAGTGATGAGGAGTTAGAAGGACATGTACATAGTCGTTCCGTCTATCCAAGATGGCGGCCACCATGTGGTAAAGCCAGTCGCCACGGCGGAGCTCAGGAGCATGGCCGGAGGGTGGGGGAAACCAAGATGGCGTTGAGTACTATCGCCACTTATATTGACTTCAGGTAACTCCCACCTGCAGGTGAGACCAGGGTATGTGCTTCAGCTACCCCTTTATAAGCAGAGCACGCCTGTCAGTCAGTGCTTGTTTATTTTGCTTCCTGCTTCAGAACTGCTGGCATTTGTTTTGTGTGTATCCTGCTTGTTGGTCTTTTGACTTTTGCTTATCCTCAACTTCTCTGATTGCCGCCTGCCCTGACCTTTTGCCTGTCTGACGCTGATTATTGTCTTTCCCTTTTTTCCCTTTTTGGATACCCTGTTTTCGATATTTTTTGTGTTTATTGCTGTTTTTCTGCGCCTGAGTTCCAGTACTTTACCTATACTTTACCTAAACTTCTAACAACCAAGCCTATATAAATGGAACTCGCATGAGCAGCAGAAGCCATAACCACCCTGACCCAACAGGTGGCAGTACTGACTCAATCAGTACAAGAATTGCAGACCAGTCACTCCACCCTGCTCCAGCGTGAACAATTAAGAGCAGATGCTGCTCCACCTCCACCTACACCACCGCCTCTGGCACATCTTCCGCTGTCACCCATTATTCCTGAGCCTGCTGTTTCTATGCCTGAAAATTTGACCAGAAAAAAGTCTGATTTCCGAACCTTCATAACTGCTTGTGAATTACTCTTTGCTCTCAAACCACGTACCTATCTCAAAAAGATTCGGTCTACTATTACCCTACTCTCTGGTCAACCTCAAACCTTGGTTCATCAATTGTTACATAGCAATAGTCCACATCTAGATTCTTTGGAATCCTTCACAGCTGCCATGCGTACTTTATATGAGACAATCTGCTGCCAGAGCCCCCATACGTTCCTTCCTTACACCAAAACAGGTGTCCTGTCGAAGACTACATAACGGACTTTCATGAACTAGCGCCTGACACTGGTCTCAAAGAAACAGACCTTGTAGAACAGTTCTGTTTAGGACTCTCAGAACTCCTAAAAGATGAGTTGGCAAGAGTGGACATTTCCACCTCTCTGGAGGAATAAATTTTATTAGTAATCCAATTAGATAGGCGCTTCCAAGAATGGAGAATGGAACGAACACAAGCTCTTCCTCCTTTACGCCTCACCTCCTTCTGGAACACCTGATTCTTCCACACCCACAGTCATGTCTGAGAACCAATGCAGATTGGCATGGTCCATCGTCCTCTGTCTGAGGAGGAACGTAAATGTGTCACTCCTTAGGTCTCTGTCTATATTGTGGAAAATCGGATCATCAGCTTCAAACTTGCCCAGTTCGCCCAACTTCTTCATCGGGTAAAGGAACTATTGCACATTTCTCTTGGAATGCAGCAACCCCTGCTATTTCTAGTGGGAAAATAAAGAACATGCTGTAACAGCTATCATTGACTCTGGAGCTAGTGGCTGCTTTATGGATCTAACTACAGCACAGTCCTTGAACTTACTCATTAGGGATAAATCATATCCATTATTATTATATGTCGTAGACGGAACTCCTATCAAGACCGTCCCTGTCCGTCACGAAACAGAATTTATCTACTCATTGGAGAACGTCATGTTGAAACAATTTGTTTGGATCTTGTATCCTCTCCCATGTTTACCCTCATTCTTGGATTACCTTGGCCTTCGTACCCATAACCCATTCTTTGATTTGGACAAAGGCATCCTCACATTTTCCTCAAATCACTGTAATACAACTTGTCTGTTGTCTGGTCCTACCGCTATGGTGTCCCTCATGTCTCCAACCATTCTTCCTGAGAAATATATTAAATATTCAGATGTGTTCAATAAGAAAACTGCAGATGTTTTACCACCTAGATGTCCATTTATAAGCAGAGCATGCCTATCAGTCAGTGCTTGGTTCTGGCGTTTGTTTCCGGAGTATCCTGCTTGTTGGTCTTTTGACTTATGCTTATCCTAGACTTCTCTAATCGCCACCTGCCTTGACCTTTTGCCTGTCTAATGCTGATTATTGTGCTTATTGCTATTTTTCTCACCTGTTTTCAAGAACTTGACCTAAATCTCTACAGGTTGTTACAGAAAAATACAAAGTTTGATCCTAATTTGTTAAAATAGACTTTCAAAAACATAATCAGAATTTGTAAAATCACTGCTGGATCTGAATCCAAATCTAAATTTTATTAAAATATAAAAGAGAAATTGCAATGCTTAAATGTAATAATACTGGAAGGACTCAATCTGTTCTGTAAAGTACTATAAAATACAGTCAGGATCCCATAAGCTCTGTTCGTACTAAAATGCTTCACTGGTGACTCCCTTGTTGGGCCCTGCCTGGGATTGAACCAGGGACTCCAGGTTCAGAGTCCAGCTTGCTCTGTTTGTCCTGTCTTCAGCACTGCCTTTGCTGATGCTTGTAGCTTATATTCAACACCTTGCAATGTAACACCACCTTGTAATCCTTTATTTGGCCCAGAAGTGCGCATATTCCATTTGCTTTACCCAGGATCGGGCATTTCCTTTGCTTAGCCCAGAAGCGGGCATTCCCTTTGTGTTGCCCAGGAGCGGGCATTTCTTTTGCTTAGCTCAAAAGTGGCCTCTACTTTCCTTGGCCCTGAAGTGGGTCTTCCAGTACTTGGCTCCTGTATGTCTGAACTTGCACCTCAACATCAGCTATACTGGTTTGCACAGTTTTCTTCAGTTAACTCTTGCTTGCACCTGCTTTCCAGTATAATCCATTTCAGGATATTACTTGATATTTGCCTGAGTAACTTTCTCCTAATAAACAGGACTGTTGTCTATATTTGAGTCTCCAGTCTATTGCTATGCAATCTACCCAGTTTCCTGCTAACCCTGCAATTGGGCATCCATCCACAAACATGACAAATACAAAGCGCAAAGTGTAAGCGTCATAAAACTTTCATGTCATGTAGTGCTAAATTGTACTGGGTCTGTGTCTCCTTCACATACAGAAAAGTCCCTTAGAGAAGTATAGCAAAATTTGCCTATCTAGAATCTTGTGAGAGATCTGGAGAATTCCACCCTTTTTCTTTTAGCATTCAGTGAGTTCAGCCCCTGTAAAGTCTGCACTGCAATTTCTCTCCAAGCCTGAGAATCTTCTACAATTAAGCCCTCAGGCTGTGAAACTCGCCAACAAATAAAGGAGCAAGTCAAACATTTTCAATTTTTCAAATGAAAAATAAAAAGATGCCCATAATTTAGAATACCAGTTTTTACTTATCTCAGTCCAAAGCATTGCTTCAGTTTAAGTGGCACAAAGCTACTTAAAAACATACAGTAACTGGGTGCAAGATGAATAAACCCCTAAGCTAGAAAATGCTGCCCCATTATGAGATCCACATTCCTGCCCACTTTTATTAAGATTTTTAGTAGTTTTGGTTGATATTTTCTTTAAACATTTTAACTAACAGCTAGATTATGAATTGGGCGTTCGTCTTTTAACGCTGAAAATATGGTCATTTCAGCGTTAAAAACAGCAACGCAGTCATTACAAGTCTTGTCCGTATAGCCTGTAACGCAAAGTCAGTACTGCACTCGTAAAAAATGATGTTTTTTCATGGGATTCCCATAGCACTGCCATTACGTGTTTTGCGGTAAGGCTAAAAAAACGGTGTTACAGCCTAAAACAACAAGATCCGTAACGCCATCTCAAACCAGTAGTTTTACGCTACAAATCTATAACATAAAACTCATAACTAAACTGCTACAAAGTGCACTAAACACCCATAAACTACCTATTAACCCCTAAACCGAGGTCCTCCCGCATTGCACACTATATTAAATTTATTAACCCCTAATCTGCCGCTCCCGATATCGCTGCCACTTTAAAAAATATTAACCCCTATTCCGCTGCTCCCTGGCATCGTCACCACTATAATAAACTTATTAACCCCTAAACCGCAAGCCCCCCACAATTAAATATACTAAACTATTAACCCCTAAACCGAAAGCCCCCCAACGTCACAATAAACTAATTTAAACTATTCACCACTAAACCTAACGCGCCCCTAACTTTATATTAAAATTACAATTTCCCTATCCTAAATTAAATTAAAACTTACCTGTCAAATTAAAAAAAACTAAGTTGAAACTAACAATTAAACTAATATAATTATTAAACTAACAATTAAACTAATATAATTATTAAACTAACAATTAAACTAGCTACCAATTAATTAAAACTAAACTGCACATTAAAAAAAATCCTAATACTACTCTAAATATTACAAAGTATCTAATTACAAAAAAAAAAATACTAAGTTACAAAAAATAACAAACACTAAATTACGGAAAATAACAAACGAAATTATCAAAAATAAAAAAAAATTACACTATGGGGCCTATCTATCAAGCTCCGAATGGAGCTTGATGTCCCGTGTTTCTGGCGAGCCTGCTGCTCCATAACCCTGTCCGCCTGCTCTGATGAGGCGGACAGGAATCGCCGGAATTCAACCTGATCGAGTACGATTGGGTTGATTGACACCCCCCTGCTGGCAGCCGATTGGCCGCGAGTCTGCAGGGGGTGGTGTTGCACCAGCAGCTCACAAGAGCTGCTGGTGCAATGCTGAATACGGAGAGCGTATTGCTCTCCGCATTCAGCGATGTCTGTCGGACCTGAGCCGCACTGTCGGATCAGGTCCGACAGACATTTCATAAATAGGCCACCTAATCTAATAGACCTATCAAAATAAAAAAGCCCACCCAAAATAAAAAAAAAGCCCTAGCCTACAATAAACTACCAATAGCCCTTAAAAGGGCTTTTTGTGGGGCATTGCCCCAAAGATATCAGCTCTTTTCCTTGAAAAAAAATGCAAGGACCCCCCCAACAGTAAAACCCACCATCCAACTAACCCCCCAAAATAAAAAACCTAAGCTACCCATTGCCCTGAAAAGGGCTTTTGTATGGGCATTGCCCTGAAAAGGTCATTTAGCTCTTTTACGAAAAGCCCAAACCCTAAGCTAAAAAAAAAACACCCAAAAAACCTATAAAAAAACATCAAAAAAAAAATCACTAACCCCCAAAGATCCACTTACAGTTTTTGAAGTCCCGCTTGAAAGATCTTCATCCAGGCAGCGAGAAGTCTTCATCCAGGCTGATTCATCATCCAATAGAATGAGAGCAGCTTGAACAGCCAATAGGATTTTAGCAGCTCTAATTCCTATTGGCTAATTCAAATCTTTCAGCCAATAGGAATGCAAGGGACGCCATCTTGAATCGCATACCTTGCATTGAAGATTCAGTGTATGGCGGTGACTGTATGAAGAGGATGCTCCATGCCGGATGTCTTTAGGATGGACCCGCTCCGCGCCGCTGGGATCAAGATTGAAGAGGCTGCCTGGATGAAGACTTCTCGCCACTTGGATGAGGACTTCTACGCCGGGATGAAGATTGAAGAGGCCGCCTGGATGAAGACTTCTCGCCGTCTGGATGAGGACTTCTCTGCCGGGATGAAGATCGTTCAAGCGGGACTTCAAAAACTGTAAGTGGATCGTCGGGTGTTAGGTTTTTTTTAAGGGTTTTTTTGGGTGTTTTTTTTTTAGTTTGGGCTTTTCGTAAAAGAGCTAAATGACATTTTCTGGGCAATGCCCATACAAATGCCCTTTACAGGGCAATGGGTAGCTTAGGTTTTTTTTAGAGTTAGGTTTTTTATTTTGGGGGGTTAGTTGGGTGGTGGGTTTTACTGTGGGGGGGTCCTTGCATTTTTTTCAATTCCCCACAAAAAGCCCTTTTAAGGGCTATTGGTAGTTTATTGTAGGCTAGGGCTTTTTTTTATTTTGGGTGGGCTTCTTTATTTTGATAGGGCTATTAGATTAGGAGGCCTATTTATGAAATTGCTGTCGGACCTGATCCGACAGTGCGGATCAGGTCCGACAGACATCGCTGAATGTGGTTTTATTTTTAGATTAGGGTTTGAGCATCAAAAGAGCTAAATGCCCTTTTAAGGGCAATGCCAATACAAATGCCCTTTTCAGGGCAATGGGTAGCTTAGGTTTTTTAGATAGTTTTTTTTATTTTGTGGGTTTGGGGGGGTGGGGGTTTGTAATGTTAGTGGGTATTTGTATTTTTGTTTCACAAAAAGAGCTGATATCTTTAGGGCAATGCCCTACAAAAGACCCTTTTAAGGGCCATTGGTAGTTTATTCTAGACTAGGTTTGGGGTGGGTTTTTCTTAATTGGCATTAGAATAGGAATAATTTTTATTATTTTTGATAATTTGTTAGTTATTTTGTGTAATGTATTTTTTAGGGGGTGTTTGTTTTTAAGCAAAAGAGCTGTTTAACTTAGGGCAATGCCCTACAAAAGGCCCTTTTAATGCCCCCCAAAAGGCCCTTTTAAGGGCCCTTTGTAGTTTATTCTAAAATAGGAATAATTGTTATTTTTTTGGATAATTTCAGGGTTTTTTTGTAATCGTAGGTTTTTTATTTTTTAGTAATTTTAGGTTTTAGTGTAAGGTAGCTTAGGTTTTATTTCACAGGTAATTTTGTATTTATTTTAACTAGGTAGTTATTAAATAGTGAATAACTATTTACTAACTAGTCTACCTAGTTAAAATAAATACAAACTTACTTGTGAAATAAAAATAAAACCTAAGCTAGCTACAATATAACTATTTCTAGGTTTAATTTCACAGGTATGTATTTAGTTAGGGTTAGGGTTACGTTAGGGTTAGGTTTAGGGTTAGAGTTAGGTTTAGGGGTTAATAGTTTAATTTAGGTTGTCGCAATGTGGGGGGCTGGAGGTTTAGGGGTTAATAGGTTTATTTAGTGGTAGTGATGTGGGAGGCCAGAGGTTTAGGGGTTAATAACTTTATTTTGTTGTAGCGATGTCGGGGAGCGGCGGAATAGGGGTTAATAACTTTAATATAGTGGCGGCGATGTTGGGGTGCGGCAGAATAGGGGTTAATAATGTTATTATAGTGGCGGCAATATCGGGAGCGGCAGATTAGGGGTTAATACCTTTATTTAGGTGACGGCGATATTGGAAGTGGCAGATTAGGGGTTAATAACATTATGTACGTGGCGGCGATGTCGGGGGCAGCAGATTAGGGGTGTTTAGACATAGGGTTTATGTTAGGGTGTTGGGTTTAAACATTATTTTCTTTTTCCCCATAGACATCAATGGGGCTGCGTTACGGAGCTTTTCTTTCCGCAATCACAGGTATTATACTTTTTTCAGACCCGCTCTCCCCATTGATGTCTATGGGGAAAGCGTGCACGAGCATGTCAAAACAGCGCTTGTTTTTGGTGCGGTATGAAGCTTAAAAAGCCCATATCGCACGCACAAGCCAGGTTTTGAAAAACTTGTAATGGCTGCGCTATAGGGGGTTAAATAACGCAACTTTTGTTGCGTTCGTTAATTTCCCTATAATGCTCAAAACTCGTAATCTAGCTGTTACTTACTTACACCTGGTATGATCATCTATTGAAGAGTTATAGGGCTTTGTTGCTTTCAGAAGAAGAGTCTAAAGTATAATTCTCAATAATCAAGTTACTTTTTTAAAGAGCATAAGTTATGTATATATATGTTTGCACAAGAACATATTATGTCTAAGTTACCGAATGGTGAAAAATAATTTAGAGCATATACACCTGATACATTGTATGAACATCCCAGCGAGTAGATTTCATCATTCCAAGCATAAGTAACCACCACTAGCAGGTTAAAGGACTAGTACATTTCTCTGCAAATCTTTTAGGGAAGAACTGCTTTAATTAATAAAGGTTTGACAGAACAATTGCATCACCAAGAAAGTGCGGGATGAATTTTCAGCATTTATGTGTCTTAATCCTCATGTGCGCGGCTCTGTGTTATAATTAACAGTGATTATTCTATAACTACAGGCCCTTTTCATGCCTGTCAATATGAGCCATCACTTTAAAAATACTTGTTTTGCTTGGAACTTAAAAAAAGGTAATTATTAAATTATGCATAATGACATCATATTGGTAATTGCACATGACATAAACTGATATTGGGCTAGATTACAAGTGGAGCGCTAATTTATTGCTCTCCTGTTTACAGGCGTACAATAAATAACCAGCCATTACAAGTGGCTGGTTATTGCTACTGCAAGCTCACGGTAGCATTTACTGCTCAGAAAATTAACCAGAGATCAGATCTCTTTCGAAAAGTGGCCAAATTGCCCCCAAAATAAAGTATATATTAGTTTTTTTATCAAAAAAAAAAAAGTAGCTTTTTTTAAAGATAAAAACAACTGCACTAAGCAGTGTTTGGGTGCTAAAGTTGGCAGGTGTGGGGTGTTAGAAAACAAACAGCACTGTAAAGTGCCTTTATATTGTGGTCTATGGGGACTGTGTGTTCTCACTAAATATATATGTATATACATATATATTTATGTGTTAATGTGTGTATATATATATTCCTATACATATATATTTATGTGTTAATGTGTGTATATATATATATATTCATATACATATATATTTATGTGTTAATGTGTGTATATATATATATTTATATACATATATATTTATGTGTTAATGTGTGTATATATATATATTCATATACATATATATTTATGTGTTAATGTGTGTATATATATATTCATATACATATATATTTATGTGTTAATGTGTGTATATATATATTCATATACATATATATTTATGTGTTAATGTGTGTATATATATATTCATATACATATATATTTATGTGTTAATGTGTGTATATATGTATTCATATACATATATATTTATGTGTTAATGTGTGTATATATATATATATATATTCATATACATATATATTTATGTGTTAATGTGTTTATATATATATATATATTCATATACATACAGGGAGTGCAGAATTATTAGGCAAGTTGTATTTTTGAGGATTAATTTTATTATTGAACAACAACCATGTTCTCAATGAACCCAAAAAACTAATTAATATCAAAGCTGAATAGTTTTGGAAGTAGTTTTTAGTTTGTTTTTAGTTATAGCTATTTTAGGGGGATATCTGTGTGTGCAGGTGACTATTACTGTGCATTATTATTAGGCAACTTAACAAAAAACAAATATATACCCATTTCAATTATTTATTTTTACCAGTGAAACCAATATAACATCTCAACATTCACAAATATACATTTCTGACATTCAAAAACAAAACAAAAACAAATCAGTGACCAATATAGCCACCTTTCTTTGCAAGGACACTCAAAAGCCTGCCATCCATGGATTCTGTCAGTGTTTTGATCTGTTCACCACCAACATTGCATGCAGCAGCAACCACAGCCTCCCAGACACTGTTCAGAGAGGTGTACTGTTTTCCCTCCTTGTAAATCTCACATTTGATGATAGACCACAGGTTCTCAATGGGGTTCAGATCAGGGGAACAAGGAGGCCATGTCAATAGATTTTCTTCTTTTATACCCTTTCTTGCCAGCCACGCTGTGGAGTACTTGGACGCATGTGATGGAGCATTGTCCTGCATGAAAATCATGTTTTTCTTGAAGGATGCAGACTTCTTCCTGTACCACTGCTTGAAGAAGGTGTCTTCCAGAAACTGGCAGTAGGACTGGGAGTTGAGCTTGACTCCATCCTCAACCCGAAAAGGCCCCACAAGCTCATCTTTGATGATACCAGCCCAAACCAGTACTCCACTTCCACCTTGCTGGCGTCTGAGTCGGACTGGAGCTCTCTGCCCTTTACCAATCCAGCCACGGGCCCATCCATCTGGCCCATCAAGACTCACTCTCATTTCATCAGTCCATAAAACCTTAGAAAAATCAGTCTTGAGATATTTCTTGGCCCAGTTTTGACGTTTCAGCTTGTGTGTCTTGTTCAGTGGTGGTCGTCTTTCAGCCTTTCTTACCTTGGCCATGTCTCTGAGTATTGCACACCTTGTGCTTTTGGGCACTCCAGTGATGTTGCAGCTCTGAAATATGGCCAAACTAGTGGCAAGTGGCATCTTGGCAGCTGCACGCTTGACTTTTCTCAGTTCATGGGCAGTTATTTTGCGCCTTGGTTTTTCCACACGCTTCTTGCGACCCTGTTGACTATTTTGAATGAAACGCTTGATTGTTCGATGATCACGCTTCAGAAGCTTTGCAATTTTAAGAGTGCTGCATCCCTCTGCAAGATATCTCACTATTTTTGACTTTTCTGAGCCTGTCAAGTCCTTCTTTTGACCCATTTTGCCAAAGGAAAGGAAGTTGCCTAATAATTATGCACACCTGATATAGGGTGTTGATGTCATTAGACCACACCCCTTCTCATTACAGAGATGCACATCACCTAATATGCTTAATTGGTAGTAGGCTTTCGAGCCTATACAGCTTGGAGTAAGACAACATGCATAAAGAGGATGATGTGGTCAAAATACTCATTAGCCTAATAATTCTGCACTCCCTGTACAGGGAGTGCAGAATTGTTAGGCAAGTTGTATTTTTGAGGATTAATTTTATTATTGAACAACAACCATGTTCTCAATGAACCCAAAAAACTCAATATCAAAGCTGAATATTTTTGGAAGTAGTTTTTAGTTTGTTTTTAGTTTTAGCTATTTTAGGGGGATATCTGTGTGTGCAGGTGACTATTACTGTGCATAATTATTAGGCAACTTAACAAAAAACAAATATATACCCATTTCAATTATTTATTTTTACCAGTGAAACCAATATAACATCTCAACATTCACAAATATACATTTCTGACATTCAAAAACAAAACAAAAACAAATCAGTGACCAATATAGCCACCTTTCTTTGCAAGGACACTCAAAAGCCTGCCATCCATGGATTCTGTCAGTGTTTTGATCTGTTCACCATCAACATTGCGTGCAGCAGCAACCACAGCCTCCCAGACACTGTTCAGAGAGGTGTACTGTTTTCCCTCCTTGTAAATCTCACATTTGATGATGGACCACAGGTTTCTTAATGGGGTTCAGATCAGGTGAACAAGGAGGCCATGTCATTAGATTTTCTTCTTTTATACCCTTTCTTGCCAGCCACGCTGTGGAGTACTTGGACGCGTGTGATGGAGCATTGTCCTGCATGAAAATCATGTTTTTCTTGAAGGATGCAGACTTCTTCCTGTACCACTGCTTGAAGAAGGTGTCTTCCAGAAACTGGCAGTAGGACTGGGAGTTGAGCTTGACTCCATCCTCAACCCGAAAAGGCCCCACAAGCTCATCTTTGATGATACATACCAGCCCAAACCAGTACTCCACCTCCACCTTGCTGGCGTCTGAGTCGGACTGGAGCTCTCTGCCCTTTACCAATCCAGCCACAGGCCCATCCATCTCTCATTTCATCAGTCCATAAAACCTTAGAAAAATCAGTCTTGAGATATTTCTTGGCCCAGTCTTGACGTTTCAGCTTGTGTGTCTTGTTCAGTGGTGGTCGTCTTTCAGCCTTTCTTACCTTGGCCATGTCTCTGAGTATTGCACACCTTGTGCTTTTGGGCACTCCAGTGATGTTGCAGCTCTGAAATATGGCCAAACTGGTGGCAAGTGGCATCTTGGCAGCTGCACGCTTGACTTTTCTCAGTTCATGGGCAGTTATTTTGCGCCTTGGTTTTTCCACACGCTTCTTGCGACCCTGTTGACTATTTTGAATGAAACGCTTGATTGTTCGATGATCACGCTTCAGAAGCTTTGCAATTTTAAGAGTGCTGCATCCCTCTGCAAGATATCTCACTATTTTTGACTTTTCTGAGCCTGTCAAGTCCTTCTTTTGACCCATTTTGCCAAAGGATAGGAAGTTGCCTAATAATTATGCACACCTGATTTAGGGTGTTGATGTCATTAGATCACACCCCTTCTCATTACAGAGATGCACATCACCTAATATGCTAAATTGGTAGTATGCTTTCGAGCCTATACAGCTTGGGGTAAGACAACATGCATAAAGAGGATGATGTGGTCAAAATACTCATTTGCCTAATAATTCTGCACTCCCTGTATATATTTATGTGTTAATGTGTATATATATATATATATATATATATATATTCATATACATATATATTTATGTGTTAATGTGTGTATATATATATATATTCATATACATATATATTTATGTGTTAATGTGTGTATATATATATATATATATATATATATTTATTCATATACATATATATTTATGTGTTAATGTGTGTATATATATATATATATATATATATATATTCATTCATATACATATATATTTATGTGTTAATGTGTGTATATATATATATATATATATATATTCATTCATATACATATATATTTATGTGTTAATGTGTGTATATATATATATATATATATATATTCATATACATATATATTTATGTGTTAATGTGTGTGTGTATATATATATATATATATATATATATATATATATATATTCATATACATATATATTTATGTGTTAATGTGTGTATATATATATAGTCATATACATATATATTTATGTGTTAATGTGTGTATATATATATTCATATACATATATATTTATGTGTTAATGTGTATATATATATAGTCATATACATATATATTTATGTGTTAATGTGTGTATATATATATTCATATACATATATATTTATGTGTTAATGTGTGTATATATATATATTCATATACATATATATTTAAAATTTGCTGGCCATCTCTGCGCAACTTACCACCTTCACTGCATTAGGTTCTCATGCTGTGTCTGACGGCATGAGAATGAGGCTCCCATTGGAGCCTATGGAAGTGCGCTCTCGTGAGCGCAATGCTTCTGTGCAATGCGAATGCAACCTCACATTTAGATTGCACCTAACCTGTAATACCAGCACACGTTTGCGTGTGCTGGTATTACTAAGTTGAGCGATTAGGAGGTTAATATTTCCTGCGCTGTATGTTTGTATGCTCTTGTAGCCAAAGATGTTTCCCTCAGGAACAGTATGGGTAATAGAAAAGTGGGCGGAGGTAACGAGCGCTGAGGAAGCTATTACAAACTATTGGAGATAAGATTATGTGTAAGAAGCTCTGTGCTATATTAAAAAACTAAAATATGATAAGAACAATAATGTGCTACAACAATAATATATTTTTTGATTTCTCACTATATGTGGAAGAAGATATAAAAATATTATATGGATGAAAAAAGGAAAACAGTGTGAAGTGAAAAAACTGTGTGTTTATATAAATAAATGGGTCTAGTAATAAATGGACCTAATATAAATTGCACTTGGATGTGTATAGTTCTATTTACACAGTGCAAGGAGGTAACAAGTTTTTTCACTTCATCCTTATAATATTTTTATATCTTCTTCCACATATAGTGAGAAATCAAAAAATATATTATTGTTCTAGCACATTATTGTTCTTATCCTATTTTAGTTTTTTAATATAGCACAGAGCTTCTTACACATAATCTTATCTCCATTAGTTTGTAATAGCTTCCTCAGCGCGCTTGTTACCTCCTCCCACTTTTCTATTACTAAGTTGAGCGCAAATATTGCTTTTGAGAAAGCGATATTTTGCGCTCAATTTATAATCTAGACCATTATTGGTTAAAGGTTTATGGAGGGCCATAGCATAATGGGCTAAACACCTTGCAATGTGCTAAAAAAAGCTTTACAAGACAAGATCAGCACCATATTTATTGCGGCACTTATTGGATTAGCAATGTAGTGCCAATTTCAGTGTTAAAAAAAGGCTAACGCAACCATTTTGAAATCAGTTCTGTACTGTCTAAATCTATCAACCTGCAAATGCTGAAAATCATAAAGCTGCTGTAAGCAATTTACAGATTTTAGGCTACAAGTTATGCTTTAGGGAGCGTGGGACAAAGCTAAACAAAAGTTAGTGGCATTTAATATCCCTTTAATTCTTCCAAGAAACATTTATTGCAGAACAGACACAATCTCAGATCTCTCTCATTATTATTAACTAATGAAAAAGCAAAAAAATAAAATAAAAAATGACAGAACATTTCCTTCAATGCTTTGTGTTCATGGCACTAGGAAGTGAAGATTCTAAAAGACTGACAACTGGGCGGCATGTTATGTACTAAGCATGGATTTCCTGTGGGATGTAAGTTATGACTAAAAACACAGTCCTATCTCAAAATAGGCCCCCACCACAAAACCAGGAAAACACAGAGCTAGATCCTATAAAAGTTGTTATAATTAAATTGGTATTAAAGTGGCTCCATTTTACCTACTTGATCAGTCTGAAACGACTATTATTTAGTGGCTCTTTACATCTATGTGCCCATCTGCTACAACACATTTATAATACAGTAGGTTAATTCTGCTTATATATATACTGTGTGTATATATACAGTATATATATATATATATATATATATATATATATACAGCATTTATATATACTTACATTAATGCCAGAGTATATAGCGCCAGTCTTTTTATAATTTACATTCAGTTCATGTAATCATCTCATCTGAACTAGACACTCCTATAATGCTATCTTTAGATATCCATCTCATTTTACTTACTTATTTGAAATGGTTTCTATTTAATTTTATACGGGGCACTAAAGAAAAACAAAATGATATTAAACTTAGATTGTTACAAAAGTGAATGGATTCCAACCAATCATGAAGACCAAATAAACATGTAGCAAAAGTTATGTACCTGCTCACCAATATATATCCTGTATGAAAACGGTGCAAAAACAATTCTGATTATTACTCAACTATATTGTTATATCTTTCATTGCTCTGTGTTTGTGGTACCTAAATCTATTTCACTAGTGCAAGGAACATATGTTTTCTTATATTATTATATATTATTAGTTATTACTCATTACGCTCCACTCAGTAATACTGGGGCACACAAATGTGCTCTGGTATTACAAGTAATATGGGAGCCTCATTCTGATGCAATCGGACACGGCAAAGAACCTAGTGCAGCGAAAGGGGGAAGTCGCGCAGCGTTGGACAGTAAATGTAAAATATATATGTACAGTATATGAATATATACATATATATATTTATGTGTTTATATGTGTACATATTAACATATAAATATATACAGTATGTATAGAAGCATATACATACAGGTAGTCCTCAGTTTATGCCGGGGTTAGGTTCCAGGAGGAATGGTTGTAAATCAAAACCGTTGTAAATTGAAACCCAGTTTATAATGTAAGTCAATGGGAAGTGAGGGAGTTAGGTTCCAGTCCCCCTCTCAAAAGTGTCATAAGTAAGACCTAATACATTATTTTTAAAGGTTTCAAATGAAGACTTTAAATGCTAAACAGCATTATAAACCTAATAATATAGATTGTATCATCATCAAGCTAAGTTTAATGAACAAAAACATTTGCTAAACATCCCCTAATAAAATAATTACACAACAGACTGCATCATCATCAAACTAAGTTTAATGAACAAAAGCGCTTTTTTACTTGCATTTTTCTGCAATCAGTTCTCTGCATTGTTAGCATGTTAGATAATATTGGGTCTGCACCTATTCTATGCATTTCAATCTGCAGTGAATAATAAGCAGTTAGGCACCCTCACCTCAAGCAGCTGGACAGGAAGATAATAGGGAAGTGGCTGCTAAAACTTGTTGCTCGATAGCTAATGTCTGCTCTGTGTACACAGATCAATTTAAGGCTGTTAAGTTGCATAACTTTGCTGCAAAACAAGAGGACAGCTCCACCTACTGGCTATTTTAATTAGTGCATTGATTTTCAAAGCTTTTCAATAACAGTCACATGACTGATAAAAAAGGTTGTTATTCTGAAACGGTGCAAATTGAACCAGCGTAAACCGAGGGCCACCTGTATATATTTTAAGTAAAAGCACAGTCCCCATAGACTTTAATGTAAAGATACTTTTCAGTGCCGTCTTTTTTCTAACACCCCACATCCCTCACTTTAACCCCTTATAACTGCTTCATGCACTTTTTAATAAAAAAAAAATAAAGATGCTCATCTTTTTATTTTAGTTTAAAGAATGGTATACTTTATTTTGGGGGCAATTGGTGCTAGGTCTGGTTAATTGCACTAAGCGCAAAGTGCTACCGAGAGCTTGCGGTAGCATTAACAACCTTCTTGTAATGGCCGGTTATTTAACATGCTCCCGTAAACAGGTAAATTTCTCGCTTTACAGGCGCACGTTAAATAAGTACTCCACTTGTAATCGAGCCCATAACATTTTGTTATGTATCTTATAGAAATCTCAAACAAAAAAAGACAAATACTGATGTGTATCAGTTACTCTTTGAATTAAACAATCTCCTCTTAATTTGTCCATGTTCATATAAATATTTAACCTATAGCCGTGGGTGTTTTATTAGAAAATTATTACCTTCATATACTCAAAACATTTCAGCTCAGATGCAAAGAATTTCATTGTTACTGTAGTCTTCCAATAAATTAAACTATAATTGCCCTATTGTTTCATCCTGCTATACCAATATTTTCCTTACAGCTTTTTACTGTGTTGTACCCTGTATTACCTGCTCTGACAATCTTGTCTCAACTTGTGCATTTTGCTTAAGCATTGGTTATACTTGCTTCCTGAAACCAGAGTTCATGGATTTTATAGTGAAAACTGGTACACACATCTGAAAAAAAGAAATCAGACTGGCAATAACTCTGAGATTTTAAAATGACCCAATTTTCTAATGAAACATTACTGTGACCCAGGTTTTATATGTGTATATGCATACTTGTGCAGCTCCAAAATAGGATACTTTTGTCACAAACTATCAAATGATACAATAGTTTTTGTCTGTTTTTCTAATAATTGATCTACTGATTCTAGTCCCCATTATTTCCATAATCTAAAAACCATTGGTAGGTTATAAAAAATCATATTAGTGAGCCAATCTAGTATTAATTTTTTTAGAGCTGCCCAGTTATAAAATTCTATATTAGGTATAATTAACCCCTTCGCTACCGGAAAAACTTCCCAAAGAGCCGGAGAATGTTTAGCATATATGCTCCCTGGAGGAGAGCATAGATGTAGGAGAATTTGACCCCCATTAGGTAATGGAGCAGACTGAGGGGATAGGTGGAGCCTGAGGGGGGATACTTATTGGGGAACCGGAAGCTATCCGTCCTCTTTTGCCTCTGCAAACGTAAGGTGAAGTCAGAGTGGATGGATAGCCTGTTAGCAGAGGTTCAAAAGATGGCTGCAGCGAGGGGCACCGCATGGCAAAGGGATTACCTGGCTGCTGCTAGGCTCCCTGGATCAGCAGAGGCGTCGGTTGGAGGAGGGACCAGGAACGTCAGGCCGTTGAGGCGGCCGAGGCTTCCCGAACGCCTGTCGCCAGAAGTCATCTTGAGCAGGAGGAGCGGTGATGACGTTGGGCCCCATGTGGATGGTGGTGAGTCCAGAGGCCGGGTGACGGGCCGAGGAGCAGCGTGGAAGGTCGGGAGCGGAGGGCGGGCCAAGATGGAGAGGCCAGTGCCGAATTGGTGACGCAGGAGGCCAGGCGCAGAGGAGGATGGGAGGACCGGGGGTGGAGGCAGGCACAGGAGGCAGATGTCAGTTGCACAGGAAAGCGGCAGGTCCGAAGCAGTAGATCAGCAGGTAAGACGGCCAGTGGAGGAAAGCTGGGCCTCGATCAAACTCAGGCTGCAGGGCGGGAGCGGGGGCAGGCCGCAAACATGGGATCAATTACGGCAGGGGAGGGAGCTCCCCAGGCTGCGACAGTAAGGCAGGAGACTACGGAGGCAGCAAGGGAAAAGAGGATTAGGGGGCAAGAAGGTGACAGGGGCATAGAGAGGAGAGAGATGGCTGGGATTAGGGGGGGGAAGAGTGGGGCTAAGGCAATTGATAAAGGGGGAAAAGAGGTGGACAGGGAGCGCAGGGTGCAAGTTCAGAAGAAAGAGCAGGAAGGGACCAGGGTTGTCTAGTGCAGGGGGAAGGAGAATTGAATGAGGCAATTAGGGGAGGGGGAGGGAAGGTCATGCAGGGAGTTGGGGTAGCTGGGAACAATGGTGGTTTAGGTGATAAGGCTGCCACAAAGGGGAGGGGGCGGGGCAGTAAGAAGGGGTCAGGAATTCAGGGGAAAAGGAAGGGTTCTAAGCAGCAGTTAGGGGGATGGGTAGGGGAGGGTCTAAGCAGTTAAGGGGGAGGGGGAGGAGAGTGTCTAACATATCAACTTTATCTCCTGCAGGATTGAGTGAGGAGGCAGAGGAACAAGTGGGTGGTCGGGCAGAGGTTTCTGCAGTGACCGAGTGGCAAGATCTGGATGGGGATGTGCTGTGCCTGGATTACTCTGGCAGTGATTGGGACATGGAGGACCCTGGGGAGGGGATGTCTGCTGGACCTGTGGAACAACGGCAGGTAGGGGACCTGGCCACATTAGAGCAGTTGATTAGGGTGCTGGCTACAGAACACAGGGGGCAGGAGGATAGGGGGTCAGGTAGGTTAGGGGTTGAGCATAGGGAAGGGAGTGTCAGGAGAGAAGGGGTGGAGAGGCAGGATAGGGTTTTCACTGTCTCCTCTCCACAGATACGGCTGCAAGGAAGGGATTCCCTGGTGTGCCACAGCCCACGGAGGTCGGGAGCAGACAGGCGTAGGGAAAAATCCCGGTCGCCTAGGGAACGGAGGAGGCATAGGTCGGACAGGCGGTCCCCGACATGGAGGAGACTGGAGGGAGCTGTGGGCCGAAATGAAAGAAGGAGGAGGTCGAGGTCCCCGACCCCAAGAAGAGGTGAACATAGGTCTAGGGGTTGAGTAGCTGAGGCACGGCCTAGGACCAAGGAAGTGTCAAGTTCGGAGGGGACGGGAGCAGCAGGAGCAGCCACAGCGCCCAGGATCACAGGTGAGGGCATTTCAAAAGCAGTGAGTGTGGATGGCGGTGAGCATGTCTTGGGAGGGGAGCAGGGCACGTTGATGAAGGGCTTAAGAGATTTATTGGAGCAATTTGAGAAGCAGTCAGGGGGGCAGCAAGGGAACGTGGCAGCGGCATGGGGGACCGGGACAGGAGTCGGTGGGTCCGCACCGGGAGTGAGCACAGGGGTAAGTGGGGGCGGCCAGGCGCAGGTGGTGGTCGCAGGGGTGCAGAGTAGTGGGAGTAGTGCGGGGGAAGTACTGAAGGTTCCGGATAGTGCAATGAGGAGACCGTGTCTGTGCTCGATTGGGCCGCTAGGGATACACCTGGCACAGGAAGTAAAGGAGAAAATATGGAAAAGAGAGTTCTTGGAAATATTTTCTCTCCTGCCTTTGGATCAAGTAGTGGAGATTAAGGTGGACGCGAAGGACAAAGAGAAGAAGGAAGAGTACGAGAGGAAGAAGAGGTACCGCAAGTTACCGAAAACTATCTCTAATTTGTCAAGAGCCTTTTGTATTTTGGCCGCTATGATCGGGGAGAAATTTTCGGAGCAATGCTCAGTGTTATTTTGCTATTACAATGAGATTACGGGGGCCTATCGGACTTACGGGGGGGCTAGCGTGGTGGCGCTATGACGTGCAGTTTCGGCAGCGTTTGGCGGTGAGGCAAGAAATGAGATGGGACGATAGGGATATGGGCATCTGGTTGGAGTTAATGACTCCATTGAGAGGGTCCTTTCGAGGCTCCGGTGGAGCTACAGGAGGAGGAGTGTCCAGTGGTAGCACGGGGGTGGGAACAACATTGGCCAGTAAGAAAGGTCTCTGTTTCCAATACAACGATGGTCAATGCAAATTTTGGAGTAGTTGCAAGTATAAGCATGCATGCTCAGGTTGTGAGGGGGCCCACCCGCTGGCCAGATGTTTTAAAAAAGGCGGAGGAAGTGGGAAAACAGTGGAAGTTACTCCTAAGGGCCAAGACCCCGGTGAGGGTAGCAAGAATGGTGCCCTGGTTAGAACGGTTCGCTAAGGTCAGGGGAAAGGCGGGGGATGCGGAGCTGTTGCTCACGGGATTCAGTTTGGGGTTTTGGATACCATTTGGGGAAGGGGGGGTGTTGAAATTTCAGGTAATTTAAAATTGGCCAGGGCATTCCCAGAGGTGGTCCAAGGGAAATTGGATAAGGAGGTGGCGTTGGGAAGGATGGCAGGCCCGTTTGCATGCCCTCCATTCCAGAATTTGAGAGTGTCCCCTTTGGGGGTAGTTCCCAAGAAGACGGTGGGGCAGTACCGGATGATTCACCACTTGTCATATCCGAAGGGAACATCGGTGAACAATGGCATTGACCCTGAGTTGACGGCTGTGAGGTATGCCTCGTTTGACAAGGCGGTAGGTTTAGTGAAGGATGCTGGTGTGGGAGCGTTGATGGGGAAGGTGGATGTGGAGGCTGCCTTTCAGCTGTTCATCCGGTCTGCCACCATTTACTTGGTTGTTTTTTCCGGGGGGCTTAGTATGTTGACCATTGTCTTCCGATGGGATGCTCCATATCGTGTGCTTATTTGAGAAGTTCAGCTCCTTTGTGGAGTGGGTGGTGAGGCAGGTGTCGGGCCTAAAGTCTGTAGTCTATTACCTGGATGATTTTTTATTCGTGGGTAAGGCGGACAGCCCGGATTGTGGTCGGCTATTGCAGAAATTTTTTGAGGTTGCGGTAGAGTTTGGAATCCCGGTGGCGGAGGAAAAGACGGAGGGCCTGGTTACGTTTTTGAGTTTTTTGGGCATTGAGATTGATTCCGTCGGAATGGAATGCCGTTTGCCGGGGGACAAATTGGTAGACCTGCAGGTGACCATTGAAGGGGCGATTGGGAGAAGGAAGCTCCAACTTTGTGAGCTGCAGTCCTTGGTTGGCAAGCTTAATTTTGCTTGCAGGATCATTCCGGTGGGGAGGGTGTTTTGTAGGTGGCTGTCGCTGGCTTCAGCTGGGGTAAAGGATCCTAGGCATTGGATCCGCTTGGGGGCCGATCTGAGAGAAGACCTTAAAGTGTGGTTATTGTTTCTGGAGGATTTTAATGGGAGGGCATTGGTACAGGAGAAGGCAGTTTCGAATGAGGAATTTCACTTGTTTACTGACACAGCGGGGTCAGTAGGTTTCGGGGCTTATTGTCAAGGTAGTTGGTCTGCAAGTAAATGGCCCCTGGGGTGGATGGAGGCGGGTCTCACAAAGAATTTGGTTTTCCTGGAACTATTTCCCTTGCTGGTTGCATTGAGAATCTGGGGCAGTGGTTTGCAGGACAGGAGAGTGGTGTTCCATACGGATAATTTAGGTGTGGTGTTCGCAATCAACAGGTTGTCATCTAGCTCGTTGCCAGTAGTGCGCTTGCTGAGGGTGTTTGTTTTGGATTGCATGCGAATGAATGTTTTATTCCGTGCTGTTCATGTACCAGGTTGTCAGAATGTAATAGCTGATGCTCTTTCTCGATTCTAGTGGGAGAGGTTTCGAGAGGTGGCGCCTGAGGCGGAGGAGGAAGGGATCGAATGTCCACCAGAGCTGTTGCAGTTGGAACGTTGGATCTGATTAAAGTGGCCAGGGAAGCGGTAGCTCAAGGTACCTGGGTGGCTTATGTGCGAACTTGGGGTCAGTGGCTGGAGGGTTTGAAGAGGAAGGATATTGATCCTTCCAGAGATGGGTGGATTCAAGGACTGTTGGTATGGATTGGGGAATGGAGAGAAAAAGGGTTGTCGAAGTCAGGGGTGAGAAGGAATATGGCGGCATTGGGGTTTCTGTTCAAGTTGTTGGGTTGGGAAGACCTAACAAAGCTGTTTGTGGTTCAGTTGGCGGTGAAAGGGGTGTGTAAAGGAAAAATGGGTAAGGATAAGAGGCGGCCGGTGGTGTTTAATACGTTAGTGCAGGTGGTGGGTTTTCTGGAGAAAGTGTGTGATTCAGAGTTCGAGGTTTTGTTGTTCAGGGCAGCGTTTGTGCTGGCGTTTTTTGGAGCCTTTCGCATATCGGAGATGGTGGGGGTGAATAAGAAGGACGGCGGGGGACTTCAGGTCCAGGACATTTCGATTAAGGATAGGGTATTGTGGATTTGGCTCAGGAAATCCAAGACGGACCAAGAAGGTGTGGGGCGTTGGGTGCAGATTAAGGAAGTGGCAGGGCAGTGTTGCCCAGTGGCGAACATGGTGGCCTTCTTGGAAGTTAGGCCCCCTGGCCACAAACCGCTTTTTGTGCATAGGTATGGGTCATTCTTATCGCGCTTTCAGTTCTTGGTGGTGTTCAGACGAGTTTTAACAGGGTTAGGTTATGTGGCGGAGGAGTTTGGCACACATTCTTTTAGAATAGGGGCTGCTACGGAAGCTGCCAGCTTGGGTTTGGAGGAGAGTATGATTAGAAAGATTGGGGGTTGGAAGTCTGGATGCTTTAAGTTGTATGTGAGGCCAGATTTAAGAGTTTAGATTGTTTGTTTGTTTGTTTTGACAGGTCCAGTACAGTGTTGGATTGTAGGTCATTCCTACATTTATTGGGCTCGCAAGGCAGCAGCAGTGCTGGAGCAAGGCACGCAGTTGAGGTTGGATGAGGAGACAGTGTTGCTGAGGTGGTTTGGGGTTAGGGGAATGCGGTGGGATCAAATGCTTAGGAAAGTAGTAGATTATGCTAGAATGTTCCAGCCTCCGTCTATTCTAGTTATCCATGCAGGTGGAAACGATCTGGGTTTCCAGTCTCAGAAGGATCTGTTGGATAGGATCAAGAAAGACTTGGGAAGGTTGAGGGACCTGTTTCCTGATTTGGTGTTAGTTTGGTTAGACATTGAACCCCGTTCGGTGTGCAGGGTCGCATGGGACTTTAAGAAGCTGGAGTCCTCTAGGAAAAAGATTAATCGATCAATCACCAGTTTTGTAACAAGGATTGGGGGGGTTCGGCATTTGCCATGTAGAATTTGACGGGGAAACGGGTAGGTGTTTTTTCTTGAAGGACGGAGTACACTTGAATGAATTGGGGCTTCATCTCTTTAATTTTAACATCAAGGAGGGGGTGTTAAAGGCCTTAGCTCGGGTGGGGTCAGCTCGTCGTTGACGTGCTGTGGCAGGGGGTGCTTGTTTTATAGGCTGTAGGTTAAGAAAATGGGGACCTCCCTAAGAGGCAGGAGAGTTTTGGAGGGGGATGTTACTGGTGGTCGAAGGTCGAAGCCGGGGGAAGGTTCATCCCTGTGGACAAGCACCTTAGGGGCCTCAAGTTAATATGTTTGAGGTTATTTGAATTTGTGTAATGTTATAAAGTTATATTTATTAAATAATTTAATAAATAGGGCTGCGGCCTTTACACCCACCACCTTTGTGTGTTGTGTGATTTATTCAATGATGGGCGGAATGTATACCTATATGGGGTCAATATATATTTTAGTAGACATCCCAAGGTATTGATATTGGTTCATTTTGGTAAATTTGATGCCACTATTATAAAAATTGTTAACTATTTCACAAACTTTGGGTTTCTCACTGAAATTATTTACATACAACTACTGCAGTTATAAGACAAATGGTTGTAAAATCTTCTCTGTGGTCCCCTTTGTTCTGAAATAGCAGACATGAATGGCTTTGCCATTGACTTTTGTCAATTAGAAGGTCACTAATTGCAGCTGCCACATTTCTGAAATTCCCTAGAATTAAGGGGTTAATCAGTTAGCTTGTAAGATTAATATTTGCTCTCCCACCCCCGGTCACCACCATCTTAGGTACTGGCAGACAGTCTGCCAAATGCAGTTTAGGTCTTTTTTTAAAAAAAATATATATATTTTTTAAATATTTCTTTAGTGTAGAGCCATTCTCACACTCCCACCTCCCTGATGCCCCCCACACAGCTCTCTAATCCTTCCCCCTCCCACTACTACCTGCCATATTTGTTACTGGCAGACAGTCTTCCAGTAACAAATTAATCTTTTTTGTGTGTGTTTAGTTTAAAGATAACTTTTTTCTGTAGTGTATGGTCCCCTCTGCCCTCCAGTCAATATTGTTCCATAGTGTAGGGCCCCATCCCTCCCTCTCCCCTGCCTAACACTTTTCTGTAGTGTAGGGAACTCCACCCTTCCCTCCCCCCTCCTCCACTGGGCTACCTCCTTCCACCAGCATCAATGGAGGATCATTAGAAAGAGCGTCACTCTCTGCAACAATCAGGAATCTGGCTTCAAACCAATGCTCCCTTACCTTATGAAAGAAGATGCCTTCAGGCCTTAGCTACAGCCTTTTCTGTCTAAGCTGACAGCAGGAACTGCAACATGCACCTCTGTGTTGGATGTAGGTATTGCGTCAACACAGTATGCTGAACAAAGTACTGTGTGAGGTTGTACCTACTCCAATTGACACAAGGGGTTAACCCCCACTTGTAAAAGCCATAGTAAGTTTATTAAAAACTATCCTGACTTTTTTTCTTATTCAAAATAAATTCCCAAAAATCTTGGCCACAGCAGAGAAAGTAACCTTTGTTGCAACATAAACTTTACACTTATTTTGTCACTAAACAGCTAATGAAACCTTAAAAAAATAAATCTGTATGTTATTCTCAGACTAATCTTTTCTTTGAATGCATCATTCTATCTAGCACTTAATACTGTTTAATGTCCCTTTAATCTCCAAATATGTAAAAGAGTCTTCCACTTCTTAAAACGAAATAGGCTCTTTATTCATCTTATGATTTAACAGCCACAAAATTTACTATTTCTTTTAATTCATTTTAAACCCTATAAAACAACCAAAGTTATCAATAAATTTCATTTTACTAGGTATATTTTCTTTTGGTTTATCAATGCACAACAATATGTCACCTACATACATAGAGAGAAAGCTTTCTTTTGATCCAATTTTATTCCCTTAGAAATAACCCTCTGTTATGAAGAGCTCATGATTTTAGGATTGAAGGGGTTCATTTTTCTTGATTTAATCTTCTGCTGCGTGTATCTGTAATTTACAACTCCTTATCAGAACTGTCCAATACAAGGAAATGCAAGGATTTGGTTGAAGAGTTAGTTTTATTACACCTTTTGTAAGCCAGGAAAAGGCACATCATTAACCCTAAGGTATTTGCAAAACCGAACAACAGTCTAGAAGGGCCATGAACAAACTGTTGATGGACCACAGTATGTCACAGAGCTGGGTCATTCACAGGATAAACAGTGTCTGGGTTTCCTTAAAATTCACCATATAATAAATCTTAAGTGTTGGCAGGTTAGAGATAGTTTAGTGTGGGTAGCATTAAAGGGAGATTTTGGGCATTTTTTCTAGGTCTAGAACAGACTGGAGAGTGTTGTTAACTCTTGCACCCACTGAACAAAGTTACAGGCTTGCAAGGAGTGGCTAGAGACCGTGACATAAATTGGTTAAGGTGGAAAGGGTCTGTTATCCATTTCTGTGCCAAACAAGTGAAAATGCAGGGTTAGTTAACTCTGGTAGTCACACCCTCTAATGCATTATTGAATAAAAGTGGTGAAAGTGGGCACCCCTGTCTTGTCCCCAAAAAGATTTGAAAAGGTTTCAGACATTTTTCCTTTTTTTATCCTATATGGTTTAAATACTAAGTTAAAAATATCGCCTTCAAAACCAAATTATTTCAGACAAATTGAAAAAGATGATCCCATGTGATCAAACGCTTTGCTCAGCATCAATAATCAAAACTGCAGATTTTTTTTCCCCACCCCCACCAATAATAAGATACCAATAAGAATACTTTTCCAATAGTAATTAAGGATGTTCTTTATGCACAATCCCCCTTTGGTCTTTATGAATAATATTATTCAAAATGCTTTTCCATCTTTTAGCTATTATTTTTGTAATCAACGTTCAAAAGTTATATTGGCCTATAAGAGTTCTGGTGTTCTAGGTCTATTTCTGGCTTCAAAATTAAACTTCTATCTGAGCTTAGAAATTGTAAAGAATTTTTTTTTTCTTTCAAGTAACGTGTCTAAATTCACTAAATGTGGGATAATTAGTTTTTTTTTCTCCAAATTTTATAATATTCTATTGGTAATTTATCAGGCCCAGGTGCTTTACCTTCTGCTAAACCCTTTAAAGCATTTCAAATTTCATGTTATGAAATAAGTGAATATCACATCTGCAAATTATCTCTACTAATTTTTGGTACTTGTATACTAGACCAGAATTCTTTTTTCATATTGAGGTCTGTATTTACCATATATCTGCGCATAATCTTATCAGCTGAGTTCACTTGGAAAAAGGACTATATTGTTATTGCATGAAAATATGCATTTTATTTTTTTTATTTTATTTCCTAAGCCAGTGTTTCTCAACCGCGGTCCCCAAGTATCCCCAACTGGCAAGGTTTTCATTATAGCTGAACCAGGTGAAGTTATCAGCTGAGCAGTAACACCATGGTTACTAACTTGCTCTCACCAATAAGCTGATTATTTCACCAGTGCACTGGTTCAGCTATAATGAAGACCTGGCCTAATGGGGGTACATGGGGACCATGGTTGAGAAAAAAACGACCTAAGCAAATAAACATATTTACTTTTTATGTAGATGTACTATTTTTGTTCATGATAAATACCCAATAATTACATTTTGCTTTTGTTCTATTCTGTTTGAACTATGTTACAGAAGAAACTGGGACTAGGGCAGATTCAAAAGTTGATTTTGTCCTTAAAGGGCCATTAAACAACATTTTTTTCTTTCATGATTCAGACAGAACATACAATTTTAAACACCTTGGCATCCTTTGTTGAAAAAGCAGCATTAGGAGGGGGTGCGGAGCAAGCTCAGATACCGAGCGGTCACACAACACCATAGCTCAGATAAAAAAAACTACAACAACTTGATTATTAGACCTCTCAAAATTATACCTATAGTACAATTAGCTTCATTGCTAACTACCAACTAGTTTTGACCTCAGACCAGCATTTGGGAATGAAGAAATTATATAACTACATCGGCAATCTATGCAAAGAACCCCAGGAGCGGCCATCTTCTGACCCACAAGGTAATTTATTAACGAGCGAGTGGAACACCAGATTACCTTGCACTGGAATACTTACTTTTTTGACAGCTGAGACGTGACTGACATCTACCAATGAGTAAGCTTAAGGAGTGGAGAGGAGCCCGCAAATCATCCTGGCTTAAGCTGCTTAGGCTGCACCTATATCCCAGCACTGGCTATATAGATTGCACTAGGAAAGTGGTGTCTCACCTATCTAAGTGTGTTAATCATACACCGAAGGGAACCTGGGCCACAAAACTGATATTCCCGGACTTTACTGGATAACATGGGCACACTTGAGACCTGGGAAGCAGAGATTCTTGATCTCCTCCAATACAGCATGATAGACCCAAAGAGGCAGATACGACCAGTGGTGCCTCACATAACAGCATGTTTATTGAACTCAGACTGCTCTACCCACTCATGTTACTTTAGGGAGCTGCGAAAACGTAACCATGAATCAGAGGAATCTGTTTTGAGGACAAGTGGGAAATACACTACCGGGGAAACCCAGAACCCTCCGGTGAGCATTGATAGAGAGGAGGTGAACATACACTACATTCAACTTCACACCCCCTAGAATAATGGGAATTGTGTTTCACGGCACCTACCCAAACAGCAACATCCAGTGTCACAGCAACCCAAATTATAACACATACCATAGCACCCCAAACGCTGAATACCGCTAAAAATCTGCACCTAACACTACGTTGGACTGGTCCGGAGAAGTATTTGGGTCTGCTCTGTTTAGCTCGTTTGGCCCATACTAGTCCTCTTATGTTCACCAAGATTAATGAATTTTTACCTACTATAATGCCCCAAAGGAAAATTGGCATCGGATGAAGCTAAACTTTGTTCCTGTTTAGAAACTTGCTCCTTCAGTATGTCCACATTGAAACTGCCCCATAAATGCCTCTTCTGAGAGTCAGTATATTCACAAATGTATATCTCATAAACCTGAGATTCTTGCTTACTATATACTTGCATGTTCCATATATATATAGACATATATATATATATAGACTGGTGAGACCTACCTGATTGTTTCCTATTTACAGCTCAAACTCTAAGGCGCTCTGTGAGACCAGCAACCTAATATATTTGGGAATCAATGATAGTACTTTAATATTAGTTTTATTAACTCCTCAGACCGGTCAACACTGCTCTAGTATTACACATAGGTAACAGTAATTGTTGGGAGGCCAATCCTCCGTTTTTAGTAGATTTCCTGTGTAATCCGTGAGCATATTGTGGTGTATACCGGACTGAGGTCCCTGACCTTCCTGATTGTTGACTGGGGTTTCTCGTGATAAGGAACCGATCCTCTCCCTGGCACACACTGCTGTCTTTGTGTGCAGTAATCATTGGTTAACATTCACTTATACTGGTAATTGAATATTCTATAATAGTATTACTATGGTTGGCTGGTACTCTCCTCTTTTTTGTTTTTTAATCTAAGTTTTAAGCATACCTACACTGTTAGTGTGTTACATTATAATTATACCAATAAATGTTAAGTTTTAATGTGTCAACCCCCCCGCGGCAGCCTTTCCTGCCTTATCTTCTTATACTGTTATTATGGTATTAGATTCTCTTTGAGTGCTCTATGTCTGTCCACTTTTTCTCTTTTTCAAACAAACTCTATACTAATTTTACAAGTTTATGTAAGTTTTATAGTCCAGCTTAATATTACTTACAGTTTAGGATCTGTTTTGTGAAGACTGTTTAATGTTTAGTGGTCCTACACTAGTTATATCCCGATGATATGTTTTACAGCATTAGCTGAAATAAGTTTTCCAGAATATTATTACTCCTCATTATGTTGGGAAGGCACACTTAAAAGTAATACTGAGAATTTCCTTAAAATGTTCCAATACATATACGCCTTCAACCCCAAGTTGTATAGCTTAAGAGCTGAAGCAGACCTTAAAGCAATAGTTATATACTTTATCTAAACATCAATAGTTTGCCCCAAAACAGAAGCATTGACCATTCTGCTGTCAGCGGCCAAGAAAGCGGGACCGAAGACTATTATACTAGTAGCATTCAGTTTTTAAATCTAATGGTAGTTGGATAAGTATTTATATATGTTTATAGGTTCATCTTATGCATGACACTCTCTAGAGCTCTCTATACATGCTATATAACAACCTTCCTTTGGGGTCCATATTTCATATAATTTTATATACAACCACATAGTTTGTGGCATATTTTGCTTATCTGCTATAATCTACTAGTTTACATTATGCTTACAGTGAGGCCTTCTGTATATTCGGAGGCTTTGAAAATCTTATAGAACACTAGCCCTCATCTACATATTACAAGCATTAGATCCCCCCCACTAAAGTTTACTGAAGTAAACAAAAGGAAAGTATATCCTATAGACCTATCCCCCCAATTTACTATTTCCGATATCTTATATAAATTTCTCAACTATATTTCCTTTCCCCTATATGTTTATGTTCCCATATAACACTACCATTCCTTGTATTTTAATAAGCTATATATTACACAGCACTAATATTCCCAAACACTTATATATTCTCATCGCTAACAGCCCTAGAGTGGCTATTGAATACAAAGGGAAATAATCAAGAGAAATATAAGTGAGTTTGTTAATAATTGTAGGATTTTGTTATGCTTCCTAAAAAATGTCACGTTACTATGTTAAATCCTTCCTGCCATGTAACCTTACCTTTTTGATGTTATGTATGCTTTAAGAGGAATAGCCAAACATAAAAAAAAAAAAATAGGTTAAAAACTGATTATATAGGTTAATTATTTATATATAGGTGAACTTATGTTTAAGTGAGTCATATCTTACCTCTATGCTATAAAGGTACAAGATGTATATTGTAGAATTTATTTAACCATTGTGTTGACTAAGCTTAAAATACTGTACCATGACTATATTGTAACCTTGATTCTGTTGGAATATTATATAACCTCAATAAAAATATATTTAACAAAAATAATTAAAAAAACACTATAATAACATGCAAATAAAACATGACAATTTTTCCACCATAAAAAAGCAGCATTAGGAGCTTGCTGAACACATTGGGTGAGCCAATAACAAAAGGCATATATGGAGGTCTCTGATGAAGTGCATATACACATGCACGAAACGCGTCAGTTCGTTGGGAGTGTACCAGTAATCTGTATGTACTACACAGAATAAAATGCTTATTGATATAAGAAGCAAGGACTCAGTTATCCATTTTTCTTCATAAAAGGCATATATGTGCAGCCAACAATTAGCAGCTAGCTTCCAATTCATACCAATGGTTACCAAGAGCATGAAGCAAATTAGGTAATAGAAATAAATTGAAGTTGGTTAAAATGGTGTCTGAATCATGAAAAATTAATAATAATAAAAATAAGTGATTAATGATGCTTTGACCTTTGCACTAGCTGAAGCAAGTTATGGGCTAACCCATAGTGTTCTTCCAAACCGACAGCCAAAATATGTCTAGGTGTCAACATTAATGTGCATGACATTTAAACCATTAAACACCTTTTGCATTTATTAAAAAACTGTGCTTGTCCTACGCTCCCTTCAGAGCCCAAAAGCAATTTTTGAAACCTTCAAATCAACTAGAAGGTGTCGGCAATCAGGTTACAGATTTGCCTCTCTCGGGAAAGTAGAACAAAGCAAGAGGTGTTTAAGGATAGTGCACTGCAGGTGGGAGAACAGGAATCTGAAGCTGTTAGAGAGCAAAAAGCTCACTGTTTAAATTACACAACTACAGTAATATGCAGCAGACAAGCTCCATTAGTTAAAGCGACAGCATACTGTGTAATGGATTTCCCCTAAATATGTTCCCAATAACTTGTTATATCAGCTGCAGAATAGAAAATGTGCATTCAAATGTTCCTGTTGTGTTGATTGAAGTCTCAATCCACTGTTTTCGAGAACATGTCCATATAAATTTGTTGAGTGTACAGAAATAGTAGAAATCTTATCAATCTCTCAATGGGGTCTATTTAACAAAGCGTCAACCAAAAATACGCTTGAATTCTGCGTCATATTTCTCGTGAGATTGATCCACCGTAGTTATTAAAGCGGCAAGATCGGCAAATGTTGAAATTTGTGACATAATATACGACCCCGCAATCTCAATCCGACATCTGCGTCATTACAGATGTTTCGAATTCAGATTCTACTCTATTCAAACCTTTTCCAAATTTATCAAACATTTAACAGGTAGGCTCGCGTCTATTCCAACGCAGCATACCTAGTTTTCAATCTGCCACCCTTCAGGTCACGGATGCCATAGAAGTCAATGGGAGTCTGAAAACACAGAAAACTTATGTTCGATGCTGCAAGAGAATGAAGTATGTTACATAATAAAAGTAAATTAGAAACTCTATTAAAATTGTATACCCTTTCTAAATCAAACAATATTATTACTCCACATTTGGTGCACTAGTAGATATAGGGATAAAAATGAAAGCTACATTACTACTTATGGATTATGCTACAAATTTGTCTCTCATTACAAAGCAAGGGGACATTATTTCTACAAATTTGTTGAAAAGTTTTGCCCCAAACTTGTCGCACTGATATATATAGAGATAAATATGAATTACATACACAACATAATATAGCTAACTTCCTTTTTTATTTTTAATAAATTAATTTCTTTCAAGATACCATGAGCTAGTGACATATAGGATATACATTCCTACCAGGAGGGGGCAAAGTTTCCCAAAAATCAAAATGCCTATAAATACACATCCCACCACAATCATACCTTAGTTTAACGTATAGCCTAGTAGTGAGGTGTAAAAAGGAGTAAAAAAAGCATACAAAAAGAGGAACTGGAAAAAATAATGTTCTTTTATATATATATATATATATATATATATATATATATATATATATATATATATATATATATATATATATATATATATATATATATATATATAAAATAAATCATAACCACCAAAAAACAGGGTGGGTCTTATAGACTATTGCCACTATGAAATAAATGAATTTATCGGGTAAGTTCTTACATAAATTATGTTTTCTTTCATGTACGTGGCAAGAGTTCATGAGCTAGTGACATATGGGATATAATACCCAAGATGTGGAAATCCACAGAGTCACTAGAGAGGGAGGGATAAAATAAAAACGGCTATTTCCGCTGAAAAATTTAATCCAAATAATAATTGTTTTCTTAAAAAAATTCAAAAAACTCAAAATCATAGGCGAAGGAATCAAACTGAGACAGCTGCCTGAAGAACGTTTCTACCAAAGACTGCTTCTGAAGAAGCAAATACATAAAAATGGTAAAATTTAGTAAATGTATGCAAACAAGACCAAGTTGCTGCTTTGCAAATCTGATAAACTGAAGCTCCATTCTTGAAAGCCCAAGAAGTGGCAACTGATCTAGTAGAATGAGCTGTAATTCTTTGAGGTGGAGACTGCCCCACCTACAAATAAGCCTTGTGAATCAAAAGTTTCAACCAACATGCCAAATAAATGGCAGAGGCTTTCTGACCTTTCCTGGAACCAGAGAAAATAACAAATTGACTAGAAGTCTTTCTGAAATCCTTAGTAGCCTCAACATAGTATTTCAAAGCTCTAACCACATCCAAAGAATGTAGAGACCTCTCAAGAGAATTCTTAGGATTAGAACAGAAAGAAGGAACAACAATTTCCCTACTAATGTTGTTAGAATTCACAACTTTAGGCAAAAATTTAAACAAAGTCCATAAAACCGCTTTATTTTAATGGAAAATCAGATAAAGAGACTCACAAGAGAGAGAGACGACAACTCAGAAACTCTTTTAGCAGAAGAGATAGCCAAAAGAAATAACACTTTTCAAGAAAATAGTTTAATATCCACAGAATGCATAGGCTCAAAAGGAGGAGCCTGCAAAATCCTTAAAACCAAATTGAGACTCCAAGGAAGAGAAAAAGACTTAACAGGTTTGATACGAATCAAAGCCTGAAAAAAACAGTGAATATCAGGAAGTTTAGCAATCTTTCTATGAAATAAGACAGAAAGAGCAGAGATTTGTCCCTTCAAAGTATTGGCAGACAAACCCTTATCCAAACCATCCTGAAGAAACTGTAAAATCCGAGGAATTCTAAAAGAATGCCAGGAAAAATTATGAGAGGAGCACCATGAAATATAGGTTTTCCAAATCCGATAATAAATCTTCCTCGAAACAGACTTACGAGCCTGTAACATAGTGTTAATCCCTGAGTCAGAGAAACCTCTATGACTAAGAACTAAGCGTTCAATTTCCATACCTTCAAATTTAGAGATTTGAGATCCTGATGGAAAAACGGCCCTTGAGACAGAAGGTCTGGCCTTAAAGGTAATGGCCAAGGTTGGCAACTGGACATCCAGATACCAAAACCTGTGAGGACATGCTGGTGCTATCAGAAACACATGAGATTGTTCCATTATGATCTTGGAGATCACCCTTGGAAGAAGAACTAGAGGCAGAAAAATGTAAGCACGTTGGTAAAACCAAGGAACTGCTAAAGCATCCACTATCTCCGCCTGAGGATCCTTGGATCTGGAAAGATATCTGGGACGTTTCTTGTTCAAATGAGAGGCCATCAGTTCTATTTTTGGAAGACCCCACATCTGTACAATCTGATGAAACACATCTGGATTGAGAGACCACTCCTCCGGGTGCAAAGTCTGAAGACTGAGATAATCCTCTTCCCAATTGTCTACACCTGGAATATGAACCTGCAGAAATTAGAGAAGAAAGTATTCGAGATACTTCTTCCATTGCTAAAGAGCTGTGAGTTCCTCCCTGATGATTGACATATGCCACTGTTGTGATATTGTCTGTCTGAAAACAAATGAAAAGTTCTCGCTTTAACAGAGGCCAAGCCTGCAGAGCTCTGAAGATAGCACGTAGTTCTAAAATATTGATTGCATAACTCGCCTCCTGAGGTTTCCAAACCCCTAGTGCTGTCAGAGACCCCCAGACTGCTCCCCAACCTGTAAGACTTGCATCCGTTTAGATCACAGTCCAGGAAAGATGAACAAAGGAGGCCCCTCGAACAATCCGGTGATGGTCCATCCATCAAGACAGAGAGAGTTAAATGTTGGGATTTAAGTATATCAGCTGTGATATCCGAGTATAATCCCTGAACCATTGATTCAGCATGCAAAGCTGCAGAGGTCTCATATGAAAACCAGCAAAGGGGATCGCTTCCAACGCTGCAGTCATAAGACCTAAAACTTCCATGCACATAGCTACTGAAGTGAATGATCGAGACTGAAGGTTTAGACAAGCTAAAACCAATTTCATTCGCCTCTTGTCTGTTAAAGACAGAGTAATGGACACTGAATCCATTTGAAAACCTAAAAAGGTGACCATTGTTTGAGGAACCAAGAAACTATTTAATAAATTGATCCTCCAACTATGCCTTTGAAGAAACCATACTAGTTGATTCTACTAAATGAAAAGACTGAGCTAGTACCAAGATATCGTCCAAATAAGGAAATAAAGCAATACCCTGCTCTCTGATTACAGATAGAAGGGCACCAAGAACCTTTGAAAAGATTATTGGAGCTGCCACTAGGCCAAATGGAAGAGTGACAAACTGGTAATGCTTGTCTAGAAAAGAGAATCTCAGAAACCAATAGAAACCAATAGTGGTCTGGATGAATTGGAATATGAAGATAAGCATCCTGTAAGTCTATTGTGGACATAAAAGGCCCTTGCTGAGGGGGGCGGAGCTAGCGCGCCGAGAGAATGGCCGCTTGAGACCGGAGCTCCGCTAACAACTGGCCTTAATGAAGCGCAGAAAACCAGCATAACATGCATTATGCCAAAGGCATCGAATGAGGAACATCACTAGGCGACCAGGGACTAAGCAGAAGCCCACTGATCGAGAGCAGTCAACTATAACCCCGGTGAGAGACTCGACGAGAGAGCAATAAGTAAGTGCGCCATTACTAAACCCCGGAACTTCAGGCATCTCACATATGAGGGAAATAGCTGCGGGTGCTATACATACAACACCATTAAGGCCATCAGTGAACCCCACTTTGTTAACCCATATATATAATCCAGATTTACTAAAAGCAGGCACCGGGTGGAGGAGTCATTAAAGAATGCACCACAGACTGTACTTTGCACGCAGCACTAAATTTTGCATACCAAGGCCGCAGACCTCGATGTTCTGCCGGAACAACAGCATGGGAAACATTTAGTGTAACAAGCATTAAATATTCAAGGATAAAGAGAAACGGACTGCATAAATACTCAATCCACTCAAAGTACCTTATAGATGTTACCATGTTAATGGATTAGGTGCCCAGGATGATAAAAAGTGTCACTTGTCATAAAAATATCTTCAAGAGTCACCTAAGCTGAATTAAGAACTGACAAAATGGTTTAAAACACCAAATTCTTATAAACTTCAAGCTGCATTTCTACTATATACTTTTGAACTGTAACTCACAAGATATAAATCTTCAATACTTTATGATTGGTAGAACATCTTAAAGAGCTCACATGTATAAGCTGATTTAAAAGTGCATCCCAAATCCTGCAACCCCCTCTCTGCTACTTTTTTCTACCCTGTCTAGTGCAAGATCCAGCTATTTAATCACAGGCAGAGCATTAACATCATGGCTGCTAGGAAATCTGGGAAACCGGATAAAGCTAACAAAATGAACGCTTATTTCAAAACACTTGACACGGAAAATACTGAAACTACCCCATCATCACAATCTACTAACTCTAAAAATGGGGACCAAACAGAAGAAGATACAGTCGCTATAACCAAAGCTGACCTTAAACTTCTGCCCTCTAAAGAGGACTTTTCGCAATTAATACTCCAGGTGAGCCAGCTTATTAAAGAGGGCCTGGCAGAAGTAAAAACGGATATTTCACAGCTGGGACACAGAGTGGAACAGTTGGAAGAAACTACGGACACCCTTGCTACTGATTCAGAAAATATGGCGGAACAGCTCAAAGCCCAGGGAGCCACTATTAACTATCTACAGGATCATATTGAGGACCTTGATAACCGGGGGCGCCGTCAGAACCTAAGAATTAGGGGAATACCGGAGACGGTTACGCAAATCCAACTGGGTCCCTTTTTACAAAGATTTTTTCAACACCTCCTTAATACACAGGAGGATCAAGAGCTACAACTAGACAGAGCACATAGGGCCCTTCGTCAACTTCCAAAAGATGGTGCTCCCCCAAGGGATGTCATTCTCAGATTTCACCAATTTGAAGATAAAGAAAAAATATTAGTTGCAGCCAGAAAGTCGAAACAATCACAATGTGAGGAAAGCAACCTGCAAGTTTACCCTGACCTTTGCCCACAAACGCTTATAAAACGCAGAGAAGCCAGATACCTTACCCTGCACCTGCAGGACTTAGGTATCAAATATAGATGGGGGTTCCCCTTCTGCCTACGAGTAGAAAAAGAAAACCAAATTGCCATTTACCGCGGCCCTGATGATATCGCAGACTTCTGCTCTAAACTCGGCATAGCCCAACCATCCCTGCCCTCTCTAACAAGAGCGGAGAAAGACAATCCCTATAACCCTCTGGGTGCCAGAGAGCAAAGACAACCATGGGTCAGAGTAAACAGAAAACGCCAAAGAGGAGCAGGAGATAAGACATCCGAGCATACTTCCAGCAATCTCAACACCTGAGCTCCCACTAAGCTCATCTCTTGAACTATAATCGATAGTTTGATGGACAAAGGCACTGCTAATGAATAGTGATCCCAATTATGAAGGAAATTTCAGTATCAGATAATCCTATTGTTTATCCTTAGGCTATAATAGCCCCCTTTTGGCATAGAAAGCCTTAATACTTATGTTGGTTTAGCTGTGTTTACTGTTTAATTACTGCTACTATGCAAGTTGTGAGTCATGTCTAGTACATGATCCCTCTGCTACAAGTTGTAGCGCACAGATCCCTAGACGCTGTATTCAGCGGACTACTACTGGCGACCCGCTCGAACGTTTCTTTGGAGCGGAGCGCCATTAGTATGGATCAAAAAGTTAATATGTTTTGTTATTGTCAATTTGTTCTTATTTGTTTTTGTTTTCTATTGTTCAGGTCAGTGCGAAATTTAAACACCAGTCCTTTTGATATCTATGCTACATGTCCTCCACATCATCTAATGCATATTTTCTTCCACAGGACGGAAGGTTCTCCTTGGGTGAGTTGTAAAAGTGTAATTTACGATATTGTCTACTTACAAGATAGCCAAATTAATCTGATGCTTTCTTTCTTCTGTTACTACAAGTCATTTAAAATTCCCTAATGGCGGCTCATAAGTTAAGAATTCTTTCACAGAATGTGAAAGGCCTGAATTCCCCAAACAAAAGGTCAATGGCACTTAATTGGTTTAAACGACACAAGGGGGATATAATTTTTATGCAGGAAACCCACTTTGATATAAATAAGCAACCAAGATGTAGCTCAAATATATATCCTACTGGGTATTTCAGTTCAGCAAACTCAAAAAATAAAGGAGTAGGTATACTATTACACAGAAAGGTCCCATTCCAACTAATCCAAAAGGAAGTAGACACGGAAGGTAGATTTGTGATCTTGGTGGGTACTTTGTATAATAGGCCGGTGACACTGGCCAATACATATTGTCCGAACCAGAAACAGCTCCCCTTTATAAGAAAAGTGATAAACAGAATATTGGATATTAAAAAAGGTACAGTTTTATTAGGGGGAGATTTTAATACGTTACTAGATCCACAATTAGATAGCTCACATCCTAGAGGGACGAGGTCTAGAAGAGACTCTATTAAAATAGACAAATATCTATGGGAGTTAACCCTTCTGGATGCTTGGCGCACCCTACACCCAGATTACCGCCAATATACGTTCTATTCCCACCCAAGACAAGTCTATTCGAGAATAGACTACCTATTAATAGACCAGAACAGTATACCAATGGTTTCTAATACGGACATAATCCCAAATGCATGGTCAGACCACTCCATGGTTACCATGGACCTGGTTTGGTCATCCATGCCGATGGTCCCTTACCTGTGGCGCCTTGACGAAGCACTACTTCACAAACCTGAGGTGGTCAAAAAAATTGCAACAGCTATGAAAGAGTATTTCACACACAACATCTGCAAACAACAGAACCCCACAGTTATCTGGGATGCTCATAAAGCGGTACTAAGGGGGGAATTCATCAAAATCCGGGCCTCCCTCAAAAAAATATACCAACAAAAATACAGATCCCTGCTAAATAAATTAAAAGACATCGATAGACTACATCAGCTTAATCCAGCAGACACCACCATCTCAAAGAAAAGACAGGAGATAAGACTAGAATTAAGAAACCTCCTACAGGAGGAGACTCATAAAAGAGCTTTAAACCTCAGTAAAATCTACTTTACGGAAAGTAATAAGGCTGGTGCCTGCCTAGCTAGAACTCTCAAACAAAAAGCATCCTACAATCACATTAGAGAAATAGACATAGATGGAGCACATCGGGTCTCAGATAGTGAGAAGATAGCGGAGACATTCAGGAAATATTATGAAGGGTTATATAACATTTCCAAAACTCACACCCCAGATGTAGATACACTCATGGAAAGATACATCACCCAAGCTGACCTCCCATCCCTAGAGCCAGACAAAAAAGCAGCTTTGGAGGCCCCCATAACCTCCTTGGAAGTTATGATGGCAATAGACTCCCTACCTGCAGGTAAAAGCCCTGGCCCGGATGGGTTTAGCAACAAATATTATAAAACGTTTAAAGACATTCTAGCACCTCACCTTACCACATTATTTAATTCAATCGATGAACAAGGGACATTTTCCAAAGAGTTTCTTCTGTCACATATAACAGTAATCCCCAAACCCAATAAAGCCACAAATTTAACCAGTAATTATAGGCCTATTTCACTACTAAACTCGGATCTAAAGATTTATTCTAAAATACTGTCGGCTAGAATCAATAAAATCCTCCCTGAGATAATACACGTTGACCAAACGGGATTTGTCCCTAACAGGGAAGCCCGAGATAACACGGTCAGAGTACTCCAATTGATAGATTATGCAAAGCTTAAAGATATCCCATCAATTTTAATATCCACGGATGCTGAAAAAGCTTTCGATAAGTTAAATTGGAAGTTTTTGGAAAAAGTACTGCGAAATATAGGTTTCGGTGAAAAAATGGTTAATAGAATCTTTAGTTTATATGCCGACCCTACAGCCATGGTTAAAGTTAATGGAGTACTGTCCCTTCCCCTCTCCATCCGCAATGGAACACGCCAAGGCTGCCCCCTGTCCCCGGCTTTATTCATCATAACAATGGAGGTTCTGGCGTCACATATCAGAAAAAATAGTAACATCAAGGGCATACAAATCGGGCAAAATGATTATAAATTAAATATGTTTGCAGATGACGTGTTAATATCTTTGTCATCTCCTGAAAAGACCATACCTCACCTACTAAAGGAATTTAAAAAATTTGGGGAATACTCAAACTTCTTAATAAATGGCCAAAAATCAGAGATTCTTAACTTAAATCTACCTCCCCAGGAACTTGATAATCTGGGGCGAATTTGTGAATATAGAAGGAAATCGGATGCGATTAAATACCTTGGAATTGAGATAACAGCCCAACATTCAAAACTTTTTGATCTAAATTACACAGCACTGTTGAAAAATATAGATTCAGACCTACATAAATGGGCCAAAAATAAAACTTCCTGGTGGGGTAGAATCCAAACTATCAAGATGAACATATTACCTAGAGTACTATACCTCCTTCAGGCGGCACCAATTTATTTGTCACCCACGTTCCTTAACAAACTCCAACACAGTATAAACTCCTTTATCTGGGGCACACACAAGCCTAGAATATCAAAGAATACCATATATCGTTCCTTAGATGAAGGGGGGCTGGGAGTACCTAATGTTACGCTATACTACCACGCAGTCACACTACAAAGAGTTATAGAGTGGCACACTGGAACCAACTCTAAAGCATGGGTATCACTTGATTCACAAATATTAAAGGCGCCGAGGGTGGGGGCCTTATGCTGGATATCCAAAAGACACAGACCACAAATAATCCAAAAAATCCACTTGCTAAAACAAGTGTTTCAGAACTGGGATAAAATATTGGGGAATTACAAGGGCCTATCGACTATAAAATCACCTATGTCCCCGGTTTTTGCAAATGCTGAATTTAAAAGAGGGTTGGAAATAGGAGACAGTAAAAGTGGGGAACTCGGTTACTCGACTCCGATCTATACATTAGTCAATAATAATAAAGTAAAGACACAGGAAGATCTAAGAGACATTGCAGGGGGAATATACGCAAATTGGCTGAAATATGCCCAGCTAACACACTTAGTACACACATCCCCATTTAAAGATGACTTTCTTCGTAGACCGACAGACTTTGAAAACATATGCCTGACCGCAACTCCAACCAGGGGCACACTATCAAAGATGAGGAAGCTATTAAGTAAGCTTAGGTATACCTCCCTACCCACATATGTAGATAGGTGGCAACAAGAGCTTAAGGTAGAATTGACTTATAAGCAATGGAAACAAATGTTCTATCGCTCTCATAAAGTCTCAGGGTCAGCTAATATATTAGAGCTTAATTTTAAAATCCTTACAAGATGGTACTTGACACCACACAGACTGAAACACTTATATCCCAGCTCCCTAGGAACCTGCTGGCGTGGATGTGGTGAAGTGGGCAACATGACACATATCTGGTGGGGCTGTAGTAAACTCCATACCTTATGGACAGAGGTTGAAAAACTAGGAAAATTCTTATTTAGTCCAAATTATACACTGTTAGCGCCTCACGTCCTATTTAACCAGAAACCTGGGAATTATTGTAAGATAAGACAGGTAGTTTTTCAGATAGCACTAAACAGTGTCAAATCTATTATAGCCAGACAGTGGAAATCTACAACACCGCCCACTAGACAAATGTGGATAAATAGAACAGATGAATTATTTTTCCTAGAAAAATACGGTTTTTATAAAAAACAAAAACTTGATTTCTTTCACGATGTACAATTTTATTGGGATCAGTATAAATCTACTAGCCTGCCATCCCCCTCTTAGCAATGTGACAGGAGAACCTTCCGTCCTTCCACCTATATACTTAATCTTATTATCCGACTGGTATTTCATTACGAATAATATATGGAAGCACTGACCAAAGAGTTTACTTTATGTTGTTTTTTGTACTTATTTTGCACAATTATTCTTAACGTGAAATGTTTATAATAGGTTTTCTCAGAATGATATGTATGCCTATAAACATTGTATGATTCTTAATGCACTTTTTCCTGTAATGTGAAAAATTTAATAAAAACATTAATAAATAAAAAAAAGATAATGCAAAAAAAAAAAAAAAAAGGCCCTTGCTGAACAAAAGGCAGAATAGTCCTTATAGTCACCATCTTGAAAGTTGGGACTCTTACAAAACGATTTAAAAATTTAAGATCCAGAACTGGTCTGAAAGATTTCTCTTTATTTGGGACAATGAATAGATTCAAATAGGATCACCCCTGAAAGCTCTAGATCTGAAACACATTTCAGAAAAGCCTGAGCCTTCACAGGATTTGTTGGAACATGAGAAAGAAACAATCTTTCCACGGGAGGTCTTATTCTGAAACCTATTCGATACCCTTGAGACACAATATTCTGAATCCACTGATTCTAAACAGAACTTGACCAAATTTCCTGAAATAATTTCAATCTGCCCCCCACCAGCTGAACTAGATTGAGGGCCATATCTTCATGCAGTCTTGGGGGCTGGATTAGGTTTTTTATAAGGCTTGGTCTTATTCAAATTTGAAGATGGTCTCCAATTGGAACCAGAGGCCTTAGGGAAAGGAGTGTTTTTTTGTTCTTTATTCCGATGAAAGGAACAGAAACAATTAAGAACCTTAAATTTACCCTTAGACTTTTTATCTTGGGGTAAAAAAACTCCCTTCCCCCTAGTGATAGTGGAAATAATAGAATCTAATTGAGATCCAAATAAATTCTTACCTTGAAAAGATAGAGATAGTAATCTAGATTTAGACACCATGTCAGCATTTCAAGATTTAAGCCATAAAGCTCTTCTAGCTAAAAAAGCTAAAGACATAGATTTAACATCAATCTTAATAACGTCAAATATAGCATCACAATGAAATGATTAGCATGTTAAAGAAGAAGAACAATGCTAGACAAATCAGAATCTTCTACATGACGGGCTAAACTGTCCAACAAAAAAGTTGAAGCAGCAGCAACATCAGCCTTAGAAATGGCAGGTCTAAGAATATAACCAGAATGTAAATAAGCTTTTCTGAGATAAGATTCCATTTTCTATCTAAAGGATCCTTAAAAGAAGTACTATTTTCCATAGGGATAGTAGTACGTTTGGCAAGAGTGGAAATAGCCCCATCAACTTTAGGGACTTTTTCCCAAAACTCTAAATTATTTGAAGGCGGAATAGCAGACATAGCCTTTTCTATAGCTGCAATATAATTCTTTAGATCTGCAGGAATATCAGGTACATTAGACGTTGAAGGAACAACAGACAATATATTTGTACTAATAGAAACATTATCAGCATTCAACAGCTTATGTTGACAGATGCCACATAATTTAGCTGAAGAAATAACATCAGTTAATTTACAACAGACACACTTAACTTTGACATCAGAGGCAGGATAGACGCAACTTTGCGGCAAAAAATATTTTGCGCCAAAAATTACGCCATAAAAATCGGCATTTTGCGTCCTTGTGAGCCTAGTTTGCCCGTAAATTTTTTTGGAAAACAAAGTCAAATTGAAAGAACTGGAACCCCAGGTAAGACAAATTTAAAATAATCTTCCCAAACATAAATTCCATACTGAAACTGATAGTCTGCAAAAAGAGAAATATACATAGACCTGACTCATGGCAAATATAAGCAAATACATATATTTAAAACTTTACAATATAATATAAAGCGCCAAACATAGCTGAGAGTGTCTTAAAAAAATATACATACTTACCAGAAGACACCCATCCACATATAGCAGACAGTCAAACCAGTACTGAAAAATATCAGCATAGGTAATGGTATAGGAGTATAACGTCAATCTGAAAAGGGAGGCAGGGGATGAATCCCTGCGACCGATTACAGAGAGCCTTTGAATAGATTTCTCATGGGTGAAACCATAAAATCAATAGGCAATACTCCCTTCACATCCCTCTGACAAACACTGTACTCTGAGAGGAATTGGGCTTCAGAATGCATAGAAGCGCCTATCATAGAAGAAATCAAGCACAACTTACTTCACCACCTACATAGGAGGCAAAGTTTGTAAAACTAAGGTATGAGTGTGGTGGGAGGTGTATTTATAGTCATTTTGAGGTTTGGGAAACTTTGCCCCCTCCTGGTGGGAATGTATATCCCATATGTCACTAGCTCATGGACTGTTGCCACTTGCATGAAAAAAATCTATGTGCACCATGTTTAAGCCATGTAATACAAGTCCCACTCTCCACTTTGCACCACTTATGACGCAACACTTTTCGCACCACTTATGACGCAAACTCCTAAACAACCCACACACTAGTGAATTTTTCAACCACTTTTCATTGGAATATGCATAATCACATGATTTATGACATCAGCCAATCTGATTCAAATATACATTTTAAACTATCACTAACGAATAAAATTGCTCGATACTTGTGTCATTGATCACTCATCAGAACTTGTAAGTGTCATTTGTTACATTGTGTATTATACTTTGAAAGTATGTATATGTGAATTTAGAATTAAAGATAAACATGGATGCTGACATTAGGACACACAGTGTAATATTTTAGACAAGGATTTTAAAATTCGAATTGCTGTTTGATTCAATATAATCTTAAAGTGAAAGTAAATCATAGCGTTTTACAAAGAGTTTGTTATTTTTTTGTTAAGTATGTTAAGTATTCATTGAATAGCGATACCACAATATTGCTTGACAATACGCTATGTACCATATTTAATTTCGCTATTATAGTATGTAGTAGTGCATTCCTTATTGCTGTTCAAATAGCACAGTCCCCTTCAAAATTATGAATGTAACGAGCTGTGTATTACGCTTCCGTGTATATTTTGTTATGACAACGGGTGGAAGTGGAATGGTGATGACGCGTCACGCTAACGTCGTGGTTACGTCATCACGGGATAACACAGTGGAGTTAATGGGTTTTAGTAAGTATATAAGGCAGGTGAGGGTATGATGGGTTATATGTTTTTAGGTTCTGCTTTTTGTGAACTGATCTTATGACATTTGACAAAGGTGTATTGTACATTATGTCTCGGTTTTATTGATAAATTTAAATAAATGTTACATTTTATGAAGACCAGCGAGAGCCTTTCTTTGATGGGACTTTATTATATATATATATATATATATATATATATATATATATATATATATATATATATATATATATATATATACACACACAAGTATGGGCAAAGATATATGTACAAATTATATATGTACAAATTCTAGCATTAATAATCATTTTAACATTTTTTAGATAAAAGCATATCATGACTTCTAGAAATACAAATATACATTAATTTATGTGAAAGTATCATATAACAGATATTTTTGTATAACAAATAAATATAAAAATGACTTTTTATGAGATAGTTTGTTTGAGGTATAAATGTAGCTATTTCTTGGACATTAACAGTTGAAAAATAAAAGATTAGCTTTAGAGAAATGTGCTTGTTCATGGACAGTAATGAGATGGTATAAATAAAGTTTGGAAAAACCCAAATAACCACAACATCGATGATTTTTTAGTTAACAACAGTCCGATGCTCTTCGCACCGTACTTGATGCGCGTGTTTTTGACGGCTTTTTTTTTATAAATAAGGGGCTTGTATTCAGATCCGCGTCAGCGATGTTTGGCGAGCGTATTAACGCGGGCAAATGCACCGAGATTGACGCTTTGATAAATTGACCCCTTTATATAAAAGGGACATTATACACTCATTTTTTCTTTGCACAAATGTTTTGTAGATCTATTTATTTAGCCCATAAAGTTTAGTTTTTTCTCTTGTAAGGTGTATCCAGTCCACGGATCATCCATTACTTGTGGGATATTCTCATTCCCAACAGGAAGTTGCAAGAGGAAACCCACAGCAGAGCTGTCTATATAGCTCCTCCCCTAACTGCCATATCCAGTCATTCTCTTGCAACTCTCAACAAGCATGGAGGTAGTAAGAGAGAAGTGGTGAAATGTAGCTGTTATTTTGCTTCAATCAAAAGTTTATTATTTTTAAATGGTACCGGAGTTGTACTATTTTGTTCCAGGCAGAAAAATAGAAGAATCTGCCTGTGATTTCTATGATCTTAGCAGGTTGTAACTAAGATCCATTGCTGTTCTCACACATGACTGAAGAGAGAGATAACTTCAGCGGGGGAATGGCATGCAGGTTATCCTGCTATGAGGTATGTGCAGTTAAGATTTTTTCTAGCAGATGTGAATGCTAGAAAATGCTGCTGATACCAAATTTATGTAAGGTAAGCCCGAATACAGTGATTTAATAGCGACTGGTATCATGCTTACTTTCTGAGGTAATACTCTTTTATATTTACAATATAAAACATTTGCTGGCATGTTTAAACGTTTTTATATATACTTTGGTGATAAAACTTTATTGGGGCCTAGTTTTTTCCACATCGCTGGCTTAAATTTGCCTAGAAACAGTTTCCTGAGGCTTTCCACTGTGTTACTATGAGTGGGAGGGGCCTAATTTAGCGTTTTTTTGCGCAGTAACTTTTACAGACTGAGACATCCAGCTTCCTCCAGGAGTCCCCTGAATGCTATAGGACATCTCTAAAGGGCTCTTAGGCTTTCCAAAATCATTTGTTGGGGAAGGTAGGCCCACAGCAAGGCTGTGGCAGTTTGGTGTGACTGTTAAAAAAACGTCTATATCGTTTTTTTGATCAGTTTTTTGAACTAAGGGGTTAATCATCCATTTGCAAGTGGGTGCAATGCTCTGTTAGCTTATTATACACACTGTAAAAATTTCGTTTGATTTACTGCCTTTTTTCAATGTTTTTCAAATTCTGACAAAATTTGTTTCTCTTAAACGCACAGTACAGTTTCTTATATTTGCTTGTTAACTTGATTTAAAGTGTTTTCCAAGCTTGCTAGTCTGTACAAACATGTCTGACATAGAGGAAACTCCTTGTTCATTATGTTTAAAAGCCATGGTGGAACCCCCTCTTAGAATGTGTACCAAATGTACTGATTTCACTTTAAGCAATAAAGATCATATTCTGTCTTTAAAAAATTTATCACCAGAGGAATCTGACGAGGGGGAAGTTATGCCGACTAACTCTCCCCATGTGTCAGATCTGATTCTGATATTTCTACATTTAAATTTAAGCTTGAACACCTCGGCGTGTTACTCAGGGAGGTTTTAGCTGTTCTGAATGACTATATACAATTGCAGTGCCAGAGAAATTGTGTAGACTGGATAAATACTATGCAGTGCCGGTGTGCACTGATGTTTTTCCAATACCTAAAAGGTTTACAGAAATTATTACTAAGGAATGGGATAGACCAGGTGTGCCGTTCTCTCCCCCTCCTTTTTTTTAGAAAAATGTTTCCAATAGATGCCACCACACGGGACTTATGGCAGACAGTTCCTAAGGTGGAGAGAGCAGTTTCTACTCTAGCAAAGCGTACTACTATCCCTGTCGAGGACAGTTGTGCTTTCTTAGATCCAATGGATAAAAAGTTAGAGGGTTACCTTAAGAAAATGTTTATTCAACAAGGTTTTATCCTACAGCCCCTTGCATAAATTGCTCCCGTCACTGCTGCTGCTGCGGCGTTCTGGTTTGAGTTTCTGGAAGAGGCTTTACAGGTAGAGACTCCATTGGATGACATACTTGACAAGCTTAGAGCACTTAAGCTAGCCAATTCTTTTGTTTCTGATGCCATTGTTCATTTGACTAAACTAACGGCTAAGAATTCTGGTTTTGCTATCCAGGCATGCAGAGCGCTATGGCTTAAATCATGGTCAGCTGACGTTACTTCAAAGTCTAAGCTGCTTAACATTCCCTTCAAGGGGCAGACCCTATTCGGGCCTGGTTTGAAGGAGATTATTGCTGATATCACTGGAGGAAAAGGTCATGCCCTTCCTCAGGATAGGTCTAAATCAAGGGCCAAACAGTCTAATTTCCGTGCCTTTCGAAACTTCTAGGCAAGTGCGGCATCAACTTCCTCTAATGCAAAACAAGAGGGAACTTTTGCTCAGTCCAAGACGGTCTGGAGGCCAAACCAGACCTGGAACAAAGGTAAGCAGGCCAAAAAGCCTGCTGCTGCCTCTAAGACAGCATGAAGGAACGGCCCCCTATCTGGTAATGGATCTAGTAGGGGGCAGACTTTCGCTCTTCACCCAGGCGTGGGCAAGAGATGTCCAGGATCCCTGGGCGTTGGAAATTATATCCCAGGGATATCTTCTGGACTTCAAGACTTCCCCCCCAAAAGGGAGATTTCACCTTTCACAATTATCTGCAAACCAGATAAAGAGAGAGGCATTCTTACACTGTGTACAAGACCTCCTAGTTATGGGAGTGATCCATCCAGTTCCAAAGGAGGAACAGGGACAGGGTTTTTACTCAAATCTGTTTGTGGTTCCCAAAAAAGAGGGAACCTTCAGACCAATTTTGGATCTAAAGATCTTAAACAAATTCCTCAGAGTTCCATCATTCAAGATGGAGACTATTCGTACCATCCTACCTATGATCCAGGAGGGTCAATACATGACTGCAGTGGATTTAAAGGATGCTTATCTTCACATTCCGATACACAAAGATCATCATCGGTTTCTCAGGTTTGCCTTCCTAGACAGGCATTACCAGTTTGTAGCTCTTCCTTTTGGGTTAGCTACAGCCCCAAGAATTTTTACGAAGGTTCTGGGGTCGCTTCTGGCGGTCCTAAGGCCGCGGGGCATAGCAGTGGCCCCTTATTTAGATGACATCCTGATTCAGGCGTCAAACTTCCAAATTGCCAAGTCTCATACAGACATAGTGTTGGCATTTCTGAGGTCGCATGGGTGGAAGGTGAACGAGGAAAAGAATTCTCTATCCCCCTTCACAAGAGTTTCCTTCCTAGGGACTCTGATAGATTCTGTAGAAATGAAAATTTACCTGACTGAGTCTAGGTTATCAAAACTTCTAAATTCCTGCCGTGTTCTTTATTCCATTCCTCGCCCTTCGGTGGCTCAGTGCATGGAAGTAATCGGCTTAATGGTAGCGGCAATGGACATAGTGCCGTTTGCATGCCTACATCTCAGACCGCTGCAACTCTGCATGCTCAATCAGTGGAATGGGGATTACACAGATTTGTCCCCTCTACTAAATCTGGATCAAGAGACCAGGGATTCTCTTCTCTGGTGGCTATCTCGGGTCCATCTGTCCAAAGGTATGACCATTCGCAGGCCAGATTGGACAATTGTAATGACAGATGCCAGCCTTCTAGGTTGGGGTGCAGTCTGGAACTCCCTGAAGGCTCAGGGATCGTGGACTCAGGAGGATTCACTCCTTCCAATAAATATTCTGGAACTGAGAGTGATATTCAATGCTCTTCAGACTTGGCCTCAGTTAGCGACTCAGAGGTTCATCAGATTTCAGTCGGACAACATCACGACTGTGGCTTACATCAACCATCAAGGGGGAACAAGGAGTTCCCTAGCGATGTTAGAAGTCTCAAACATAATTCGCTGGGCAGAGATTCACTCTTGCCACCTATGAGCAATCCATATCCCAGGTGTAGAGAACTGGGAGGCGGATTTTCTAAGTCGTCAGACTTTTCATCCGGGGGAGTGGGAACTCCATCCGGAGGTGTTTGCACAATTGATTCATCGTTGGGGCAAACCAGAACTGGATCTCATGGCGTCTCGCCAGAACGCAAGCTTCCTTGTTACGGATCCAGGTCCAGGGATCCCAAGGCAACGCTGATAGATGCTCTAGCAGCGCCCTGGTCTTTCAACCTGGCTTATGTGTTTCCACCGTTTCCTCTGCTCCCTCGTCTGATTGCCAAGATCAAGCAGGAGAGAGCATCAGTGATCTTGATAGCGCCTGCGTGGCCACGCAGGACCTGGTATGCAGATCTAGTGGACATGTCATCCTTTCCACCTTGGACTCTGCCGTTAAGACAAGACCTTCTACTACAAGGTCCTTTCAATCATCCAAATCTAATTTCTCTGAGACTGACTGCCTGGAGATTGAACGCTTGATTTTATCAAAGCGTGGCTTCTCCGAGTCAGTCATTGATACCTTAATACAGGCACGAAAGCCTGTCACCAGGAAAATTTACCATAAGATATGGCGTAAATATCTTTATTGGTGTGAATCCAAGGGTTACTCATGGAGTAAGGTCAGGATTCCCAGGATATTATCCTTTCTCCAAGAAGGTTGGGAAAAAGGATTGTCAGCTAGTTCCTTAAAGGGACAGATTTCTGCCCTGTCTATTCTTTTGCACAAGCGTCTGGCAGATGTTCCAGACGTTCAGGCATTTTGTCAGGCTTTAGTTAGAATCAAGCCTGTGTTTAAACCTGTTGCTCCGCCATGGAGCTTAAATCTGGTTCTTAAAGTTAAAGTTCTTCAAGGAGTTCCGTTTGAACCTCTTCATTCCATAAATATCAAACTTTTATCTTGGAAAGTTTTTTTTTGGTAGCTATTTCCTCTGCATCGTAGAGTCTCCGAATTATCTGCTTTACAATGTGATTCTCCTTATCTGATCTTCCATGCAGATAAGGTAGTCCTGCGTACCAAGCCTGGGTTTTTACCTAATGTGGTATCTAATAAGAATATCAATCAAGAGACTGTTGTTCCATCTTTGTGTCCTAATCCTTCTTCAAAGAAGGAACGTCTATTACACAATCTGGACGTGGTTCGTGCTTTAAAGTTTTACTTACAAGCTACTAAAGATTTTCATCAAACATCTGCTTTGTTTGTTGTCTACTCTGGACAGAGGAGAGGTCAAAAGGCTTCGGCAACCTCTCTTTCTTTTTGGCTAAGAAGCATAATCCGCTTAGCCTATGAGACTGCTGGCCAGCAGCCTCCAGAAAGGATTACAGCTCATTCTACTAGAGCTGTGGCATCCACATGGGCCTTTAAAAATGAGGCTTCTGTTGAACAGATTTGTAAGGCAGCGACTTAGTCTTCGCTTCATACTTTTTCAAAATTCTACAAATTTGATACTTTTGCTTCTTCGGAGGCTATTCTTGCGAGAAAGGTTTTACAGGCAGTGGTACCTTCCGTTTAAGTACCTGCCTTGTCCCTCCCTTCATCCGTGTACTTTAGCTTTGGTATTGGTATCCCACAAGTAATGGATGATCCGTGGACTGGATACACCTTACAAGAGAAAACATAATTTATGCTTACCTGATAAATGTATTTCTCTTGTGGTGTATCCAGTCCACGGCCCGCCCTGTCATTTTAAGGCAGGTATTTTTTTAACTTTAAACTACAGTCACCTCTGCACCGTATGGTTTCTCCTTTCTCTGCTTGTTTTCGGTCGAATGACTGGATATGGCAGTTAGGGGAGGAGCTATATAGACAGCTCTGCTTTGGGTGTCCTCTTGCAACTTCCTGTTGGGAATGAGAATATCCCACAAGTAATGGAAGATCCGTGGACTGGATACACCACAAAAGAAATAAATTTATCAGGTAAGCATAAATTATGTGTTTTTTTTTTAAAAAAAAAATTGATAGTTTTGCTTATTTTTAAATAACATTGGTCTGATTTTCAGACTCCTATCCAAGCCCCAAAGGTTTAGGAGAATACCAATGTATACCTACTCCAGCTTGCTTCTGTTTGTGTAAAGGGTCTTTTCATATGCAAAGTCGGGGGGGGGGGGGGGTCGATATTTCCCACTTGCAGTGGGTGTTCCAGTAACCTTTTAAACAGATCTAAACTGGAAGCATCTAAGTAAGTTTTTAAACGGTTTTATACTGGATTTTTATATCAGTATCTGTCCATATTATTCTTTATAGTAGTGTCTATTACATGCAGCAATATAAAAATTGGTGTATACTGTCCCTTTAAGGCCTAATTATTTTTCTGTCTCTATACAATAGCTAATAACAATGTTAAACAAAAAATATTTTGAATAAGTTTCCTTACTAATAATGTTCATACTTTACTATTTTTGGGGTCAAGAAACATGAATATGACTTCAGATTTTCTTTATAATTAGTGCTAGTTTTTTAGATATACTACTTGCACTCTGATATTTTCTTGATACAACATAAATGAACGTTGCTTTCTTTCAATTCACAAATAACACAAAATGAAAAAACATACAGCAATTGAAAGTACTATCTGTTGTCAGGGAAGAAGTCCACCTGAGAGTCAAGAAAGTGGATTTTGAGTGACATGTTGCAGCCTAATTGATAATACTTTTCTAGAAGTTTGTTCGCAAGCTTAACATAGTTTCCAGCTTTTTGATTACCCAAGAAGCCATGCACAACACCTTGAAAAGCTTTCAAAACTGCTTTCTCATAACCCTTGAGGACTGGTCCTAAATGTTCATCAGTAATAAGTTCACAAATTTGCAGACCAACAAAGATTCCTTCCTTAATTTTAGCCTCACACAGCAGTGGAAATTTTCCTCTAAGGTACTTGAAAGCTTCTCCATCCTTGTTCAGCCCCTTTCTTCATGAACACATTTATGAGACATCCTGACTTTTAACAAATGATAAGCACAAAACTGAAAACAATGAAAGGAACCAACACTCTAACCTTCACTTTATGCAAGATATACACAAACAATAAACAAAACAAGGCCTACAGTGACTCGTTATTCCTGTTCTCCAGTTTTCCAGGTTCCTTATTAGGCTGCTACGAGTACCACAGAACAAGGAAGGAGCAGCACTCGGGAGGCACTTATCAAAAATAAAACCACTGTTTATTGAAAAAAAAGTTAAAAACAGAGGCATAGAACAGGTAAGAAAACCCTTACGCGTTTCATGCTGCAAATGGGCACTTAAAGTGACCAATCAAATACCTGAAAAACAGTTTAAAAATACATACACACTATAAAAACATGCTTAATGAAACATGATAATTTGACATATATGGAATCAGGAAAAAGGCTAGCAATATGAAAATACACTTCCTAATACAAATATTTTGTAGTGTAATATAGTGGAAAAAAACACAAGCAAACTTTTATTAACATAAAATGTATATTGGTATTGCTTGATGTGCCTATCATGTATAGCAAGTGTAGTCTATCAAAAATGGGAAGATAATATATGATGTGTAATGATAATGTGGCATGAGATACACAGAATGGTGAGATGTATCAAAATTAATTATAAAATATGCTAAAATGTATTCAAATGTATTAAAAAATTGGATGTGTTAAATATATTAAATGTATTTGGACGTAGTTCGTCTGCACACAAGTTATGACAGGATAATCTGCATGTAAACAAAATTTGCTCTCAAACATCACAAAGAGTAGTGCTAAACATAGCCCTGAACATATGTATAAATACACAAGCTAAATCACAAATTTAGATTTACATCTAATATTAAATACCAATTGAAAGTATTTACATTTTTTGCATACAGAAAAAAACATAATTTATGTAAGAACTTACCTGATAAATTAATTTCTTTCATATTAGCAAGAGTCCATGAGCTAGTGACGTATGGGATATACATTCCTACCAGGAGGGGCAAAGTTTCCCAAACCTCAAAATGCCTATAAATACACCCCTCACCACACCCACAATTCAGTTTAACGAATAGCCAAGAAGTGGGGTGATAAGAAAGGAGCGAAAGCATCAAAAATAAGGAATTGGAATAATAGTGCTTTATACAAAAAAATCATAACCACCACAAAAAGGGTGGGCCTCATGGACTCTTGCTAATATGAAAGAAATAAATTTATCAGGTAAGTTCTTACATAAATTATGTTTTCTTTCATGTAATTAGCAAGAGTCCATGAGCTAGTGACGTATGGGATAGCAGATACCCAAGATGTGGAACTTCCATGCAAGAGTCACTAGAGAGGGAGGGATAAAATAGACAGCCAATTCCGCTGAAAAAATAATCCACAACCCAAATCAAAAAGTTTTAATCTTATAATGAAAAAAAATGAAATTATAAAAAGAAAAATCAAACTGAAACAGCTGCCTGAAGTACTTTTCTACCAAAAACTGCTTCAGAAGAAGAAAAAAACCCCCATCAAAATGGTAGAATTTAGTAAAAGTATGCAAAGAAGACCAAGTTGCTGCTTTGCAAATTTGATCAACAGAAGCTTCATTCCTAAAAGCCCAGGAAGTAGAAACTGACCTAGTAGAATGAGCCGTAATCCTTTGAGGCGGGGACTTACCCGACTCTACATAAGCATGATGAATCAAAGACTTTAAGCAAGATGCCAAAGAAATGGCAGAAGCCTTCTGACCTTTCCTGGAACCAGAAAAGATAACAAATAGACTAGAAGTCTTTCTAAAACCTTTAGTAGCTTCAACATAATATTTCAAAGCTCTTACTATATCCAAAGAATGTAAAGATCTCTCCAGAGAATTCTTAGGATTAAGACACAATGAAGGGACAACAATTTCTCTACTAATGTTGTTAGAATTCATAAACTTAGGTAAAAATTTAAATGAAGTCCGCAACACCGCCTTATCCTGATGAAAAATCAGAAAAGGAGATTCACAAGAAAGAGCAGATAACTCAGAAACTCTTCTAGCAGAAGAGATGGCCAAAAGGAACAACACTTTCCAAGAAAGTAATTTAATAACCAGAGAATGCATAGGTTCAAACGGAGGAGCCTGTAAAGCCCTCAGAACCAAATTAAGACTCCAAGGAGGAGAGATTGACTTAATGACAGGCTTGATATGAACCAAAGCCTGTACAAAACAATGAATATCAGGATGATTAGCAATCTTTCTGTGAAAAAGAACAGAAAGAGCAGAGATTTGACCTTTCAAAGAGCTTGCAGACAAACCCTTATCCAAACCATCCTGAAGAAACTGTAAAATTCTAGGAATTCTAAAAGAATGCCAGGAAAATTGATGAGAAGATCACCAAGAAATGTAAGTCTTCCAGACTCGATAATATATCTTCCTAGACACAGACTTACGAGCCTGTAACATAGTATTAATTACGGAGTCAGAGAAACCTCTATGACTAAGAATCAAGCGTTCAATCTCCATACCTTCAAATTTAATGATTTGAGATCCTGATGGAAAAATGGGCCTTGAGATAGAAGGTCTGGCCTTAACGGAAGTGTCCAAGGTTGGCAAATTGCCATCCGAATGAGATCCGCATACCAAAACCTGTGAGGCCATGCTGGAGCCACAAGCAATACAAACAAACGTTCCATTAGAATTTTGGAAATCACTTTTGGAAGAAGAACTAGAGGCGGAAAGATATAAGCAGGTTGATAATTCCAAGGAAGCGACAACGTGTCCACTGCTTCCGCCTGAGGATCCCTGGATCTGGACAGATACCTGGGAAGTTTCTTGTTTAGATGAGAGGCCATCAGATCTATTTCTGGAAGTCCCCAGATTTGAACAATCTGAAGAAATACCTCTGGGTGAAGAGACCATTCGCCCGGATGCAACGTCTGGCGACTGAAAAAAATGTTGATTGGTAATTTCGCCTCCTGAAATTGCCAAACCCCCTGCGCTGTCAGAGATCCCCATACAGCTCCCCAACCTGAAAGACTCGCATCTGTTGAGATCACAGTCCAGGTTGGACGAACAAAAGAGGCCCCTTGAATTAGACGATGGTGATTCAACCACCAAGTTAGAGAAGATCGAACATTGGGATTTAAGGATATTAATTGTGATATTTTTGTATAATCCCTGCACCACTGGTTCAGCATACAAAGCTGGAGAGGTCTCATGTGAAAACGAGCAAAAGGGATCGCGTCCGATGCAGCAGTCATGAGACCTAGAATTTCCATGCACAAAGCTACCCCGAAGGGAACGATTGAGACTGAAGGTTTTCGACAAGCTGAAACCAACTTCAGACGTCTCTTTTCTGTTAGAGACAAAGTCATGGACACTGAATCTATTTGAAAACCTAAAAAGGTTACCTTTGTCTGAGGAATCAAGGAACTCTTTGGTAAATTGATCCTCCAACCATGTCTTTGAAGAAACAACACAAGTGGATTCGTATGAGATTCTGCAGAATGTAATGACTGAGCAAGTACCAAGATATCGTCCAAATAAGGAAATACCGCAATACCCTGTTCTCTGATTACAGAGAGATGTCAGTATATTTATGAAAATCTTAGCAGTATTCTCCAAACAATGTGTGAGTATATGGCAGGGAATATATTTAACAATCTTCCTTTAGACTGAACCCACAATCAATATACTTCTACTAAGACAACAAATAAAATTTAATATAAATACCTGAACTCTTTTATTTAGTTAATATCCATGAACATTTTTGAAATATATTTGCAATAAAAGGAATATGAAATAATATTATATGCGCTTGAAAACTATTTAAATATGCTATGCAAAGTTCATACACGCTTATCTTTAAAACCAACCTTATTTATAAATAGCCTTTAACATCCAAGCAATTACAATTCTAAACTGTGCTCTTAAACAATATGATAATATATATATTCTGCTATTTAACTGCAATTTATCCTAATACAATATTAATTTACAGTATCAGAACTTGCACAGATGAGTTACTTAGCCAATCAGACATAGATTTAAACAATATATATAGGCTGTGAAATGCTAGTAAAATGCAGACTGTTCTCTAAATCTATTAAATACAAATTGACTATGCTCTCACCAGTTCCCTTTTTGTTTCAAGTTTTGAAAACAATATACTTCACCAATTTTGAACCAATTCGTAGCGGTCTTTAGGTCATCTCATTCGAAGAAAGGTTTTTGCATAAATCAAGGTTAAGTTTTGAGCTCCTTGCTTAGTGAAATTTTCCCAGGTATATCGCAGCCAAAATCAGATCACTAGTTTCAGCAAGTTGCAGACAACTGTGTTATATTTTAATTAAACCAAATGATCTATTGTTCTCATTTTAGCCAGGAATGTCTCCTTCAAAGTAATCTCTATGAGTCTCCTGTGCAATTGAAGAAATGAGGGAGAACTAAACCTGTCTGAAGTCAGTTCTTCTGAATGCAATGAGTTATTTTCTACTGATCAGTGAAATATCTGATCAAAGATACAGATTTATTAATCTAGAAATATATGATTAAAATATATATTTATTAACCTCACATATACCTTGACAGAGAAGGGCACCGAGAACCTTTGAAAAGATCCTTGGAGCTGTTGCTAGGCCAAACGGAAGGGCAACAAACTGGTAATGCTTGTCTAGAAAATAGAATCTCAGGAACTGATAGTGATCTGGATGAATTGGAATATGAAGATATGCATCCTGTAAGTCTATTGTAGACATATAATGCCCTTGCTGAACAAAAGGCAGAATAGTCCTTATAGTCACCATTTTGAATGTTGGTATCCTTACATAACGATTCAATATTTTTAGATCCAGAATTGGTCTGAAGGAATTCTCCTTCTTTGGTACAATGAATAGATTTAAGTAAAACCCCAGACCCCGTTCCAGAACTGGAACTGGCACAATTACCCCAGCCAACTCTAGGTCTGAAACACATTTCAGAAACGCCTGAGCCTTCACTGGGTTTACTGGAATGCGTGAGAGAAAAAATCTTCTCACAGGCGGCCTTACCTTGAAACCTATTCTGTACCCTTGTGAAACAATGTTCTGAATCCAAAGACTGTGAATCGAATTGATCCAAATATCTTTGAAAAATCGTAACCTGCCCCCTTAACAGCTGTGCTGGAATGAGGGCCGCACCATCATGCAGATTTGGGAGCTGGTTTTAACTTCTAAAAGGCTTGGATTTATTCCAGACTGGAGAAGGTTTCCAAGCGGAAACCGTTCCTTTAGGGGAAGGGTCAGGCTTCTGTTCCTTAATCTGACGAAAGGAACGAAAACGATTAGCAGCCCTATATTTACCTTTAGATTTTTTTGTCCTGAGGCAAAAAGGTTCCTTTCCCCCCAGTAAAAGTTGAAATTATAGAATCCAACTGTGAACCAAATAATTTATTACCTTGGAAAGAAAGAGAAAGCAATGTTGACTTAGAAGTCATATCTGCATTCAAAGATTTAAGCCATAAAGCTCTTCTAGCTAAAATAGCTAAAGACATATACCTGACATCAATTCTAATGATATCAAAAATGGCATCACAAACAAAGTTATTAGCATGTTGATGAAGTTTAACAATGCTATAAGCATTATGGTCTGACACTTGTTGCGCTAAAGCCTCCAACCAGAAAGTGGAAGCTGCAGCAACATCAGCCAAAGAAATAGCAGGTCTAAGAAGATTACCTGAACATAAATAAGCTCTCCTTAGAAAGGATTCAAGCTTCCTATCTAAAGGATCCTTAAAGGAAGTACTATCCGCCGTAGGAATAGTAGTACGTTTAGCAAGAGTAGAGATAGCCCCATCAACTTTAGGGATTTTGTCCCAAAACTCTAATCTATCAGATGGCACAGGGTACAATTTCTTAAACCTTGGAGAAGGAGTAAATGAAGTACCCAGACTATTCCATTCCCTAGAAATTACTTCTGAAATAGCATCAGGAACTGGAAAAACTTCTGGAATAACTACATGAGGTTTAAAAACCGAATTTAAACGCTTAGTAGATTTAGTATCAAGAGGACTAGACTCCTCCATATCTAATGCAATCAACACTTCTTTAAGTAAAGAACGAATAAACTCCATCTTAAATAAATATGAAGATTTATCAGTGTCAATATCTGAGGCAGAATCTTCTGAACCAGATAGATCCTCATCAGAAACAGATAAGTCAGAATGATGGCGGTCACTTAAAAATTCATCTGAAATATGAGAAGTTTTAAAAGACCTTTTACGTTTACTGGAAGGAGGAATAACAGACAGAGCCTTCCTAATAGAATTAGAAACAAATTCTTTTACATTAACAGGGACATCCTGAACATTAGATGTTGAAGGAAAAACAACAGGTAAAGGATTATTACTAATGCGTTAGAAAGTTTATCATGACAACTAACACAAACTACAGCCGGAGGAACAGTTACCTAAAGTTTACAACAAATGCACTTAACTTTAGCAGAACCAACATCAGGCAGCGTCTTTCCAGAAGTAGATTCTGATCCAGGGTCAGGTTGTGACATCTTGTAATATGTAATAGAAAAAACAACATATAAAGCAAAATTATCAAATTCCTTAAAGGGCCACTGTAAGTAAATATTTTATATGCCTGTTACTAACTAACTACCCCAAATACGTTTTTTATCAATAGCATTTCATTAACATATCTCTACCGTATATCAGAAATCTTGTCTGCAAATTTAATTGTTTTCCAAACCCACTCTGTGGGTATCCTTTGCTCTGTACCAATCAATTTACAATACCTAGGTTTCAAAATGGCGCTTTAAACACAAAGTTATTGGTTTAAGTATTTTGAACATGCAGTGCTGAAAATAGTGGGCAGGATAATGTGACATCATCGGCAAATAAAAGATATAACTTTTAGAATGTTATGAAACTTTGTTTTGGAGAAAATATAGGTCTTTAATATGTTAGTTGTTTAGCTTAAACATTATAACAGAAAGTAATCCTTTAAATTACAGTTTCAGGAATGGGAAAAAATGCAACATAAACAAGCCTCTAGCAACCAGAAGCAACGAAAAAGTGAGACTTAAATAATGTGAAAAAAAGTGGAAACAAGTATGACGCCCACATTTTTTGGTGCCAAGTATGACGCCCACATTATTGGCGCCAAGTACAACGCCCATATTTTTTGACACCAAGAATGACGCCACATCCTCTGGCACCGAAACGACGCCCACATTTTTTGGCGCAAAAAAACGTCTAACACACACGTCAAAAAATTATGCAACCACGAACAAACTTCCGACGTCAACTATGGCGCCGGAAATGACAAAATTTTGCGCCAAAAAAGTTCGCGCCAAGAATGACGCAATAAATTGAAGCATTTCCTGACCCCGTGAGCCTAACAGCCTGCAGGGAAATATGCATTATCCCAAATAATGAAACTGACATTCTGAATGAAGGAATACTGATTATCCTGAATCATGGCAAATATAAGTTTAAACACATATATTTAGAACTTTACATATAAAGTGCCCAACCATAGCTTAGAGTGTCATAAATAAAATAAGACTTACTTAACCTAAGACACTCATCCACATATAGTAGATAGCCAAACCAGTACTGAAACGAGAATCAGTAGAGGTAATGGTATATAAGAGTATATCGTCAATCTGAAAAGGGAGGTAGGAGAAGAAATCTCTACGACCGATAACAGAGAACCTATGAAATAGATCCCCTAGAGGAAGACCATTGTATTCAAATAGGCAATACTTTCTTCACATCCCTCTGACATTCACTGCACTCTGAGAGGAAAACTGGACTTCAGCCTGCTGCAAAGCGCATATCAACGTAGAATCTAGCACAAACTTACTTCACCACCTCCATGTGAGGCAAAGTTTGTAAAACTGAATTGTGGGTGTGGTGAGGGGTGTATTTATAGGCATTTTGAGGTTTGGGAAACTTTGCCCCTCCTGGTAGGAATGTATATCCCATACGTCACTAGCTCATGGACTCTTGCTAATTACATGAAAGAAATAATAAATTAAAGAATGATAAATGAAGGTTCAGTGACTTAATCCATAAATCACATGTGGAAACTTTAATTTTCGGTAATATAGTATATAGTTTCTAAGGAGAGAAGGGACAAACATTTCACCTATTGCAATACTAGGGTAAGGTATTCTTAAAGGGACATGAAACCCCAAAAAAATATTTTATGATTCAGGTAGAGAATACAATTTTAAACAACTTTCTAATTTACTTCTATTACCTAATCTGTTTCATTTTCTTAGTATCATTTGTTGAAGGAGCAGCAATGCACTAATGTTTTCTAACTGAAAACATGGGTGAGCCAATCACAATCAATATATATATTCAGCCACCAATCAACAGCTAGAAACTAGGTTCACTGCTGCCCCTGAGCTTGCCTAGATAAACTTTTCAGCAAAGGATAACAAGAGAAGGAAGCAAATTAAATAATAGAAGTAAATTGGAAAGTTGTTTAAAATTGTATTCTCTATCTGACTCATGAAAGAAAACTTTTGGGTTTCATGTCCCTTTAAGTCTGTAAAAGGATATCTATTCTCATAAGTTCCAAAAACATAAACTTTAACTATATAATAGGCAATGATTATACAGATATCATATCTGAATCTTGTCAATATAGGTAAACACAGATATTGAAACTCAACACAAACCTAAATCTCTGATTAAGCATATGCTAAATATTTCACAGGGAAGATGGAACATTGAAAGTGACAATGTTTCTATATGATCGTGAATGGTAGTGTTACATAGTGTTGTTATGAACTATGGATATACATAATTTAAACAAGATATAGTTAAAATATGTCAACCGTATCAGTAATTTTATCCTACAAAGAGACTCATATCCCATTCCCTATTTATTCCACCTGGAGTGATGGTCCTCATTTTATAAATCCAAAACATCTCCTGTTTCAGTAATAATTTGTTCCTATCCCCTCCCCTTATTGGCCTTCTTACTATGTCAATGACTTTTACTCTCATATTGAACCTGTTTCTCATTTGCATTGTGAAGTGGTGTCTTGCAATTGCTGAGTCCTTATTGAAGTTCTTAGTGTCATTGATGTGTTCCCTCATTTGTGACCTTAGCGGTCTTGTAGTTTTGTCCAGTGTACTGCATTTTACAAATATTGCACTCCAAAAGATATACAACATACTTCTACAGTTTGCAGAAAACTTAATTTCAAACTGTTCTTGTGTGATAAAGCTAGTAAAAGTGGTCCCTTGGCTAATGATGTCACAAGTTAAACATGGACCTGTCCCATATCTAAATGTACCTTTTCTATGTAGCCAAGTCTCCCTTTCATGTTTCTTATAACAAACCAGACTAGGTGATAGTTTGTTCGACAAAGTGGGTGCCTTTCTGGGGACAAATTTGCATTTTTCAGCAACTTCACTGAGAGCCTCATCTTTTCTCAACATATACAAGTTCCTTTTTAAAATGCCACACACCTGATGAAATTGGTCAGAATATTCTGTTGAAAAGACAACAACTGAATCATTAAATTCATTATTCCTTCTCATGGTCTTAGATACCAGACTCTGCTGAGTTTGACTATTTGCTTGCATAAGACTGTTAAGTAATTTTTCTCCATAGCCTCTTTCACCCAATCTTTCTTTTAATGCTAGTGCCTGTTTCTCAAAGTGTTCGTCTGAATTGGTATTTCTCCTCAGACGCAAGAATTGTCCCCTAGGGATTGATCTTTTTAAATGTGGAGGATGACAAGGGCTAGCGTGGAGTATGGTGTTACCGGTGTACGAAAAGTGTCTTATTATATTGCCAGTGTCAACATCACCTCTTAGTGTGAGGTCAAGAAAATTGATTGCGTCATGTTTACATTCCCCAACAAACTTCAAATTAAGACTATTATCATTCAAATATCCCACGAATGTGTCAAAATTAGTAGATTTGTCCACTATAAAGATCAAATCATCAATATATCTCATGTACATGATGATGGACTCTACATATGGGTTTTCGCCGCTGTATATCATATAATTCTCCCACCAACCTACATATAGGTTGGCGAACGATGGGGCAAACTTGGCACCCATTGCGTTACCACAAACCTTAAGGTAGAATTCATTATCAAACATGCAGAAGTTGTGTTGTAGCAAAAATTCAACTATTTCACAGAGCAATAATTTTGTCTCCTCAGAAAAGCTAGTGTCCAAATCAAAAAAGTATTTTATAGCTTTAATACCCATTGAGTGAGGTATACAGGAGTATAGAGATGCTACATCAGCCACTATTCAACGATACCCTCTCTTCCATGTTACATATTGTAAAATTTTGATTAAGTGAGTGGAATCTCTCAAATAACTGCTTAGTTTCATCACTAAAAGGTTGTAAAATGGAATCAATCCAATCTGACAGAGGTTCAAAAAGTGAGCCTATGCCCGAAATGATTGGACATCCAGGTGGAGAAATAAAACTTTTATGTACTTTTGGCAAGTGATGGAAGATGGGTATCGTTGGATAATTTGGAACCAAAATACTGATCTCTTTCTTTGTCAGTATCCCCAGTGCTGTGGCCTGATCTAACAGTCTAAGGAATTTCCTTTTGAAATCACATGTTGGATTTCTGGACAACTTTCTGTATGTGTTAACATCATTCAATTGTCTTTTAGCCTCTGATATTAATCCTTTTTGTTTAATATGACATTACCCCCTTTGTCACTGGATCTGATTGTGATATTATCGTTTTGCTGTAATAACTTAAAAGTTTCCTTCTCATCTTTAGTCAAATTAGGTTTAATATGTGTGGATTTTGACACCGCTTCTAGATCTAGGATCTCTTTTTCAACCTGTTTTTGAAAATTATTTAAAGTTCTACCCCTAAAATGGACAGGATAAAAATCCAAAGATTTTTTCATAGGCATTACAAGAACAGTTTGAAATTAAGTTTTAAGCAAACTGTAGAAGTGAGTATGTTGTATATCTTATGGAGTGCAATATTTGTAAAATGCAGTACACTGGACAAAACTACAAGACAGTTAAGGTCACGAATGAGGGAACACATCAATGACACTAAGAACTTCAATAAGGACTCAGCAATTGCCAGACACCACTTCACAATGCACATGACCAACAGGTTCAATATGAGAGTAAAAGTCATTGAAATAGTAAGAAGGCCAATAAGGGGAGGGAATAGGAACAAATTATTACTGAAACAGGAGATGTTTTGGATTTATAAACTGAGGACCATCACTCCAGGTGGAATAAATAGGGAATGGGATATGAGTCTATTTGTAGGATAAAGTTACTGATACAGTTGACAAATTTTAACTATATCTTGTTTAAATTATGTATATCCATAGTTCATAACAACACTATATAACACTACCATTCACGATCATATAGCAGCATTGTCATATTCAACGTCCCATCTTCCCTGTGAAATATTTAGCATATGCTTAATCAGAGATTAAGGTTTGTGTTGAGTTTCAATATCTGTGTTTACCTATATTGACAAGATTCAGATATGATATCTGTATAATCATTGTCTATTATATAGTTAAAGTTTATGTTTTTGGAACTTATGAGAATAGATATCAAACTTATACTTTTACAGACTTAAGAATACCTTACCCTAGTATTGCAATAGGTGAAATGTTTGTCCCTTCTCTCCTTAGAAACCAGATACTATATTACCAAAAATTAAAGTGTCTACATGTGACTTATGGGTTAAGTCACTAAACCTTCATTTATCATTCTTTCATTTATTATTTTTTCTGCATGCAAAAAATGTAAATACTTTCAATTGGTATTAATTATTAGATTTAAATCTAAATTTGTGATTTAGCTTGTGTTTTTATACATACTGTATGTTCAGGGCTATTTTAGCACTACAGTTCACAGTTCCGGTGCAAGGAAAGGCAGGGAGAGATATTGATAGTTAAAATAATATATATTTATTTATACTTGCATTAAAAATGTTAACAAGGCACAGCAAACAGACAGACAGACAGACAGACAGGTAACTATACAGTTGGTCGGTCCATACTATTTATGTAGCTCTTTAAGGTTTAAAGAGGCTGGTAGTGTATATTTGCTACAATAATATCTATGAGTATAGGTTGGTCTTGGCCTGCAGAATAATTTAATTTAACACTATATGTCACTGTGATGTTCGTTCAGATGAGATAACTATATAATGAAATAAGATACAGATGAATGTATATTTTTTGGTATCCTGATGGTATATTAGTAACACTTATTTCTGTTCTTCAACAAATGTCCCCCTAATGAACAATTCTTTTGAATTTTAAATTCTGTGTCCTCACTCGATATCCCCCGGATTAGAGCACATTAGACAACAAACGCACTTGCTTACTTAACATTATGTTGCATTTGACTTTGTATACTTTTGATGGCTACATTGTTGCGATTGGTGTCGTGTTCTATCTGGGTCTTATTTAGAGTGTGTAACTTTTGAGATCGTATTCTGCAATGTTTCCAAATTAATATAGGATTTTAAAAGTATATTTGTTTTTAGTTTTAGGAAATGTCTTTTGTGATATTTTCAGTATGTTATCTGTAAAAGTAAGTAGATTAACTCAGGTGTTTATTTACACATTGTGTATTTCCAGTTGGAGTAACCAAAGGGTTAATCTTTGCAATGAATTTACTTACTATGATTGGTTGAGGTTCAGACCCCTACCTGATTAAACAGCTGCTGGTAACACTGAATTTTGTGCTCTGATGAACTGCCAGTGAGGCAAGAAACGCGTCAGCAGAAGTCTGTTTGCTGTGCCTTGTTAACATTTTTAATGCAAGTATAAATAAATATATATTATTTTAACTATCGATATCTCTCCCTGCCTTTCCTTGCACCGGAACTGTGAACTGTTTGCTTGCTTGAAAATTTGATTTGAATTTCACGGGTTCTGGAGAGCCCCAGCAGCGCCGGAGCTTGGAGCAGTCTCACACCTTACACTAAGCAGGTGTGTTACAGAGGCGGCACACGCTGAAGTCCACTACACACTGAGAAATTGCTTTGCAGATTACACGCTATTGTCAAGAATTTGGATTGCATGCACTGGTGTCTATACTTTTACGGTGGGCTTCAGAGGAGTGTGGTGAGTCCTTTGTCTTTTCATAATTGGATGCTACACGTGACTTTATGCTTAATTGGTGTTATCCGCAACTGTGGGGTTCCTGTTTGGAATTGTTTACACCAATATACTACTAACCGTACTATTATTTACGGATACTGATAACAAATGAATTCTCCATAAATTCTTGTTGATGTTTCCTATTTTAGCACTACTCTGTGATGTTTGAAGAGCAAATTTTGTTTACATGCAGATTATCCTGTCATAACTTGTGTGCAGACAAACTACGTCCAAATACATGTAATATATTTAACACATCAAATTTTTTAATACATTTGAATACATTTTAGCATATTTTGTAATTAATTTTGATACATCTCACCATTCTGTGTATCTCATGCCACATTATCATTACACATCATATATTATCTTCCCATTTTTGATAGACTACACTTGCTATACATGATAGGTACATCAAGCAATACCAATATACATTTCTTTCATGTAATTAGCAAGAGTCCATGAGCTAGTGACGTATGGGATATACATTCCTACCAGGAGGGGCAAAGTTTCCCAAACCTTTAAATGCCTATAAATACACCCCTCACCACACCCACAAATCAGTTTTACAAACTTTGCCTCCTATGGAGGTGGTGAAGTAAGTTTGTGCTAGATTCTACGTTGATATGCGCTCCGCAGCAGGTTGGAGCCCGGTTTTCCTCTCAGCGTGCAGTGAAATGTCAGAGGGATGTGAGGAGAGTATTGCCTATTTGAATGCAATGATCTCCTTCTACGGGGTCTATTTCATAGGTTCTCTGTTATCGGTCGTAGAGATTCATCTCTTACCTCCCTTTTCAGATCGACGATATACTCTTATATATATACCATTACCTCTGCTGATTTTCGTTTCAGTACTGGTTTGGCTTTCTACAACATGTAGATGAGTGTCCTGGGGTAAGTAAGCTTATTTTCTGTGACACTCTAAGCTATGGTTAGGCACTTTTTTATAAAGTTCTAAATATATGTGTTCAAACATTTATTTGCCTTGACTCAGGATGTTCAACATTCCTTATTTTCAGACAGTCAGTTTCATACTTGGGATAATGCATTTGAATCAATCATTTTTTCTTACCTTAAATTTTTTTTGACTTTTTCCCTGTGGGCTGTTAGGCTCACGGGGGCTGAAAATGCTTCATTTTATTGCGTCATTCTTGGCGCGGACTTTTTTGGCGCAAATTTTTTTTCTGTTTCCGGCGTCATACGTGTCGCCGGAAGTTGCGTAATTTTTTGACGTTTTTTGCGTCAAAAGTGTCGGCGTTCCGGATGTGGCGTCTTTTTTGGCGCCAAAAGCATTTAGGCGCCAAATAATGTGGGCGTCTTATTTGGCGCTAAAAAATATGGGCGTCATTTTTGTCTCCACATTATTTAAGTCTCATTATTTATTGCTTCTGGTTGCTAGAAGCTTGTTCACTGGCATTTTTTTCCCATTCCTGAAACTGTCATTTAAGGAATTTGATCAATTTTGCTTTATATGTTGTTTTTTCTATTACATATTGCAAGATGTTCCACGTTGCAACTGAGTCAGAAGATACTTCAGGAAAATCGCTGCCCGGTGCTGGAGCTACCAAGCTAAGTGTATCTGCTATAAACTTTTGGTATCTGTTTCTCCAGCTGTTGTTTGTATTGCATGTCATGACAAACTTATTAATGCAGATAAAATTTCCTTTAGTACGGTTACATTACCTGTTGCTGTTCCGTCAACATCTAATTTTCAGAGTGTTCCTGATAACATAAGAGATTTTATTTTTAAATCCATTAAGAAGGCTATGTCTGTTATTTCTCCTTCTAGTATACATAAAAGTCTTTTAAAACTTCTCTTTTTTCAGATGAATTTTTAAATGAACATCATCATTCTGATACTGATAATGGTTCTTCTGGTTCAGAGGTTTCTGTCTCAGAGGTTGATGCTGATAAATCTTTGTATTTGTTCAAGATGGAATTTATTCGTTCTTTACTTAAAGAAGTATTAATTGCATTAGAAATAGAGGATTCTGGTCCTCTTGATACTAAATCTAAACGTTTCAATAAGGTTTTTAAATCTCCTGTAGTTATTCCAGAAGTGTTTTCTCTCCCTGATGCTATTTCTGAAGTAATTTCCAGGGAATGGAATAATTTGGGTAATTCATTTACTCCTTCTAAAACGTTTTAAGCAATTATATCCTGTGCCATCTGACAGATTAGAGTTTTTTGGGACAAAATCCCTAAGGTTAATGGGGCTGTCTCTACTCCTGCTAAACGTACTACTATTCCTACGGCAGATAGTACTTCATTTAAGGATCCTTTAGATAGGAAAATTGAATCCTTTCTAAGAAAAGCTTACTTATGTTCAGGTAATCTTCTTAGACCTGCTATATTTTTAGCGGATGTTGCTGCAGCTTCAACTTTTTGGTTAGAAGCTTTAGCGCAACAAGTAACAGATCATAATTTTATAGCATTATTATTATTCTATAACATGCTAATAATTTTATTTGTGATACCATCTTTTGATATCATTAGAGTTGATGTCAGGTATATGTCTCTAGCTATTTTAGCTAGAAAAGCTTTATGGCTTAAAACTTGGAATGCTGATATGTCTTCTAAGTCAACTTTGCTTTCCCTTTCTTTCCAGGGTAATAAATTATTCGGTTCTCAGTTGGATTCTATTATCTCAACTGTTACTGGAGGGAAGGGAACTTTTTTACCAAAGGATAAAAAATCTAAGGTAAATTTAGGTCTAATAATTGTTTTCGTTCCTTTCCTCACAACAAGGAACAAAAGCCTGATCCTTCATCCTCAGGAGCGGTATCAGTTTGGAAACCATTTCCAGTTTGGAATATATCCAAGCCTTATAGAAACCTAAAGCCAGCTCCTAAGTACCCATGAAGGTGCGGCCCTCATTCCAGCTCAGCTGGTATGGGGCAGATTACGTTTTCTTCAAAGAAATTTGGATCATTTCCGTTCACAATCTCTGGTTTCAGAACATTGTTTCAGAAAGGTACAGAATTGGCTTCAAGTTAAGGCCTCCTACAAAGAGATTTTTTTCTTTCCCGTGTCCCAGTAAACACAGCAAAGGCTCAGCATTTCTGAAATGTGTTTTCAGATCTAGAGTTGGCTGGAGTAATTATGCCAGTTCCAGTTCTGGAACAGTGGCTGGGGTTTTATTCTCTCTCTTCATTGTACCAAAGAAGGTCAATTCCTTCAGACCAGTTCCGGATCTATCAATATTGAATCGTTATGTAAGGATACCAACATTCAAGATGGTAACTGTAGGACTATCCTGCCTTTTGTTTAGCAAGGGCATTATATGTCTACAATAGATTTACAGGATGCATATCTGCATATTCCGATTCATCCAGATCACTTTTAGTTTCTGAGATTCTCTTTTTAGACAAGCATTACCAGTTTTGTGGCTCTACCGTTTGGCCTAGCATCAGCTCCAAGAATTTTTTCAAAGGTTCTCGGTGCCCTTCTGTCTGTAATCAGAGAACAGGGTTTTTGTCAAAACCTTCAGTCACAATCATTCCCTTTGGTAGCCTTATGCATGGAAATTTTAGGTCTTAGGACTGCCGCATCGGATGCGATCTCCTTTGCTCGTTTTCACATGCGACCTCTTCAGCTCTGTATGCTGAACCAATGGTGCAGGGATTACACAAAGATATCTCAATTAATATCTTTAAACCGATTATACGACACTCTCTGACGTGGTGGACAGATCACCATCGTTTAGTTCAGGGGGCTTCTTTGTTCTTCCGACCTGGACTATAATCTCAACAGATGCAAGTCTTACAGGTTGGGGAGCTGTGTGGGGGTCTCTGACGGCACAAGGGGTTTGGGAATCTCAGGAGGTGAGATTACCGATCAATATTTTGGAACTCCGTGCAATTTTCAGAGCTCTTCAGTCTTGGCCTCTTCTGAAGAGAGAGTTGTTCATTTGTTTTCAGATAGACAATGTCACAACTGTGGCATACATCAATCATCAAGGAGGGACTCACAGTCCTCTGGCTATGAAAGAAGTATCTTGAATTTTGGTTTGGGCGGAATCCAGCTCCTGTCTAATCTCTGCGGTTCATATCCCAGGTATAGACAATTGGGAAGCGGATTATCTCAGTCGCCAAACGTTGCATCCGGGCGAATGGTCTCTTCACACAGAGGTATTTCTTCAGATTGTTCAAATGTGGGAACTCCCAGAAATAGATCTGATGGCTTCTCATCTAAACAAGAAACTTCCCTGGTATCTGTCCAGATCCCGGGATCCTCGGGCGGAGGCAGTGGATGCATTATCACTTCCTTGGAAGTATCATCCTGCCTATATTTTTCCGCCTCTAGTTCTTCTTCCAAGAGTATTCTCCAAGATTCTAAAGGAATGCTCGTTTGTCCTGCTGGTAGCTCCAGCATGGCCTCACAGGTTTTGGTATGCGGATCTTGTCCGGATGGCCTCTTGCCAGCTGTGGACTCTTCCGTTAAGACCAGACTTTCTGTCGCAAGGTCCTTTCTTCCATCAGGATCTCAAATCCTTAAATTTTAAGGTATGGAGTTTGAACGTTTGATTCTTGGTCAAAGAGGTTTCTCTAACTCTGTGATTGATACTATGTGACAGGCTCGTAAATCTGTATCTAGAGAGATATATTATAGAGTCTGGAAGACATATTTCTTAGTGTCTTTCTCATCATTTTTTCTTGGCATTCTTTTTGAATAACGAGAATTTTACAGTTTTTTTCAGGATGGTTTAGATAAAGGTTTGTCCGCAAGTTCCTTGAATGGACAAATCTCTGCTCTTTCTGTTCTTTTTCACAGAAAGATTGCTAATCTTCCCGATATTCATTGTTTTGTACAAGCTTTGGTTCGTATAAAACCTGTCATTCAGTCAATTTCTCCTCCTTGGAGTTTGAATTTGGTTCTGGGGGCTCTTCAAGCTCCTCCTTTTGAACCCATGTATTCTTTGGTCATTAAATTACTTTCTTGGAAAGTTTTGTTTCTTTTGGCCATCTCTTCTGCCAGAAGAGTCTCTGAATTATCTGCTCTTTCTTGTGAGTCTCCTTTTCTGATTTTTCATCAGGATAAGGCGGTGCTGCAAACTTCTTTTGAATTTTTTACCTAAGGTTGTGAATTCTAACAACATTAGTAGAGAAATTGTGGTTCCTTCATTATGTCCTAATCCTATGAATTCTAAGGAGAAATCATTGCATTCTTTGGATGCTGTTAGAGCTTTGTATTATTATGTTGAAACTACTAAGTCTTTCCGAAAGACTTTTAGTCTATTTGTCATCTTTTCCGGTTCTAGAAAAGGCCAGAAAGCTTCTGCCATTTCTTTGGCATCTTGGTTGAAATCTTTATTTCATCATGCCTATGTCGAGTCGGGTAAAACTACGCCTCGAAGGATTACAGCTCATTCTACTAGGTCAGTTTCTACTTCCTGGGCGTTTAGGAATGAAGCTTCGGTTGATCAGATTTGCAAAGCAGCAACTTGGTCCTCTTTGCATACTTTTACTAAATTCTACCATTTTTGATGTGTTTTCTTCTTCTGAAGAAGTTTTTGGTAGAAAAGTACTTCAGGCAGTGGTTCAGTTTGAATCTTCTGCTCATGTTTCCATTAAACTTTATTTTGGGTGTGGATTATTTTCAGCAGGAATTGGCTGTCTTTATTTTATCCCTCCATCTCTAGTGACTCTTGCGTGGAAAGATCCACATCTTGGGTAGTCATTATCCCATACGTCACTAGCTCATGGACTCTTGCTAATTACATGAAAGAAAACATAATTTATGTAAGAACTTACCTGATAAATTCATTTCTTTCATATTAGCAAGAGTCCATGAGGCCCAACCTTTTTTGTGGTGGTTATGATTTTTTTGTATAAAGCACAATTATTCCAATTCCTTATTTTTTATGCTTTCGCACTTTTTTCTTATCACCCCACTTCTTGGCTATTCGTTAAACTGATTTGTGGGTGTGGTGAGGGGTGTATTTATAGGCATTTTAAGGTTTGGGAAACTTTGCCCCTCCTGGTAGGAATGTATATCCCATACGTCACTAGCTCATGGACTCTTGCTAATATGAAAGAAATGAATTTATCAGGTAAGTTCTTACATAAATTATGTTTTTATGTTAATAAAAGTTTGCTTGTGGTTTTTTTTCACTATGATATTACACTACAAAATATTTGTATCAGGAAGTGTATTTTCATATTGCAAGCCTTTTTCCTGATTCCATATATGTCACATTATCATGTTTAATTAAGCATGTTTTTATAGTGTGTGTGTGTATCAGGTATTTGATTGGTCACTTTGCCTTTAAGAAGGGGGTGTCAAGTTGCAATACCTATCCCTATGATTAAGTGCCCATTTGCAACATGAAACGCATAAGGGTTTCTTACCTGTTCTATGCCTCTGTTTTTAACTTTTTTTTCAATAAACAGTGCTGCTCCTTCCTTGTTCTCTGGTATTATTTGCGGCTTTCGCTTAGCCGCGTCTTGCTAGCACCTCACGGGTCTGTGTCTGTGACTCCTCCCTCAGCTTTGGCAGCAGTCAGCTTTCCCTCATCACGCAGGGATCTGCAGCGGCCTGGTTTGTCCTTTCTGCTACGAGTACCACACCCTTTACTCTATGCTCATACCCTACATTATGATAAATGGGCTATACCTAGGAACAGAGAGCTCAGAGATTTAAATGTCAAGTCAGAAACATTTTCATTGCTGAGCACTGTAATTAGAGAGAGCAATTAATTGAAAAGTAAAAGGATCCAAATGCACGTCTTAAATATTACAGTACAATATCCCTTTAAGACCTGACATACTGGCAAAGCAGAAGAAAATGAGTGCGCCCCCTGCAAAGCATCAGAATATTACATTAATAATTCTGTACAGAAAGAACCTGTACAAATGCAGTAGATGTGTGAAGCAACAACTATGTGTTACATGGAAAAAGAAACCACAAAAATGGCATTGGTTACATAGACTGAATATGCCCCAGAGTAAGGAACACCTTGAAGGCATTGTAAAAATGTTACTCTAGCAATCTGGACCACAGATGAACTAGAGGGTAAAGTAAAACACATGGAGTAGGAGATTCAGGAACAGTGCATGATATCTTGTTTGTTCCTCTATGGAAAAGTGTCCGTTGGTAATCATTAAATACCTGAGTGAAAAAGCCCCTAGTGACCACAGTTCACCAATCCCATGAGACATAAATCCAGGAATACGCGTCTTGCGAAGCCTGTATGTGGGGGCCTAATAGGTTGCTGCAGAAAACAGTTTGAAGAGTAGTCAGGAAAGTAGTGGGGAGGGGGGGGGGATCTGAGCTAGAGAATATACTACCATACTCCAAATAGAAACAGAAATTATGTGAAGCCAAAAATCTTTCCTTCATGATTCAGATAGAAAGTTCTTTAAAATGGCATACTCTGATTTAATACTTATCAATTTCTCTTGGTATCTTTTTGAAAAGGGACATAAGCTCAGGATCCTGCCCTTGTCTGAAGGACTCTATGGCAGCAGTTGTACAAGAATGTTATCCATTTGCACGAGCACTAAAGGGCAGCACTATTTCCTGCCATTCACTGCTCCAGATGCCTACCTAGGTATCTCTTCAGCACAGAATATCATCGGAATGAAACAAATTTGATAATAGAAGTAAATTGGAAACTCTTTAAGATGGTCTGCTCTGTCTGAATCACAAAAGAACATTTTTGGGTTTTATATCCCTTGAAAGCTGGCTGGAAGGAGATGGTGTATTTATAAATGAGAAGAGGAGGAGTGTGAATGACATCTGAGAGGTCTGCGTCTAATTTAAACTAGCATTAAGCTACAAACACCAGTGGTAACTCACGTTATAATAGTGGGAGAAAGAATAATTCATATATTTTCATTGCTTGTAGGAAACATAATCTAGAACATTTAAAACTGAATAAACACATAAGGGCCGATTTATCAAGCTCCATATAGAGCTTGATGCCTTTGTTTCCGCGCAAGCCTTCAGGCTCGCCAGAAACAGAAGTTATAAAGCGGCCGTCTAAAGACCACTGCTCCAAAACATGTCCGCCTGCTCTGAGGCAGTAGACAGAAATCAACTCGATCGACACCCCCTGCTAGTGGCCGATTTGCAGCGAATCTGCCGGGGGTGGGATTGCACCAGCAGTTCACAAGAACTGCTGGTGCAATGATAAATACCGACAGCGTATGCTGTTGTCATTTATCGATGTGCAGCGGACATGATGCGCTACATCGTATCATGTCCGCTCGCACTTACATAAATAGGCCCCTTAGACTGAATGAGTGAATGGGTCTAACTACACTGAAAGATTAGCTGAGTCTATTTGGGATGATAGAGCAAGAAAGACAGGATTAGGCAATGCACGAGATCTATTCATTTACACTTTTGTATGCTTAAAGGTATAGTAAAACATTTTCTTTCATGGTGCAGAAAGATAATGCAATTTTAAGTAACTTTCCAATTTACTCCCATTATCAAATTTTCTTCGTTCTCTTTGTATCTTTATTTGAAAAACCAGGCATGAAAGCTTTGAAGGCAGCTAATTTTTGCTTTAGTAGCCTGGATAGGGCTTACCGGCTACATTTAGCCATACAATCAGCAAGCGCAACCCAGGTTCTCAACCTAAAATGGGCCGGCTCCAAAGTTTTTATTTCTGATTTTTCTTAAAAAGATACAAAGAGAACGAAGAAAAATTAATAGGAGTAAATTAGAGAGTTGCTAAAAATTGCATGCTCTATCTGAATCATGAAAGAAAATATTTCTGTTTAGTGTGCCATATGTGTATGGGTAAGGAAATTGCATAAAAAGTGCCAAAGTTAAAGGTTTCCATATTTTTTTAACGGTTACAGTAACAGCACACTTGTATTTAACATGTTAAAGTCATGTAGTTTTAAAGGGACAGTGAAGTCAAAATTAAACATTCATGATTTAACTGCTTGTTCTATTGGTATCCTTTGTTGAACAGTAAATACAGGTAGGATAATAGGAGCTTAGGCGCGTGCACATGCCTTTAAAACGCTATAGCAGTAAAATTTGCTACTGTGTGTTCCATTGCTACAAACAATATTGCAAACACTGCTGCCATGTATAAATACACGTACACACTCCTGAGCTTGCCTAAAATTACTCTTTAACAAGAGGAGACCAAGAGAACTAAAATGTATCATAGAAGTAAATTAGAAAGTTGTTTAAAATGTAATGTTCTATCCAATCCATTTATGTTTAATATTGACTTTACTGTCCCTTTAAGTTGGTGGAAATATATAAAACTGATTGTCAAATGTTATATTTTAAAGTAGACATTGGCTATAATCACACACAGATCAAAAATCATCAGTACCCATCAGAATCAGTCACAGAGAACAGAAATAACTTAAATACATTGCTACATTGGGCAAAAGGTTTCCTGTTTGTCAAGATAGTTTTAACTAGTCATGTGCATCCAAAGGTTTCGAATGCCTCAGAATGCGGAAGAAGGGGCCGCTTGCGCCGTTCAGTTCTTTTAAGAGCCAGATTTCTACTTGTGAAAGTGCAACAGATTACGATCTGGATTTGCACAGATATTAGTCTGCAGCACTTTCACAAGCAGAAATCCGGCTCTGAAAAGACCCAAACGTCACAAGCGGCTACTGACTTCTGCATTCGGAGGCATCTGAAACCACTGGATGCACATTATTTAAGCACAGTATACCCTTCATCTTGGCATTATTGTATGAACACTCTTATAGAGATGACATATACACTGCTATGGTAGAGATTTCAAGCTAAAAATTAACAAACAAGAGTTACATTTCTCATTCCCATTGTTAACCAAGTATTGCAATACACACTTGTTTATTCAATATAAAAGATGAACATTAAACTCAAAATGTATTTTCTCATAAAATGTTAATTTATGCATAATTAAAATACTTTGCAACACACTTTCATTATTTAGTTTGCCTGCCATTCCTGTAATGTAACTCTAAAACTTTCCCCAGAGAGACTGCAGTGTATTTTGTGGAATGAAGAATTCTGACATTCCTACATGCTGCACAGTGATTGGTTGATAAGCACAGCAACAACAAAAGACATAAAATAAACAACATTCAAGAGACTTTTCAAGGGGTGTGATCTGTAAAACAATGCACATTTTACAAACAAAACGACAGTCTTCAATGCTTTAAAACATAAGTATTCCATGTACGGCTTTTGTAATTCTGTGACTTATTTCCAATGCATAAATATAAAATGACTAATGTTTTTTTAATGTTGCACAAGTGCAAGAGAAGAATTGTTGCAATACACGTTTTAGCAAAAACATTTTTAGTGATAGCTTTTACTGTGCACAAATAAGCAGAGCATATCTACATATGCTCTGGACACCCACATTTAAAATACAGCTCATACTCATTAACGATTCAGCACTAGCCACCCCCAGGTCTCTAAGTAGGTGTGGTGATTTAAACACAGATGCAAAGCACACCACAGCGCATAAAAATGTAAAGTATTGCAAAAATGCTTCTGTTCACTATTGTAATGCACTCATGTACAGTTCTAGTTTCATTATGTCCCTTTAAGACAAGCTGTTGCATTTGCAAAAGTCCCTTTAATGGCTTTCATTTCCAAAGTATTTTTTGGGGCTTCCTGCTTTTTCCCCCCGAACAAGCTACTAGACAAATAATATCTAGGTATCAGTCTAGCTATACAACAGCATATATTAATGGACAGTAAGTATATTACGATCAGGTAAATTTCCATTATTAAAATATTCCGATCAGCACATGATATTTTTTTTATTTTTTTTATTTGACAAGCAGTAATATCATGTTTGTCATTTTTGTACATTTAAAGTAGATACAATAATTAGGTTATCTGTAATTACAATATTTAGTTGTTTTTTTGTTTGTTTTACTTTAGGTCCTTTAAGATACATTTAAAAAAACACATCAACTGCAAACGTGATGAGGGAGGGAAAAACCTTATCCAACCAAAAAATTCCACATTCCAGAAATACTTCGCTCATCCATGTAGTACAGTTGCAGTAAATGTCATAATGGCGTGAGCTTGAAATATTTATAGGCATTTTCACTGGCGGTTATAATGTGGCACTGGTGATGTTGTAAACGGCACAGACTGCTGGGTGACCGGATATGGAAGCATAAGCCTGTTTCTTCCAAAAGTAACACACCAAACAGTGACAGCGTTGATGTCGTCCTGTACACACCCACGTGATGAGGGCATTATGCCACATAGCTGTATTCATCTGCTGAGGTTTGGCTTCTTTCTATGTACTGTTTGTCTATAAGTACTTCAATGCACTTTTTAATCATGCTGATACTTGGGTTAAATCTAGCTCTGGACTGGCTAATGACCTGAGAGAAAGGAGAGAGAACAAAATATATTATTATTACCATCAGTTATTCGTAGAGTGCCAACAGTTTCCGCAGTGGTAATATTAAATGAGCTGCTAATAAAAAACTATATATATTTTTATTTTTATGAATAATTTAACAATTGATAGAAGCAGAATTTAACGTAATCTGCAGAGAATTCAAGGCACAAATTCTATATATAAATGCACTAAATTGCAAACATTAACTAATACCATGCTCCAATATCGAGCATGAATAAGAGAACACAATTTTTTTTAATACTGCTTGAAGGAAACACAAATATCCCTTTGTGATACATATTTATGGTCTAAATGGGTTAGTAATTGTCTTCTGATAATAGGCTAGATTACGAGTGGAGCGCAAAGTTGTGATTTTGCGAGTTCGACATTAGCGTTCCACTCGTAATACCAGCACACACAAATGTGTGCTGGTATTAGAAATTAAGCGCAATTGCTCACGAGATCGCACTTCCAAAGGCTCCGATGGAAACCTCGTTCTGATGCAGATAGATATAGCACAGAACCTAGCAAAGCGAATGGGGTAAGTCACACAGCGAAGTTTAAATATATATATGTATATGAATATATACATATATTTATATGTGTATTTACACACATTAACATATCCAAAAAAATAAAAAAACAAAATTTATGCTTACCTGATAAATTCATTTCTCCTGTAGTGTGGTCAGTCCACGGGTCATCATTACTTCTGGGATATTATCTCCTCCCCTACAGGAAGTGCAAGAGGATTCACCCAGCAGAGCTGCTATATAGCTCCTCCCCTCTACGTCACCTCCAGTCATTCGACCAAAGGACCAACGAGAAAGGAGAAGCCCAAGGGTGTAGTGGTGACTGGAGTATAATCCAAAAATTTTTTTAGCCTGCCATAAAAAACAGGGCGGGCCGTGGACTGACCACACTACAGGAGAAATGAATTTATCAGGTAAGCATAAATTTTGTTTTCTCCTGTTAAGTGTGGTCAGTCCACGGGTCATCATTACTTCTGGGATACCAATACCAAAGCAAAAGTACACGGATGACGGGAGGGACAGGCAGGCTCTTTATACGGAGGGAACCACTGCCTGAAGAACCTTTCTCCCAAAAACAGCCTCCGAAGAAGCAAAAGTGTCAAATTTGTAAAATTTGGAAAAAGTATGAAGAGAAGACCAAGTTGCAGCCTTGCAAATCTGTTCAACAGAAGCCTCATTCTTAAAGGCCCAAGTGGAAGCCACAGCTCTAGTAGAATGAGCTGTAATTCTTTCAGGAGGCTGCTGTCCAGCAGTCTCATAGGCTAATCGTATTATGCTACGAAGCCAAAAAGAGAGAGAGGTAGCCGAAGCTTTTTGACCTCTCCTCTGGCCAGAATAAACGACAAACAGGGAAGACGTTTGACGAAACTCCTTAGTTGCCTGTAGATAAAATTTCAGGGCACGGACTATATCTAGATTGTGTAGCAGACGTTCCTTCTTCGAGGAAGGATTAGGACACAAAGATGGAACAACAATCTCTTGATTGATATTCCTGTTAGTGACCACCTTAGGTAGGAACCCAGGTTTAGTACGCAGAACTACCTTGTCTGAATGAAAAATCAGATAAGGAGAATCACAATGTAAGGCAGATAACTCAGAGACTCTTCGAGCCGAGGAAATAGCCATTAAAAACAGAACTTTCCAAGATAACAACTTGATATCAATGGAATGAAGGGGTTCAAACGGAACACCCTGTAAAACATTAAGAACTAAGTTCAAACTCCATGGCGGAGCAACAGTTTTAAACACAGGCTTGATCCTAGCTAAAGCCTGACAAAAAGCTTGAACGTCCGGAACTTCTGACAGACGTTTGTGTAAAAGAATGGACAGAGCTGAAATCTGTCCCTTTAAAGAACTAGCGGATAACCCCTTTTCTAAACCTTCTTGTAGAAAAGACAATATCCTTGGAATCCTAACCTTACTCCATGAGTAACTCTTGGATTCGCACCAATATAAGTATTTACGTCATATTTTATGGTAAATCCTTCTGGTAACAGGCTTCCTAGCCTGTATTAAGGTATCAATAACTGGCTCAGAAAACCCACGTTTTGATAAAATCAAGCGTTCAATTTCCAAGCAGTCAGCTTCAGAGAAGTTAGATTTTGATGTTTGAATGGACCCTGGATCAGAAGGTCCTGTTTCAGAGGTAGAGACCAAGGCGGACAGGATGACATGTCCACTAGATCTGCATACCAAGTCCTGCGTGGCCATGCAGGTGCTATTAGAATCACTGATGCTCTCTCCTGTTTGATTCTGGCAATCAATCGAGGAAGCATCGGGAAGGGTGGAAACACATAAGCCATCCCGAAGGTCCAAGGTGCTGTCAAAGCATCTATCAGAACCGCTCCCGGATCCCTGGATCTGGACCCGTAGCGAGGAAGCTTGGCGTTCTGACGAGACGCCATGAGATCTATCTCTGGTTTGCCCCAACGTCGAAGTATCTGGGCAAAGACCTCCGGATGAAGTTCCCACTCCCCCGGATGAAAAGTCTGACGACTTAAGAAATCCGCCTCCCAGTTCTCCACTCCCGGGATGTGGATTGCAGACAGGTGGCAAGAGTGAGACTCTGCCCAGCGAATTATCTTTGATACTTCCATCATTGCTAGGGAGCTTCTTGTCCCTCCCTGATGGTTGATGTAAGCTACAGTCGTGATGTTGTCCGACTGAAACCTGATGAACCCCCGAGTTGTTAACTGGGGCCAAGCCAGAAGGGCATTGAGAACTGCTCTCAATTCCAGAATGTTTATTGGAAGGAGACTCTCCTCCTGATTCCATAGTCCCTGAGCCTTCAGAGAATTCCAGACAGCGCCCCAACCTAGTAGGCTGGCGTCTGTTGTTACAATTGTCCAGTCTGGCCTGCTGAATGGCATCCCCCTGGACAGGTGTGGCCGATAAAGCCACCATAGAAGAGAATTTCTGGTCTCTTGATTCAGATTCAGAGTGGGGGACAAATCTGAGTAATCCCCATTCCACTGACTTAGCATGCACAATTGCAGCGGTCTGAGATGTAGGCGTGCAAAAGGTACTACGTCCATTGCCGCTACCATTAAGCCGATCACCTCCATGCATTGAGCTACTGACGGGTGTTGAATGGAATGAAGGACACGGCATGCATTTTGAAGCTTTGTTAACCTGTCTTCTGTCAGGTAAATCTTCATTTCTACAGAATCTATCAGAGTCCCCAAGAAGGGAACTCTTGTGAGTGGAAAGAGAGAACTCTTCTTTTCGTTCACCTTCCATCCATGCGACCTTAGAAATGCCAGTACTAACTCTGTATGAGACTTGGCAGTTTGAAAGCTTGAAGCTTGTATCAGAATGTCGTCTAGGTACGGAGCTACCGAAATTCCTCGCGGTCTTAGTACCGCCAGAAGAGTACCCAGAACCTTTGTGAAGATTCTTGGAGCCGTAGCCAGTCCGAATGGAAGAGCTACAAACTGGTAATGCCTGTCTAGAAAGGCAAACCTTAGATACCGGTAATGATTTCTGTGAATCGGTATGTGAAGGTAAGCATCCTTTAAATCCACTGTGGTCATGTACTGACCCTCTTGGATCATGGGCAAAATTGTTCGAATCGTTTCCATCTTGAACGATGGAACTCTTAGGAATTTGTTTAGGATCTTTAAATCCAAGATTGGCCTGAAAGTTCCCTCTTTTTTGGGAACTACAAACAGATTTGAGTAAAACCCTTGGCCTTGTTCCGACCGCGAAACTGGATGGATCACTCCCATTAATAAAAGATCTTGTACGCAGCGTAGGAACGCTTCTTTCTTTATTTGGTTTGTTGATAACCTTGACAGATGAAATCTCCCTCTTGGGGGAGAGGATTTGAAGTCCAGAAGGTATCCCTGAGAAATGATCTCTAACGCCCAGGGATCCTGAACATCTCTTGCCCAAGCCTGGGCGAAGAGAGAAAGTCTGCCCCCTACTAGATCCGGTCCCGGATCGGGGGCCCTCGATTCATGCTGTCTTAGGGGCAGCAGCAGGTTTCCTGGCCTGCTTGCCCTTGTTCCAGGACTGGTTAGGTTTCCAGCCTTGTCTGTAGCGAGCAACAGCTCCTTCCTGTTTTGGTGCAGAGGAGGTTGATGCTGTTCCTGCTTTGAAATTACGAAAGGAACGAAAATTAGACTGTCTAGCCCTAGGTTTGGCTTTGTCCTGAGGCAGGGCATGGCCTTTACCTCCTGTAATGTCAGCGATAATCTCTTTCAACCCGGGCCCGAATAAGGTTTGCCCTTTGAAAGGTATATTAAGCAATTTAGATTTAGAAGTAACATCAGCTGACCAGGATTTTAGCCACAGTGCTCTGCGTGCCTGAATGGCAAATCCGGAATTCTTAGCCGTAAGTTTAGTTAAATGTACTACGGCATCTGAAATAAATGAGTTAGCTAACTTAAGGGCTTTAAGTTTGTCTGTAATCTCATCTAGTGTAGATGATTGAAGTGTCTCTTCCAGAGACTCAAACCAAAATGCTGCTGCAGCCGTGACAGGTGCAATACATGCAAGAGGTTGCAATATAAAACCTTGTTGAACAAACATTTTCTTAAGGTAACCCTCTAATTTTTTATCCCTTGGATCTGAAAAGGCACAGCTATCCTCCACCGGGATAGTGGTACGCTTAGCTAAAGTAGAAACTGCTCCCTCCACCTTAGGGACCGTTTGCCATAAGTCCCGTGTGGTGGCGTCTATTGGAAACATTTTTCTAAATATCGGAGGGGGTGAGAACGGCACACCGGGCCTATCCCACTCCTTAGTAACAATTTCAGTAAGTCTCTTAGGTATAGGAAAAACATCAGTACTCGCCGGTACCGCAAAATATTTATCCAACCTACACATTTTCTCTGGTATTGCAACTGTGTTACAATCATTCAGAGCCGCTAACACCTCCCCTAGTAATACACGGAGGTTTTCCAGCTTAAATTTAAAATTTGAAATATCTGAATCCAATCTATTTGGATCAAAACCGTCACCCACAGAATGAAGTTCTCTGTCCTCATGTTCTGCCGCCTGTGACGCAGTGTCTGACATGGCCCTAATATTATCAGCGCACTCTGTTATCACCCCAGAGTGATCACGCTTGCCTCTAAGTTCTGGTAATTTAGCCAAAACTTCAGTCATAACAGTAGCCATATCCTGTAATGTGATTTGAAATGGCCGCCCAGATGTACTCGGCGCTACAATATCACGCACCTCCCGAGCGGGAGATGCAGGTACTGACACGTGAGGCGAGTTAGTCGGCATAACTCTCCCCTCGTTGTCTGGTGAAATATGTTCAATTTGTACAGATTGACTTTTATTTAAAGTAGCATCAATACAGTTAGTACATAAACTTCTATTGGGCTCCACTTTGGCATTAGCACATATAGCACATGTATCTTCCTCTGAATCAGACATGTTTAACACACTAGCAATTAACTAGCAACTTGGAAATGCTTTTTCAAGTAATTTACAATAATATGAAAACGAACTGTGCCTATAAGAAGCACAGAAAAAATTATGACAGTTGAAAATAATTAAGTTATAGCATCAATCTTTGTCAGAAATATACAATTTTAGCAAAGGATTGTTCCCATTAGCAAAGGATAACTAACCCAGGCAGCAGAAAAAATACACAAATAAACGTTTTTTATCACAGTCAACTACAATCTTCACAGCTCTGCTGTGATGATTACCTCCCTCAAAAAAAGGCTTTGGAGATCCCTGAGTTCTGTAGAGATGAACCGGATCATGCAGGAAGAAAATGAACCTCTGACTAAGTTTTTTGATGCGTAGTAAAAGCGCCAAAAATGGCCCCTCCCCCTCACACATAACAGTGAGAGAGATCAGTGAACTGCTTTAATTTAAACAAAAACTATTGCCAAGTGGAAAAAATAGTGCCCAAAACATTTTTTCACCCAGTACCTCAGAGAAATAAACGTTTTTACATGCCAGCAAAAAAACGTTTAACCTCAATAAATTAATTGTTATTTAAAACCTATTGCAAGTCCCTGCAAATTAGGTTAAGTCTATGCATACAGTATAAATCCAGTGAAGTACCATTCCCCAGAATACTGAAGTGTAAAATATACATACATGACAGCCTGATACCAGCTACATCTACTGCATTTAAGGCTGAGTTTACATTATAACGGTATGGCAGGATTTTCTCATCAATTCCATGTCAGAAAATAACAAACTGCTACATACCTCTTTGCGCTGTCCCCTGATCTGAAGTTTACCTCTCCTCAGATGGCCGAGTAACAGCAATATGATCTTAACTACTCCGGCTAAAATCATAGAAAAAACTCCGGTAGATTCTTCTTCAAATTCTACCAGAGAATGAATAACACACTCCGGTGCTATTATAAAATAACAAACTTTTGATTGAAGGTAATAAACTAATTAAATCACCACAGTCCTCTCACACATCCTATCTATTCGTTGGGTGCAAGAGAATGACTGGAGGTGACGTAGAGGGGAGGAGCTATATAGCAGCTCTGCTGGGTGATTCCTCTTGCACTTCCTGTAGGGGAGGAGATAATATCCCAGAAGTAATGATGACCCGTGGACTGACCACACTTAACAGGAGAAATAAATATATATATATATATATATATATATATATATATATATATATATATACACACACACATATATATATATATAAACCATTAACAACATAGAAAAAAAACGGCACTGAAAAGTACCTTTACATTGCGTAGCTAAGACTAACACCCCACATCCGCTCACTTTAACTCCTTATAACTGCTTAGTGCAGTAATAAATATATATATATATATATATATATATATATATGCTCATATTTTATTTTTAAAAAGGAACTATAATCTTTATTTTGGGGAGCAATTTGGGGACATTTTTTAAATTAATCAGGGGTCTGACCTCTGGTTAACTTCACTGAGCATAACGTGCTCTCACAAGCTTGTGGTAGCATTACGCAGCCCCTTGTAAACGGGCGCATGTTACATAAATGCTCCACTTGTCATCTAGCCCAATATGTAAAAATGTACCCTTTAAATTTACTTAAAAAATGGGATAGCTAAATCCCTTCAAGGGACATGAAACACACATTTTTTCTTTCAAGATTCAGATAGAGAATACATTTGTAAACAACTGTCTAATTTACTTCTCTTATAAATGTTGTTTCATTCTTTTGGTATCCTTTCTTGAAGGAGCAGCAATGCACTATTTAGAGCAACTTGAACACATTGGGAAGCCAATCAAAAAGAGGCATTAATGTACAGGCACCGAGCTTGCATAGGTATATTATTGCAACAAAGGATACTAAGAGAACAAAGAAAATTAGATAAAAAGCAAATTGTACAGTTGTTTTAAATTGTATGGTCTATCTGAATCACAAAAGAAAAATGTTAGGTTTCACGTCCCTTTAACACACTATGGACTTTATTAAAAAAGAAACATAGAAAACGTGTAACATTATTATTACGGTACACATGGTATGGGTTTTTGTGTGTGTTTTTTTAAAGTTATGCTAACATTAATCATAAATGGAAAAGAGATTTGTTAATACTTGATGGAAAACAGTGCACACTTACGTTTACATTTATAACAGAATACATTTTCAGAACTTTATAATAATTGTAGAATCTTTATGTTAATTTTGGGAGGTTTTGGAACATAACTCATTAACTTCCCACTGGCTTACAATAATATAAGTTTATTTTACACTGAATCTTTTTTTTAACCATTACCTTTAAAACGGAAACCTGGATTAAACTGAGGGCTACCTGTATTTATACCTCAAACACTTACTTTTGCTCCAGGAAAAAAAAACTGGAAGCCAGCAAGCTGTGTCTAAGCTGAACAGAACAGGGGGAAAAGAAAAAAAAAGTCCCTTCCCCTATCAAAGAAAAAACAAACAAGAATACCTACTTACAACATAACTATGTATTTAGTAATGTAATCTAAGATCTCAAAAATGCTCACAGTGTATGCAGCATTTTCCCCATAGGTAATACCTGAATTTGGTCACATGATAAAAATAAAATGAAGGCTCTAAACAACATATTGCTTTGGTAATATACAAGTATTACAGCACACATGATAATTATTGGCTTAATCAGTGGGTTAGGCCAATAGTGCAATGCTGCTCTGGAACCGACTTTAATTCCTTTGCATCCTGCAGGTGTCCTGGTTTTAAAGATCGTCTAAGCCCTTCCACACCCACTGACCTCTCAGACACACCCATGGACCATCTGTATTCCACCCATCACCTCCCCGCATGGCCACAGCCTACAAGCTTTAGTATGGGAGTTGACAGATCTGAGCAGCACTGACTACCTGGTTCCTGCAGGTTGCATATGCGTCTACATTACAACATGAGACGGTTAGGTTTCATGAAACTGATGAGACCTGTTCTGGGTTCAAGGCTCCCTTTGAGTATATAGTTTGAGATGTGCTACTGGTATTCATCGGGAATAGAACGCGTATAGGGAGGCGTGAAACAGTTGTTTACTTTGTGTGTCCATAGCTAAATGGCTTGTTATACAAGGAAACAAGCCGCGGAGAAGTGTTTGCTTTCATACACAATACAACTCACTGGGCCGCTAGCCCATAAGCATTAGATTTAAACACAAAGGCGGCACAGGGTAGCTGACAACCTTTTAAAAAGCCACCTGTGTCTACTGTACGCAGATCATATTTCGGGGTATTTAAATGCAGGTATTTCAAATGAAATCATTTTAAAGCAGTGGTGTACACGTTTGTTTAGATCACACAGCATCATTGTAATGTGTGATAGACAATATTAAACAACTATTAAGGGTGAAAATTCAGGGATAATAATAATCATCATCATCATCATCATCATAATAATAGTAACTCAGCTTGCTACAAACTAATTAAAGGGCCCTTATAGACTAATTACATACTTTAATGCATTAGAGCATGTCATTTTTACGACTAGCAAACCTCCACCTCTATAAAGGGGTTAAACACATAGTAGAAGTGTTGCACAGGACCTGCAGAGCACTGTAGTGCTAGTTACACAGCTAGGTTGTGCGACTAGCGCTGCTGATTGGGTCAGCATCAGTTTCCGCTTGGCACCAGCAGTGTGGGTGACAAGTGGTATTTCTGTTACATGTTTAACCCCTTTGCGTTAGGTGCAGGGTTACAAGTCTTAAAATGAAATGCTCTAAAGAATTAGAACACATCATTCTTTATGTATTTTCATTAGTGTCATAACTTTAAAATGAGAGGTCTCAAAACCTTAATGGGATATTAAATAGTTTTAGGTTGTAATATGAAATATTTAATGATGTGTAGTAAAAAGAAAAATATATATATTTTTTTAAATTTATTTTGTCCAGACTCCAGACTATATTCCACATAGTCAGTAGTTACACACTCTAGTGACCCATTTTTACCAACCCCCGATTGGTCTCAGCAGAGAAAGAAACCTAAGTTACAACATGGCAACACTCATCGCTTATGGACACTAAAACTTTACACTTATTTAATACTTAAACAAATAATATGAATAAAAAAAAATGAACCTGCATATTATTCTCAGACTAATCCTTGCCTTAACCATATTCCTCTATCTAATGTTTATGCAATCTTTACTGAATCTGTAATATTTCAAGTAACATTAAGAAAAAAGGAATACAGAGAACAAATCCGGGCAGTTTTATTTGCCAATTTGTTTATGAGAATATTCAGAATGATCAGAGTATAATTAGGGTTACACAGTGTAGGTTTAACTGGAACTAAAGCTATATAAATGCACAATCACAGCACGTGGCAAGAAAGAGGGATCCAAACTAACCGTAACCATATGTCTAGCTTTTGAGAAACAAGGAGCACACGTACTCTAAGAAATAATCTAAAATCAAATTCAATTTAATTTATTTTTTTGAAGCTATAAATGAGGAACTTCCTCCTTTAGTCACTGATGCACATGATGAAAAAAGTCCCGATAATGAAAATAACACACAGGTCAGTGCCCTCTCCAAATGTGTCATTTAGCAAAAACAAATCTGTTACATCAATGTAGACTTTGGATCACAATTCACAGTTCAGCAATACCCCAAGTGAATAAATATGATTGTGTGTTATGTGCGCAAATACTAGCACAGCTAAAATTGTTATTACTGACGGGGTAGGAGAAAAACAACTGTTGATTTTTTTTTTCTGACACACATTTAAAACAAATTCAATTTGAATTAGTTCTCTCTAACGCAAACCCTTTTATTGAAGGGAGATCTGCATAACCATTGAAGGGGTTTGGTGAAGTCTCCTTTTGTTCAGAAATATAATTAATGTCATAGGACAGAACTTAAGGCATAGTAAATAAGTATGCCATTTAATTACACAACTGTATTAAAATAAAGGCTGTTTTTAATATAATTTAAGAACTGCAAAACTAAGTGAAAGGACATGTCTTATTAAACGTGTAAAGTGACATGTTAGTTACAACTGAAATGCACGGGTGTATTTTTTATTTTTTTATTAAAAAAATAAAGTATTTTTTGTTTGCAGTTGGGTTAGTAAAAAAACGTATCTTGTAAAAGTTATCACTATTTCAGCTTTTACTCATTGATTGGTGCACTAGGAGCATATGTACATATGCACTACACAGCTGTACTGAACCCTGCACTGGTGATGACATTGATATTAAAGTAAAGCTAAAGTCCACTTTGATAATTTTATTAACATTAATTACTGACCTCCTATATATGATCTGTAAGAAATGGTAGAATTGCGCTGTAATTAAACTATTAAAACAATAATGAAGTAGTAGCAGAACACCTGACATGTATGTAGACCCTCCAACTTCTTGTCCATGGGGTCTTTAAAGGCACAACTATCCTCAAAAGGAATAGTAGTTCGCTTGGCTAAGGTGGAGATAGCCCCTTCCACGTTAGGAACCGATTGCCAAGTTTCTGTGACAGCTTCAGCTATAGGAAACATCTTTTTGAAAATAGGGGAAGGAGAGAAGGGAATACCTGGTCTCTCCCATTCCTTAGAAACAATCTCCGAAGTTCACTTAGGAACTGGAAAAACATCTGAGTAAGTAGGAACTTCGAAATATCTGTCCAATTTACTCGATTTCGTCTGAGCGACCACTACTGTAGAATCACAATCGTCTAGGGTAACCAAAACCTCCCTGAGTAACAGGCGCAAGTGTTCTAGTTTAAATCTGAAAGAGACAACCACTGAATCAGTCAAAGGCAACGAACTCTCTGAGTCTGAAATTTCGCCTTCTGACAAAACCTCTATACCCTCCATCTCAGTTCCCTGGGAGGGTACCTCTGAGACTGCCACCATGGCATCAGAAACCTCACTAACATGGTTGTCTTTCCTCTTACACTTGCCTTGTAGCATAGGAAAAGCAGACAATTCAGAAATTGAGGAAGACACAACTGTAGCTATGTCTTTTAAAGTAACTCCAGCAGGAGCTAGAGTAGAAGTACAGGGCACTGCTTGAGCGGGCACTAAAGTTTGGGACGCTTGGGGAGAAAGCTGCGGCATACACTGACTCTCTTCATTAGAGTCCTGAGAAGCATCCGTCTTAGAAAAATTCTTTCTTTATAACTTAAAGCCCTCTCAATACATGAGGGACAAAAAGGAATTGGTGGTTCCACATTGGCATCCAAACACATGGAGCAAGTAACATTTTCCACGGCTCCAATGTCCATACTGAAACAAATAAAGTTAACTTTAAAAAAATAATCTTTTTTTTTATTTTTTTTTAAATAAAAAAAACGTTACTGTTACTTTAAGACTTTAAAAGGAAACTTTCTTACTTGCAGAAGAAAAACGTTTCTCAAATCAAAGTGCTAAGTAACTCACAATATCAACATAACATAAATGCTACTGTAGCTTTAAATTTCAAAATGTCCACTATTTTACTGCTACTAAGTAAAAAGATGTATTGACAGGAAAAAACAAACAAAATTCAGACCCCTTTACACCTCAGCAGCTCTGCTGAGGCGCCTACCTGACCACCGGACTCCTGCTATGTAGAGAAAACGATCCGGATACACAGGGCTGAATAGAGCACTAACCGCTTACTTAACTGCAAAAACCATGCGGTTCAAGTGCAACGTAGCTCAGCCGTTCCTCATATACAAGAGAAGGCTGAGTGATGCGCAGTTCAGATAACACGGCGCAAAAACAGTTGCCCCGCCCATCGTGGGCGTCACTAAACAAACCACCATCGGCTTCATAAGAAAAATAAGCCGTTATTACAAACAAAACACAGAAACAAATATGCAGCATATCTTCCATCCCCAGTGCTCCTGTACTTGTGCTGTCAATAATAAAAAACTCCCTAACATAAAGAGTGTCATGTCCCAACATAAAGCTTCCCAGCCTCTGAGCCTTATGTCAATGCACTTATTTAAAGTGCCCACTTTTCTCTGTCATTTTTCTGTAGCTCCAGAATAAAGAAAAAGTCAGCACTTACCTTAAAGCTGTCCGACAGCAAGATAGTCCAGCAGGTTTAAGAGGTCCTCTCCCTCCCATAGCCCTGTGGAAAAAGATGAAGCCTGAGTTAACTTTGCTTAGGCTATCAGGATTAGGGCAGCATAAATGTATGGGTGGCGCAGTGAGAATTATGTCCCACCAGTTCCCATTGCTTTAAAGCCACCAAAAGCTCTACTGAAGAGACTGATCTGGACTACGGCTACACCCTAGAACAAAGCAGCACAATCTTGTACTACTTTAAAAATAATAAACTCTTGATTGAAGAATCTAATCTAACACCTCACTTTACCTCTTCCTATCACTAACATAGGAAAAAGAGAATGACTGGAGTGGGAGGGAAGGGAGGAGCTATATATATAGCAGCTCTGCTGTGGTGCTCTTTGCCTCCTTCTGCTGACCAGGAGGTGAAATCCCACAAGTAAGGATGATGATCCGTGGACTCATCGTGTCTTTAAAAAGAAATATATTAAGATATAGACAGTGCATACAATTGTAAAAACGTTTCCAATCTACTTCTATTATCAAATTAGCTTTGTTCCCATGGCATTCATTGTTGGATACCTAGGTAGGTGTCTGGAGCACTACATGGCAGGAAACAGTGCTGCCCTCTAGTTCTCTTGCAAATGGATAACATTCTTTGCAAAACTGCTGCCATATAGTGCTCCAGACATGTGCACAAGACCCGCTTCTAAGCTAACGTCCCTGCTTTAAAAAAAATAAAAAATATCAAGAGAATGAAGAAAATCTGATAATATAAATAAATTAGAAAGTTGTTTAAAATCAAATGCTTTATGTGAACCATGAAAGAAAAAAACTTGGGTTTCATATACTTTTAACACTGTTCAAGCACAAATCAATAGTGCTATTATTTGTGTGCTCATATTAGAACAGTAATTTAGTGCATGCTACACTAATGGCTGCATGTCAGATAGTGCTTGAACACTAAGCCAATGGTACGCTAGGCAGATGATATGCAAAGTGCCGTTGTTCATGTAGCTCTGTGCTATACAGTTAATCATAATAATTTACTTCAGGTATTAAAAAGCGCTAAACTTTAAAGTGGTCTTTTGGATTGCGCTTGAGTACAACACTCCCTACTTATAATAAAAGTGCAACGAGAGCACTAATAGTGTCATCTGCACTGTCCATTAAAACTATAGGGCACACTAAAAAAACACCAGTTTGGGCCATGTTAAGGTGCTTTGGTTATAATATTTAGCCATCATCTTGTAATACGAGATTGTGTATTTTTTGTGCGAGTTCATGTACAACATATAGGATACACAGCTAAGAGTGCATATTCTAATTGGTTCTTTAGAAGTAATAATATAGAATATATTGATTAAGAATACATGGAATTTCATTGCAGTACACTGGTTTTCTTACAGGAATAAAATGATTATCCAGGTCAATAGTAGACATTAATTTACCAGGTTCCATATCCTGCAAGACCCTCTGTAATTATTAAAACCTACTGAGATTGACATCAAGCAAAGGTAGAGAGAGATAGCTTTGTCTATTTGGCATCAACATGTGCCTGTGTGCGGACTCTCTGAATGGCTTATCCTAGAAAACCTCTTTGTGATTGGATAAAAGTGCCAGCAAAACAACAGGGGCTGAGGTAAATGGACGCACTAGAAATGGTGGAGGTGAAACGATATGTGACATTTATACCCTGAGGAAATAAGGTCATGAACAACGTTACAGAAAAGAACACAGCTGTGCCCTACAGAAGTCAACTGATATAAACTCTAACAAAGTAATGAGGAGAAAAGCTCCAGCAGCAAGCTTGAACGTAATTCTGCTTTTGTGCCATCACTGACTGCAATGCAATGGCTGCAGAGGGGGACTGGAGTTGTGTGAAAGCATAGGGCTGTGTGAGAAAACCCTCTTTAGTCAGAAGCTATGAGGTTGTGTAGATAACAACTGCACTCTAGACAGGGAGAGCAATACCAGGAATATAGTGAGAAGAACCTCTTTAGTCAGAAGCTATGAGGTTGTGTAGATAACCACTGCACTCTAGACAGGGAGAGCAATACCAGGAATATAGTAAGAACCTCTTTAGTCAGAAGCTATGAAGTTGTGTAGATAACCACTGCATTCTAGACAGGGAGAGCAATACCAGGAATATAGTGAGAAGAACCTCTTTAGTCAGAAGCTATGAAGTTGTGTAGATAACCACTGCACTCTAGACAAGGAGAGCAATACCAGGAATATAGTGAGAAGAACCTCTTTAGTCAGAAGCTATGAAGTTGTGTAGATAACCACTGCACTCTAGACAGGGAGAGCAATACCAGGAATATAGTGAGAAGAACCTCTTTAGTCAGAAGCTATGAAGTTGTGTAGATAACCACTGCACTCTAGACAGGGAGAGCAATACCAGGAATATAGTGAGAAGAACCTCTTTAGTCAGAAGCTATGAAGTTGTGTAGATAACCACTGCACTCTAGACAGGGAGAGCAATACCAGTGAGAAGAACTTGGAGGCACAGTTAGAGGTTTAAATAATAAAACAATATTGTTGCCTCACACATAACATAAAACGGATGCTTTATTTAGCACGGGAACATCCATTTTTCAAAAACAAAATAAGACCATAATAAAAAGTTCAAATAACCTTTTAGATTAAACATAATATGTACAAATCCTCAAGCAGCAGCAATGCACTTCTGGGACCTACCTGGTGATTCGTAGCTACACGTGTATGCCTCTTGTGATTGGCTCACCGGCTAGCTCCAAGTAGTGCCTTGCTGCTGTAGAGCTGTCTATTTGTTCAATCCCTATTCAAGGGTTAAGAAGATAGTTAAATACACTTTTAGCACTTTAAGGAAGAAATCCTGTTAATCCAGTAGTGTCAATAAAGTTAAAATCACCATGGGCTAATTGGACTTATCTTTATTCTTCAGGATAGCTTGTGTCCTTTAGACATATATTTATTAAGACTACCAATTCTTATATTTTCAGCACTACTGTGCTTATATAGTTCCTACAGTACAATGTTTTGGAAATGCAAACCTATTATTTAT